>NW_012114600.1:4925759-4961669 GCF_000951035.1 Colobus angolensis palliatus | reverse complement strand
CTCCCGGCCGCGTGCGGGCGCAGGGAGGCTAGCAGAGCTGGGACCCGCTCCGCGCGCAGCCGGTGGGGCAGAGCAGCAGGCGGATTATGCGCAGGGAGAAAGAAGTTCACCCCAGCGCGTCCCAGATTCTCAAGTGCGGCTCGCTAGGAGCCTCTGCCCCGCCCCCGATTGTATGCCTTTTTTTTTTTTTTAAGCCAACAATCCCGATGGACTGAAAGACAGGAAGAGTGAAGGGGGTGGGTTGGGAGTGGGGAGAGAAACCCAATTTCCTCTGATCAAACGATTTGGGTGGGGATGCCTATTTGAGTTCCTTCTCCTTTGGGGTGTGTGTGAAGGGGGCAGTTAATTAAACACTTAGATTCCTTCCGGCGCGCCTAGCCGCTCTGGGGACCCGTTTGGACTCGATCCTATCTCGTGTAATCCCACAAGATGGTCTGAGTCTCTGCCCCGAACCGGAGGAGTGATCTTTCAGAGGAAGAAGCCAAAGTTCAGCCTCTAGTCCATTCCCTTCCCCGCCTCGACGGCTCTGGTCGTGTCCATGAAAACTCAGTGTGAGGGATCGTGCCCGCGAGAACCTCAGCCCACCGCAATGTCCAGAGACTGACCTAAGTGAGCGTGGCGCACTTAAAACCGGGTTCAAAGCATCGATCCGAACACGGTGACAATTTTTCATTGGCTAAACTACTCTCCACGTTTTCAGTCTGCTCAATTCCCAGAGCTGGGCCCTTAGGCGCACTCACCCACGTTGAACTGGGGCTCAGCCTGTTTGAAAGTTCTGCCCTGACATTTGTGTCACACTAAACCTTAGAACCCCCCACCCTTTCCAGTTCCGGATCGGTGGATTCTCACCGTGTGGGTACTATTTCCCTGGGCTGCAGAGGGCAGACACAGGCAGCAGCTGTTAACCCGAACTTGACAGGTGCCTCTGCAAAGCCAGGGCTTCCTTGACCTCTCCATCCTCTCCACAACGCTCTAGGATACTGTATCGTCTTCCAGGAAGATGAGGATGTGTGTGGGGGGAGTATGAAGGGAGGTGTTGACTGATGCAATTTTTATCCCTTTAAGAAAAATCAAAACTGCCAGTCTCAGAATTTTTCAGAACACCAAGTCTTTTCGATTTTCGTTGGGAATAAAGCAAAGGAATACTCAGCAAAAATGGAGCCGATGAAAAAGAGGATGCAAGGAAATAAAGGCAAATGGAGTAGGAAACGGTCTAAATCCAGGAAAATGTTTGGCTTCAGCACTGTGCTCTGTAATTCTGACTCAGATCTCCCCACGCTGTAGGTACTTTCTCCTCTCTAGATGCCCAGGCAGAGTTCCTGAGCGCAGATCACTCAGGAAACTAGGCTGTTGCTTTTGAAATAATTCCACTTGCTAGTTGTTTGTTTGTTTGTTTTGTTTTGTTTGTTTGTTTGTTTTTGAGACGGAGTTTCGCTGTTGTCGCCCAGGCTGGAGTGCAGTGGCGCAATCTCGGCTCTCTGCAACCTCCGCCCCGCCCCCGTGTTCAAGTGATACTCTTGCCTCAGCCTCCCGAGTAGCTGGGATTATAAGTGCCTGCCACCACGCCCAACTAATTTGTGTGTTTTTAGTAGAGACGGGTTTTCCCCATGTTGGCCAGGCTGGTCTCGAACTGCTGACCTCAGGTGACGAGAATCTGGGAAAGAACAAAACAGGCTGTCTTGCCCCTCAGCATTTTATTGGAGTTGACCTTTGAAGTTGTGTCTGTTTATCTTGCTGGGGTTACAAATGCTTCTTTAAACTATCAACTTTTAGCCTCTATCTAATCTCCAGAACTGCCAAAGAAAATTTCACTACCTCCATAGGTGAAATAGGACTTATTTCACTGCTTAATTCCCAGAGCTGGGCTCGTAGGCACACTCACCCACGTTGAATTGGGGCTCAGCCTGTTTGAAAGTTCTGCCCTGACGTTTGTGTAACACTAAACCTTAGGACTTATTTCACCTATGGAGGTAGTGAAAATGACTGCTTTTAAGAACAGAGCGTCCACTAGTCCACTGTTTGTTAGGTCTTTGGGTGCCTGTTGATTGTCTCTATCAAAACCTCCAAATGAAAGCATTTTCCCAACAAATGCAGTGGAACACAATCAATGGAGGATAGAGTGGAGGACAGCATCATTTACTTCCCACAGCCACATCTTCATGAGAAAGTCCTCTTCAGTGGGCCAGTAGGCATTTGGAGCAGGCAGAGTTGGTGGAAGAACCTCATGGAAAGGATAGTTATACAGCCTGCACTTGGATCTCCCTATTAATTGGGGAAATTGTTACCTTATGGTAAGAAATGAGTCTGACATCAGAGGACTTATTGCTTTACAGTGACTTCACAAAGGTTTTACTCGTTGAGCATCTATTATGTGGAGCAGACACCCTGGCCACTCTAGGTGATACATGGTCATTCCCTCTACAGGATTACTGCCTCTTTGGACAGTGTGCTGGGCAGCATCTTTTGGATCCATTGCAAAGGTGAGTACTTGGCCTTCAACCAGGACTCTCATAAAATTACTCCGGCCAGAGCATGTGATGGTCTGAAGTCACAACAGTCTGATTTCAAATTTCAGCCCCACCGCTTACCACATATAACCTGGGGTAATGTAGTTAACCTCTCTCAGGCTTAGTTTCTCATTTGTAAGTCAGGGTAATAATATTCAGCTCAGGAAACTGTTGGGAAGATTGAATGCTGCAGAAAAGACTCAATCAGTGGAATGTTTGTATGTCATTTTATAAGGCATCTTCTCACAAGCACCCTTCTCTATAGCAACCTCCATGCAAAATCCCAGAAAAGAACTATTTTTTATTTAATCTGAAAAAGCATTCTTCATTGTGAACTCTTGAGTTGCTCCTGGGTCTCTTTCTCTTTTTTATTTTTTCTGAGTCTCTTTTATTAATGATGTTATTTTCTTTGTCTTTACAAAGCAACACGGTGTTATACCTTTTGTAAGAAATCAGTCCACTTACAGAATGTCTACTTTTCTTTCTTGAGACAGCTTTGCTCTGTCGCCCAGTCTGGAGTGCAGTGATGATCACGGCTCACTTCAGCCTCAAACACCTGGGCTCAAGTGATCCTCCCGCCTCAGCCTCCCAAGTAGCTGAGACTACAGGCATGCACTACCGTACCTGGCTAAGTAACTTCTTTTTATTTTATTTATTTATTTATTTAAGATGGAGTCTTGCTCTTTGCCCCAGGCTGGCGTGAAGTGGCACCATCTTAGCTCACTGCAAACTCTGCCCCCCAGGTTCTTGCAGTTCTCCTGCCTCAGCTTCCTGAGTAGCTGGGACTAGAGGTGCATGCCACCACACCCAGCTAATTTTTGTGTTTTTAGTATGGATGGGGTTTCGCCATGTTGGCCAGGCTGGTCTCGAACTCCTGACCTCAGGTGATCTGCCCGCCTCGGCCTCCCAAAATGCTAGGATTACAGGCATGAGCCACTGAGTATGGCTGCAACTTCTTTTTAAAAATAACATTTTTGTGTGTTGAATTGTGTCCTTCAAAATTTCGTGTTGAAGTCCTTACCTGCAGTACCTCAGAATGCAACCTTATTTGGAGATAAAGTCTTTGCAGAGTTAATCAAGTTAAAATGAGGTCACTAAGGTCAGTCCTAATCCAATATGACTTTTATCCTTATAAAAAGGGGAAACTTGGGCCAGGCATAGTGACTCATACCTATAATCCTAGCACTTTGGGAGGCTGAGATGGGAGAGTCACTTAAGCCCAGGAGTTTGAAATGAGCCTGGGCAACAGGCAACACAGGGAAATCTTGTCTCTCCAAAAATAAAAGAAAAAAGAAATCGCCAGGTGTGGTGGCATGGGTATGCACCTATGTTCCCAGCTACTGGAAGGCTGAGGCAGGACAATCACTTGAGCCCAGGACATCAAGGCTGTGGTGATCCATTATGGTGCCCCTGCACTCTAGCCTCAGCAGTACAGTGAGACCGTGTCTCAAAAGAGGTGGGGAACAGAATTTGGAGGCAGACGTGCATACAGGAAGAACACCACATAGAGGTGAAGGCGGAGATCAGGGTGATGCTTCTGCAAGCCAAGGAATATCATTGATTGCCAGCAAATTACCAGAAGCCAGGAGAGAGGCACAGGACAGATTCTTCCTCACAGCTCTCAGAAAGAACCAACCCTACCCACACCTTGATCTCAGACTTTCCATCTGCACAATCATAAGACAATAAATTTCAGTTGTTTCAGCCACCCAGTTTGCGATAATTTATTATAGCAGCCCCAGCAAACTGGTATAATACCCAACCATGTCATGCTCTGAATGTGTCCTGGCTCACTAAAGAGGATTTTCATATTTAGATGAAGAATTCACGACAGTGTGGGCCACAAGCTTGAGACTTAAGTAACAATTGGACAGTGTTAGCAGTCTTTGTTTGATTCCCAGGTCTATTTGATTCCTAGGATTTGCTTGGCTTCTGCTCCCTGTGTCTCTTGTTCATCCACATATGGGACTCCTTTCTTTGACCTGCAGACCCAGCCCCGCCCAGTTTTTGCAGAATGAATCGGTGTTGACCCTGTAATGATATGCCAGGGTCTAGCTGTCAGGCGTGCTCCCGGGCTGAAAATCCTACCTACGCTCTTCAGGGCTTTCAGGATAGAGTGCACACTCCTTGGATTAGTTCTAAAGGTCTTTCATATTTGCACTGTGCCTATCTCTCTGGCTTTTTTTTTTTTTTTTTTTACTACCCTCCACCCTTGTTTGCTCTAACCGTATTAAACTATTTACACTTCTTCAAAAGCATCAGGCTGTTTTATGACTGTGTGCTTTGAAAATACCTAGAATGTTACCTGCTGAAAATTGCCCTCTTTATTAGCTAACTCCTGCTTATCCTTTACAATTCAACTCAAACATCACCTTCTTGGTAGTCCATTGATGTGCATTATTTATTGTTTTGCCCACCAAGCTTGTTTCTCCTTCTTTGTAATACCCCCGATTTCCCTTGAGGAACCACCTTCTCCCACTGTCAGTGCACATGGATTAGTTGGAGACTCATCCCTGGTTTTGGTGTTAGGATCAGGTGACCCAGACCTGGAGAATTAGAGCAGTGGATCCCCTGACCAAAAGATTAGTTCAGGGATGGGCATGTGACCCAGGTCAGGTATTGGGATTTGTGCGTGAGCTTTTAGTGATTCCACAACAACTTCAACAAGTATTTATTGATCACTTATGTGCCAGCCACCGCCTTGCTGGGAATTCAACAGTAAACCAAATAGCCAAAGTCTCTATCCTTATGGAGTTTTTATTCATAGACAGGAGATATTCTCTTGTTCTTCTGTCTTTTAAACATACATCTTGGAATACAAACATCTAGATTCCAGAAACTATTTTGTCACCACATGAAGCCTGAGCATTAAACAAGCATGGAGGATAGAAGGGAGACATGGTGAGAGAACAGGATCTGATGGCATGATTTGAGCTCCTGGATCAAACTCTACCTAAAAATGAGACACCACTAAACTTTTCAGTTAATTTACTATTTTGTTGTCATTTAAGCCAGTTTGGGGTTTAAGTGACTTGCAAATTAAGGAGTACTGTTTGGTACACCCTTCCACCATTTAGAGGCTACTCTTCTCTGTTGAACTTTATACTCCTCTATCATTTTATTTATTTGATTAGTTATTCCTTTATTCCAAAAAGATTTATGTCCACTTACTGTTATGTAACAATAACACATAGCAAGTTAGCATAACTTGAAAGTAGACAGGAAAGATGAGAAAAAGAAATGAGACAAGTTCATAAAATTCATCCCATAAAGACTGAGACACAATTTAGTTTTCAGATTTCTAACAGCCAATGTGACAATGGTTACATCATTCTTACACAATGGAAAAGGTATCTAAGTTAAAACAATCCTCTTCTTAGGAGAAGCATGACTATTAGTTGAAGAGCAGAAAGAATCACCTGTACCCCAGGTCCCCATGAAGAAGGCTCTGGAGAAATGATGAACAACATCCTCTCAGAGCACTCACAACGTGTTTCTTGGGGATGTTTCTCAGAGCACCCATGAATTCAATGAAATTTATTTTTTAGAAGAGCAATTTAATTACTTCATTTTGTCCAGTCATGGTGGCTCACGCCTGTGATTCCAGCACTCTCACGCTGAGAAGGATGGATCACCTGAGGTCAGGAGTTCAAGACCAGCCTGACCAACGTGGTGAACCCTGCCTCTACTAAAAATACGAAAATTAGCCAGGCATGGTGGCGGGTGCCTGTAATCCCAGCTACTTGGGAGGCTCAGGCAGGAGAATTGCTTGAGCCTGTGATGTGGAGGTTACAGTAAGCTGAGATTGCACCACTGCACTCCAGTCTGGGAGACAGAGTGAGACTCCATCTCAAAAAAAAAAAAAAAAAAAAAAACACTTCATTTTGTAACAGGCACTTAGCAGAATATATGACAATTACAATAAAGTGAGTAGTCCAAAGTGTTCTCGTATTGCATAGTTGGAGGGGATGGAGGTAGAGTGAGGGAAGACTTCTTGGAAGAAGAGGCAACTAGAAGATGAACTAACTGAGGGTAAGATGTAGGCGTGTAGGTGTGTGTGTGCTCACGTGTCTAAGCATTTTGGGCAGAAGGAACATCATGTGTAAAGGTGAGGAGGTGAATGCAAGTAGGCTAAATCAAAGGATGTGAAATATGTCCAGTCTGGCTGCAGTATGGGGCACAAAAGGAGAGCAGTGAGGTGGAGGCTTGGATGAACCTGCAGAGGTGGGCAGAGGCTAAGGCATGTATGAGCTTAAAAGCAGGGACAAGTTTTGTGGGAGAAGATAAGGAGTTCCGTTTTGGATGACCACAGAAAGTAATCTTCAAAACTGGCTAAAAGAAGAAGCCAAAGAGATAGGAAGGAGTTAGTGAGAAAGTGTTGAATGAATACCAAAGAAGAGGGCATTTCAGGAAGAGAGCAGTACCAACCCTCTTCTAAGTTTTAAGCTGCCCAGAGCAAACTGTGCTCCATGCAGCCCAAGAGTCCCATCACTAAGAGGTTTAAAGGAGGCCCTCAAAGGGTTTGATGGATGGGCTTTGGGGACCCCAGGAGGATTCAGCAGTTTATAGTAGTTCTGTAAAGCAGACCAAGCTGATCTGCACTTCCTTTGGGCAATCCTCCACAAATATGCTTTCACCAGGCTTTTGGGAGTATGGCCAGCAGTGATTTTGAGATTATAATCCTTGAGCGATACTCAACTATTCTGTGTTGTTCATTAAAAAATGAATTATATATTTTCACAGTCAACTGAGCTGAATTGATAATTTCATGTAAAAACTGAGTTTACTTAGTACATATGCAAGAATTGAAGGCCATTTCCCCTCTGCTCAAAGATGAGCAGAAGGAGGACATTGGGTCAGGGTTCATTCCTTTGTCACAGCAATCTTTGTCATCTTTGATTTGCTGCCTTTTCCATTAGTGTGTCCCTTGAGGGCAGAATGCTGCCTAATTCAGTGTTGCGACTCCAGTGCCTGGCACAGTGACTAGAACAGAGTAGGTGCTCAGTATCCACTGAAAGATAAATAGATACTGGGACCTTAATGGAGAGCTGGTGGGGAGAAGGGAGTGAGGTGAGGGCAGGTAGGGCCAGCCAGCCCGTACCCTAAGGTGATCCAGCCAAGCCTAGTGTGGTTCACAGTGTGAAGGAGGTCGGAGCCATATATTTGGACAGTAGAGTCAGCCTTAGGATGGGGAGGCAGTGAGCTAGGTAAAGCAGCAATTAGGGGTTAGGGGCAGAGTCTAACCTCCCAGGAAGAGGAAATGTCAGGTTGTTATGGTTCAACCAATGGAGCTAAAGTTCAGGTGTAGACCAGAGTCCCAGTGGCCAAATTAGGAAGTAGTGTGAAATCCAATGGTATGTACATGTGATTGGGGGCACAGCTGTGGCTTGAAGGAGCTCCATAGCAGATACCCAACTTCGGGAAACAAGATTGATTTCAGACCTCTACCAGAAAAATGGAGGGGCTGAGACTGGAGAATAGATTGGTGGTTGGTTTATTTTGGTTCTCTGACTCTGGCTTTCTTATTTATACTTCAAACCCACAATATTGATTTCACATACCTGTGAGTTTGAGAAAGAGAGAGGAAAAGGATAAATAAATGTCCTTTTTGCTCAAAGCTACTAATCTTATTTCATTTCAGATCTTCTTGGTGCAATGTAGAGACACTCAAGACTGATTTTTTTTTTTTTTTTTTTACTTTGGGAGCTTACAGAAACTTAAGACTGAGTGACATGCTGGCTTCTAATATTCTTTTGGGAAATGTCTTGGGTTAAATGGTGCTTTCATTTTCTGTTTTTTCATATAAAAAGAACTCTGGGACTTGTAGTTGAGTCACTGAAGGAGGACTAAAATCAATCCTCTACCTCTGAAACTCGAGATCTTAGATTTTACTACATATTCTCTCATTCTTATAAAAGGTAGCAGCTCCTGCTTCAGAATGTTGCTTATTCTGCTACTTTTGACCCCAGGCTTGAAGAACTCCTATAGATAGCACGTGATGTTCCACACATCTCTTCAAGTGTGACCTACAATGACTCCATTAGCTTTTCCTTTCACTAGTGCTGTTGCTGGGGCAGAAGTCCCCAGAGGTCTGAGTTTAAAGCATTCCACCCTTCCTAGGCACACTCCTACCCCCGACCACAACTCCCAGCCCGAGCTCAGGATCTGTGAGGCACTAAAGTAAAACAAAACTCAAGAAAGCATAAGAAAAAAAGTGACATGTTCAATAGTGGTTATGAGTTGTAAGTATAAAAAGCTTTCAAATAGAGATTACTACATTTACACTCTGTTTTCTTCTGGAAAAATTATTGGTTTTGCTCCCAACTCTGAAAATCCAGATATAGTAGTGGATGCTAGGAAAGAGTTAGGAGCAGCGTGAAGCAGCTCTCATTTTTGAATTCCTGGGAACTGGTGCCCAGGCTAGAACCCCTGCCACCAGGATGTGGCTTTTTGGTGAATGAGAGCCATTGATGGGCCTAGATATTAGTCTTTTATGTTAGTATGCTAACCGTGTGACTAGAACACATTCTCCTCTACATTACTGTCCTAAAGCATTAGCAAAATAATATGTCACTCTTGATGCGATTGAGTGAAATGTATAAAGGAAATTGGTTTACTAAACCCATTAAGTTAAAAGGCAAATGGGAGATTAAAATAATAATCAAATGGCAATATTTTAATTTTCAGGATTAGTTATCTGATAGGAAATTTCTCTTTTAATTTACTTTCTATATTATAAAATAATGAAGTCTAAGGAGCCTTAGAGAGAAACACATAAATCAGCACACTTAGTCCTTTTTATAGAGTTTCAGAGTTCCAACCCACTCTTGCTAAAAAGTACTATTTCAGCCACCAAAACAGAATAATTCAATATGATAACTGAAAAAAAAAAAAAAAAAAAAAGCCCGTAGAGATAAGGAGCTAAAATGAAGTCAAAGAATCGGGAATACATTTTCCCCAAATGAATGACTCAAGATGTGAGATCCCAGCCTATACGTCTGCCTGGCACTTGAACTCCTACATTTGCAAGTTGTATGAAATCTCCTCTAATCTGAAATTGGAATTTGCCTGTACGCAGCTATAGTTTTTTATTCTTACTGTCTGGTTAAATAGGTTAAAACAGGCAGGCAAGTCTGTCAGCAGGGCCTGAGAGAAACAAGAATGTGGTGGGATGTTTATATCTTTGCTCATTGATTCACTTTGCAGAAATCAGAAGTGTGTGAGTGACAGTGTTAAGGGGGAAAAGGAAGAGAAAGGAGAGGTAACTCTCAAAACACAGCCAGAGGAAATAAAACTCTTGTTACAATCATGGTGGAAAGGTCATGATACTATTTTTCCCCAGAATTGAGGTGGATGTGGCTATCAGGGAGCACCTCCATAGAGGCAAAGTTGTTGAAAACTGATCTAAGTCATACGATTTTACGTAGTGCAACTGCCCATCAATGGATTCAGGACTGGCACTTGGCAAGTTTTTTATTATTATGATGAATATTATTTTTATTAGAGTACTGAGGGTTAATAACAGAATACTACATTTTCTTTTCTTCTCACTTTTTAAATTAGAAGCTGACATTGATTTAAAATGTCTAACAGAAAGCCATGGCTTATTCTTCACTGATTTATGAGCATCAAAGGATGGGAAGCTAGCCGCATTCTTATCATTTCAGTGGTTCATTCTCTCCTTGTTCTGAGTGAGGTTTTCTAATGTATTGGCTATTTGGTTTCTAAGGTTTTATCATCTCTACCGTTCACCTGGCACTTTGCACATCTGCTCACGATACTTGGCGTGTTTTCAAGCTCTGATCAGGCTGTTGGCCCATGGAGGGCAGGAGCCATTTCCTAGACTTTTTTTATATCCCTTACATACACCTATGCACTTGGTACTGTGTCTGCACGTAAACTAAATGTAATGAATATCGGTCGATTACTGTTCTATTTTTTCAGCATGTAATTCCATATCTTGGTATGCTCTTACACAAAATAATAGTTTTTAGATCTAGAAGAGATGTGGGGGAATCATTAGTCCAAGCATGTCATTTTATAGAAGCAGAAACTGAGACTTCTCAAAGAGAGAAAATGCGCTCACAGTTACATGGCACAGTGGGGATTAGACCTTGGCGGTCAGACTTCTGCTTTTTCCTTTTGTCCCTTCCCAGTTGGAGAAACTAGTGTTTAAGTAAAGTTCAAGAGACTAGGGAATGAGTGGTAAAATGGATTAGCAGCATACACCATGAGCTGGTAAGTCGCCATTCTTAGTTTTGTGTATAATAACAATTACGTAAGCATGGCCTAAGTCGTTCTGCATGTCACTCAATACTAAAGGCTAATCAGGCAGGCTTCTCTGCCTTTGTGCAGGGCAAAGAGAATGTTTCACAGGCACGTACCTAAGTATGAAGAAAAGAATAAGGCAGCAAAGAGTGTGCCTACCTGCTTTCTTCCTCAAGGCCTGGGCTGCATGGTTTCTGTAAAGGCTCTTTTTATGCAGTTATTTCTGGGCCACTAGCCAAGGTGAAAACATTCTTTTCCTTGACCACAATCCAAAAGGGAACATGCAGGAGAGCTTTCATTCTGTTTGCATCTCAACTGATGGTCTTCCTTCCTCCTCCTCACTCTTCCTTCTGAGAACATTTATTGATCACCTACTGTATGCTGAGCACATACTAAGTAGAAAATGGGGAGACAATTGCAAGAAAGATAGCAGTGCTGTTCTTGAGCTCACAGTTTTATTAGGGAGACAAATATTCCAGAAATGGTGAGTGGTGAGATAGGTGCTGAAAGACGTATCTCCAAAATTGCAATGGGAGCACAAAGGAAGGGGTAACTAATGACATGTGAGGCCAGGCAAACCTTTTGGAGGAAGTAACATTGAGTCTTTATGAATGAATTATTGTGGGAGGGATGGTTTTGATGGAAAAAGTGGTCCTGGGTGGAGGGGCAGCATGTGCACGCTCAAGAAAACATGAGGGGAAATGGTTGTTTAGGAACCCAGAAGTAGTTTGATGCGGTAGAGAGCAGGGGAAAGCACACATCTAAGAACGCTGGATGCTGTGCTAAGGAGTTTATATTTTAGCTTTCGGACACGGGGAGGAAGGAGCCAACAGAGCAGAAAGTAACTATACTAATGTCCTTTTTTCAAAGTAACATGAGTTACTGAATATAAATAGCACTGCTAAAGAAAAAATATATCTGAGCTCATTTCTTTTTCCTATAAAGATGAAAATTACTTCTTGGAGATACCTTTTGCAATTGTTAGGTTTTCCCAAGTGGTATGCAATGGTATTTTTAGAAATCAAATCATGTTTCTGATTGGTTTGAAATGTAGGTTTAAAGTTAATGGAAAGCTCATATGGACTGGGAATAATGGAGACCTGGGTTCTAGGTCCTGGGCCACCATTAACAGGACATAGTAACAGTAGCATATTCCTCATTCACCATGTGAAGGGATAGGAACAGGAACTTTCAGCACTAGAGTTTAGTGTGTGACCCTTTGCATGTGTATGGTGCGTGTTTGTGTGTGCATGCATTTGCATGTGTATATCGCCTATAAACACGCAAATGGATATCTATAAACAGATATCAAAAGGTATCTCCAAGAAGCAATTTTCATCCTTACAGGAAAAAGAAATGAGCTCAGATATATTTTTTCTTTAGCAGTGCTATTTATATTCAGTAACTCGTGTTACTTTGAGAAAAGGACATTAGTATAGTCACTTTCTACTCTGTTGGCTCCTTCCTCCCCGTCTCTGAAAGCTAAAATTTAAACAAAATAAGGCAGTTTCTAATGAAAGGTACTGATAAAGGCCAGGTGTGGTGACTTATGCCTGTAATCCCAGCACTTTGGGAGGCCAAGGTAGGAGGATCACTTGAGGTCAGGAGTTTGAGACCGGCTTGGGCAACATAGTGATACTCTGACTGCACTCCAGTCTGGGTAACAGAATGAGACCCTGTCTCTGTGTTTTTTAAAAAAGGCATTGATACATTCAGAGTCAAAGCCTGAAACCTAGATTCAAAGACAAAAGTCAAGTAGCAAAGAGTGCAGAGGATAACATAAGGTTGCTAACTTTTAATTTGGCCAAATAAGGATATTATAAAAGTAAACAAAGCAAAATCTAGTCATTCTCAACAAAAAAAATGGGAAGGAAATAATGGCAAAATAAAGAACAGTCTTCTAAGTTGCCATTATGCCATGAAATTCTTACTTAAATTTTATTAATTTTCTGAATAGATAATACATGCATAGGTTTCAAATTTCAAGAGGTAAAATGTGTATATGGTGAAAAGTCTCCCTCTCACCTTTTCTCTTAGCTACCCAGTCTTTCTTCCCAGGCACTCTACTTTCTAGATGCCAAGATAAGGTAGGAAATATGACTAGTTACAAAGCCCTCAAAGATCAAGTTTATCACAAAAGAAAGGCTTTAAATCTTTTTTTTCAAAAGAATTTCTAAAAGGAAGAATTGAAACTCTTAAGAAATTTGTTAAAAGGATGCCTACCAAAGGATCTGGAGTAAAATAATGAAGAATAAACTCAGGAGTAGCCACAGACAATGCGGGGGATTTTCTCATTTCTGAGCTCTTCATCTCTTAAAGAATTTAAATAAATACTTAATTGAGTTCCCCAAATTCTACGCCATTAGGAAATGCAGAGAAGGACAGACTTTGACCCGGAGTATTCTGAGAAAAGAGATTACTCAAATTCCTATTTATTTCTGCTCTAGAGAAGTCTTAATTTAACTCCTGAATCATGTTTGATTTTGAATACACAAAAGTCACATCCTGACTTTTGTTCCAAGATAATTCAGCTCAGAAATGAAGTCCTATATAACTGAATGGGGGAAATCTTTTAAATAAAATCGTTTAGTGTTATCCATTTGTATGTGACGGTGTATCTGACAAAGGAGCTGGGTTTGACATAATTACTATTTAGCTGTCCTTCTAGGCTATAATTGGTCAACGGGTTCAACTGCTTTTAGAGGGCACTCCTAAAATGTGAAAGTGGTGCTGTGTAATCAGTATGTAGAAAAGATCCCGATCTTCTGTTGGCCAGAGTAGGCACCTTGGATTTGGAGCTGGAACCAAACAGTTCAGGTACCAGTTAATACTAGAGGGAGGTTATGGTCAACTCCTTTATGTAGCACTAAAAATGATGTTACTGTTTGGGTCAGAAAGCAAATCCTGCACTGGCTCTGAAAAGAAATGCTGTAAAGGAGCATTAAAAGCCTTGGATCAATGCATATCACACGATCTAGCCATAAATCATGACTTGTAGAATAAAGAACTGACACCAGATCAATAATTGCCAGAAAAATTAAATTTTTCATTACATGAAACAGAAAAGCAATGGTTTAAAGGTTAAACCTAAAACCTTCCTGCACTTCAGGTGACTGGGAAACCCAGCTCTGTAATTTGTTGAAGAGAAAGCAGCTGGCATAGAATTTTGAGGGAATCAGGTAAGTTAAAATGGGTAGATCTTATTTCTATTTTTAGTAGTCTTTGAGTCCACCAGTTAATGGAGATACAGATTTCTTCAGGGCCTGTTACTTACAGTAGAGGTTAGAGAGCCCCAGTGACAATTCTTCCTTGGGGGTCCTCCTCTGTTTAAGACATCTCTTAGGGAGAATTTTGGAGTCTGCAAAACAAGAGGTCCTGTCCCAAAGCTGCCACAGCAGAGACAAACATTGACAGGGATTGTGATTCGCAGTTCCTCCCACTGCAGTCCTGCTGGAAGCAACAAAGCCCCAGCCACCATGTACAGCCTAAGGGACAGGTGTCCCACTGAGGCCAGGAGCGCCCTCCTCCCCGCTCCTGCCACCCTCTATGCATGCACACATTGTAGTTTTTTCAGAAGTACCCCCCAAATTACTTTCTTGCTAATCTGCCTGTCTTTTCTTGTCTCCCTAGCAGTTCCTTCCCAGACAGAGGACAGAAAAGAAGGGTGGGATTCCCCACTGGAAAGCTGTTTCCACATTTAATTGATCTGTAATTCATAGTGGCCCCAGCTCTGAAGCCCACCCTGGCCTTAACCCATCGTTCAGCCAAATACTTAATGACCTGTAAACAACACAACAGCTGTTCACAGGGGTCCATATAGTCAAAAGACCCCGAGGTGAATCTTTTGTAAGGCAAAGCATCTTTTTGTGTGTTATGCAGAAACCCTTCCTCTAATTTATCAGCTTTATGGGTTAGTGCACTCCAGGGCTCTCCAACCATAAACGTAACATTTGTAGTTAGAGTCACAGAAGAATGCTGATGAAATTTCCAGTTAAATTCAGACAAAATGGGGTCTGATTTTCTCCTTGTGGCAGAGTGGCTGTTAACATGCCTTATTCTAACAACCCATCCTTCCCCTCTGTTCCACGTTAAAGATTAGTGTTTTAATTGTTCTAGCTAGCAAGGAACGAGACGCCCCTCCTCTTTAACAGAGAAACACACATTTCATTTGCCCCAATTTTTTTTGACCCCAAGAGAAGGGTAAGACCCTTTGTAGGGAAAGCACTAAATTCGGAGTAAGGGGCTTGGGGAGAAGGTGCCCTATAGCAGCCAAACAGAGGGAGAGCACAAATGCCGGGTAGAAGCTACGATTGTCCAACCCGTTCATTAAACCGCTGAGAATGCAACATATGGTAGGAATGCATTGTCTTCATTAATAGAAGTATTATGTCACAAGGAGAAAAACATTGTATGAATAAACAAAGACAAATAGGCTGTCCTAAAAGGAGTAGTGTTTTGATAACTTCCATTTCTATTGTTTCTCTTGTACTGAAAAAACACATGTTCATTACAAACATTTTGAAAAGTATAGAAAAATACAAAAAAAAAAAAAAATCCAAAAATACAAAGCCCCAGCCACCCTGTACAACCTAAGTGACAAGCATCCCACTTTGGCCAGAAGTGCCCTCCTCCCTGCTGTCTCCACGCACTATGCATGTCTTTTTTTCTGGGCATAAATGTATTACAAGAATTGATCACATTGGACAGGTGAAACTTGTTTTTCACTAAGCATGTGAAGAACATTTCCCATGTCATTTAATATTGTTTTATAACCACTACTTTATGGCTATATGATACATTTGCAGGATATTAAAACAATTTTTAAAAATAAACATGCTGGGCTTAATACCCAGGTGATGAGTTGATAGGTACAATACACCACCATGGCACACATTTACCTATGTAACAAACCTGCACATCCTGTGCATGTACCCCAGAACTTAAAAAATAATAAATAAATAAACATTCTTTAGTAGTGATGAGCATACTTTAACTCTGTGCTCATCCATTATTTTCTTAGGATAAATCTGTAAAAACATTTCTGTTTTCTAAAGCTGTATTCATCTCAGGTGAAGGGGAAAAAGACTCACTAAGCCCTGTTTGCTAGTTACTAATACCAGGGGGCAGTATATAATATTATTTAAAAAGCTTGGGTCTGTAGTCAAACCATCCCCATTTAAACCGCACTTCTACCCTCTGGATGCTTGGTTTCTACATCTGTATAATGAAGATAATAATGGTGCCTGTGCTCTAGGGTTGCTGGGTGATATAAATGAATTCATATAGAAACACACATCTGGGTCGGGCACGGTGGCTCACACCTGTAATCGCAGCACTTTGGGAGGCCGAGACGGCTGGATCACGAGGTCAGGAGATGGAGACCATCCTGGCTAACACGGTGAAATCCCATCTCTACTAAAAACACAAAAAAAATCAGCCGGGCGTGGTGGCAGGCGCCTGTAGTCCCAGCTACTCGGGAGGCTGAGGCAGGAGAATGACGTGAACCTGGAAGGTGGAGCTTGCAGTGAGCCGAGATCGCGCCACTGCACTCCAGCCTGGGTGGCACAGCAAGACTCCATCTCAAAAAGAAAAGAAAAGAAAAGAAAAGAAAAGAAAAGAAAAGAAACACATCTGACTCATTATGATATTGCCTTCTTTCAATTCTACCAATGGCTTAGTTCGGTGGAACTAAGCCATCACTATGATGGCTGTATCTGGAAGCACATGTGCAGAAATGAGAAGTAAATTACCCAGGGTGGCCAAACTCAGATTCCATGTGTCAGCTCCAAAATTCATTCTTTCCCCCATTATACTATAATTATTAATTTTATCTATGTGGAAACCCAAATTAAATACTGAGCTTTGGAAGTAAAAGTTTTCAACCACACTTCAAATCTCTGCCTAAGTATTGCTGCCTCAGAGAGAAGTGACTGTCTGGCATACCACTGTAAGCCTCCTGGCTCTTGTCACAAACTTGTCTTTTGAACTTACATTCTTATTGTCTGTCTTCCCCACTAGAATGTATGCTCTCTCAGAGGGGGTTGTGTTGTTTAAATGATTTAGCACCAAGTCTGGCACCTGGAAAACTTGTGTCAAATAAATATATCTTATCATTCAATTATGTATATAGCCTAAAATGCCAGATCATTGTCAAATTATCTCTTTTTGTTTATGCTATTAAGATTATCTACGTGTATCAGATCATCTGGATAACTGACAACTTTTCCTTTCACTTTTTACTAAAAGCACCTTTGATTTTTTCATAAAGAGCATCAAATTATAAGTACATTGATAAATATACTGATAAAATCATAAGCTACATCGGTATATAAAACATGTAATTGTCAGTGGTGAGTGTAGTCTTTTCCTCTCCTATCCAATTCTTTTCAGAGATCTTCTCCCGAAGGATAAAGGACTCAAATATAAATACTTTCCTAGAAAACCTCTCATTTCCTGAAGTCCAGAGTTACACTTGCCCAGTACAGACTGTGTATACAGGCCAGGTTGGCTGACTGATCCATCTGACAATTGGATCATTCCATAGGCAATAGCAAGTACAGTCCGACTTCAGACCCTTTACTTTGCCTAATTTGCTGCTTTGCCTTTTCTTCCTCTATCTCTTTCAGAATTCTCACTTATTTTTCAAGTGTCATGTGAATATCTATTCTCTATAAAACCTGCTGTTAACTTCCCTTCTCCCCTGGGAAAAAGTTTGGCTCTGTTCATTGTACTTCTGTGGCACGATGTACATAATGTGACCATGGCTCCGAGGACATTATATTGCATTTTAAAAAATTTGTGTTCTAATTTAGACTGAGATTCTTGAGGACAGTGATCATGGCCTTGTATTCCCATTGCTTACAATGTAGCATCGCATATTAGAGGTTCTGCTGAATGAATGAACTATATGTGTGAGTATGTGTACTTAGAGTTTGTTAAGTGAGTAACAGGAAGCTAGGGAAGATTTTAAGTAAATCCTGGCATTCTGACGTGTAGGTATATGCTTAATTGCTAAAACTTATCTTTCGATCTTAGACATTTCATTTGAAAAAATTATGTTGCCTTGTTTGGTGCTTCTGTAGCCTGGCTCTTCTCTCCAAAGATTGTAATTTATTTACTTTTTTCCCTCAAATTTCTTTATACGTTGAGTGATATTTTACCTTCATATTGGTACTTCCATTATCAAAAAACACCCATCTTTTTCAACACTGAAACCAGTTGACTTTTGGAAGTGGGTGGAGAATGTCGTGCCACACACTGCTCAGTAGGGTTAGGAGCTATCATGCAGGATTTCACGTTTCAAGGGGATTCCAAGCAGCCAATGCATACTGTTTCTATCATTGTTTTTCCTTCATCCACTAAAAGCCTTAAGAGTAAGGTCAACGTCTTATTCACTGCCGTGTCCCCAGCATCTATTAAAGTGTCTGGGAGCTAGTAGACACTAGGAAAGAAAAGTATTTAATAAATTAATGAATGACTAACTGATCAAAGGAAGGAATGAGGCTTCTCAGCTAGAAAGCATATTTGAATTTGAGTAGCTCTGATACTCCCCAGAAGGGTGAAGGTGGCAGGAGCAGAGATCTTGTCAGTATTTAATAAGGCTCTGCAGTTTATACTACTGTCAGAGGCATTCGAACCAGAACAACTCCATCTTGAATAGCAGCTGGGTAAAATGAAGCTGAGACCTACTAGGCTGCATTTCCTTGAGGTTAGGCATTCTTAGTCACAGGATGAGATAGGAGGTTGGCAGGAGATAAAGGTCACAAAGGCTTTGCTGATAAAACAGGTTGCATTAAAGAAGCCAGCCAAAACCCACCAAAACCAAGTTGGAGATGACAGTGACCTCTAGTTGCCCTCACTACTCATTACATGCTAATTACAATGCATTAGCATGTTAAAGGACACTCCCACCAGCGCCATGGCAGTTTACAGATGCCATGGCAACATCTGGAAGTTACCTTGTATACTCTAAAAAGGGGAGGAACCCTCCATTCTGGGAATTTCCCTTTCCCGGAAAACTCATGAATAATCCACCCCTTGTTTAACATATAATCAAGAAATAACTGTAAGTGTCCTTAGTCCAGCAGCCCAAGCTCTGCTCTGCCTATGGAGTAGCCATTCTTTTATTCCTTTACTTTCTTAATCAACTTGTTTTCACTTTACTCTATGGATTCGCCTTGAATTCTTTTCTGCGTGAGATCCAAGAATCCTCTCTTGGGGTGGTCTGGATCGGAACCCCTTTCTGGTAACACTACCATTAGAGAAAATGGTTCTTGAGCTTTTGGAGATCTGTTTGGCAGGAAGTCCAGCAAGTCCATGAAGTTCATCTTTCCTCGCAGGGAGTTTACCAACTCAAATGCGTGTTTTTCATTACTGAGTTGACTTGAGATGTCATTTGCAGACTTTTGCTTTGGAGTTAAAGTCAACAACATCATTCTCGCATTTTAAATGAGCTCATGTTTGCCCTGTTCCCATCAATTCCTCTTTCTTCCTCTGCTGTTTTCTCGTATAAGTTAAGGTTCCAAGCACAGAAGAGGAGAGGCAGAGAGGGAGGAGTTCTGCGGCTACTGCCACATTTTCATGGAGGATGAGTGTTCCCTGGGACAGATGGGAAGGAAGGTGACACATCAGTGTTCCTGAGTCCTGGGAGTGGGCTGCAGTTACGTGGGAGATCTGGCAAACCTGCCCAAAGCTAAGCTCTTAACGCTGTTTGCTAGTTGCTGACTTCTTGTTAAATAGCTCTCATTGTAGACACTAGCATTCCAAGATGAACTATGTTTTTTATGTATATTAAATGTACACTATTAGATTTCATTTTGGTCCCCAGAGATAGTCTTAGGCCGATCATGCCTTTAAACAAACAAACAAACAAACACAAAAACATACCCAGGAGGCTCTGCCTGGTTTCACAGCTGGGCTCTGGCCTGTGGGTTTCAGCCTATGATATACACTTAGGTAAAATCGACTTGAGCTTCTAGCCTTGTGTTGCACATTGTGCATCCTTCACTTTCGCAGACACTTTATTTTCTCAACGTCCTATTGATATTTAGGAGACACTGTAGCTGCAGGATATGTCACACTCAGGAACTTTACAACACCCAGGGTGCCGGATTTCAGGTCTGGGAGATGGTGAGTAGTGGGAGCTGTCTTTACTGAGAGCCTGGCTTTAAATTGTCCTTTAGGCTAAAGGAACCACAGCCAAAAAAGGGGACTGAGGTCGTGCTGATTCTGCTGATGACACAGGCTTTCTGACTGCCCGAAGGAGCAGTTCTCTCTCCTGGGTCTGTGGGGCGCAACTGAAGGGAATCACTCGCTACCTCTCAGTCAGACCTTTTCTTCTTACTGCTCTTTACTGACACAAATTCTCACAGAAAGTATACAAAAAAAAAAAAAAAAATTATCAGAGCGTTTAAGAAGCCTTACTCCATGTGAATTTATAATTTAGTGGAATCGAAAGGAGTGCTTCTTTTAGTTTCCCAAGTTACACATTTAATCTTTCCACTATGTTGGGATTCTAGGTGGTTTACACTTATTTAAGCTTCGTCGGTCACAATTTTTTTTTTCTAATGGCTAAAATAATGCTGGTTTTTCACGTCCTGTCATCCCACCCCATTTCCTAGTTTTGTGTTCCCTGTTCAGCCACTCGGTGGTCACTATTATCCTGTATCTTCCCAGTATGTGACTATTCACTCACCCCTTATTTTCAAAAAGAAAGTTTTATTTTGATTTTAGGAACACGATCTTGCTGTGTCACCAGGCTGGAATGCAGTGGTGCAATCACGGCTCACTGTAGCCTCAGCCGCGTGGGCTCAAGGGATTCTCCTGCCTTAGCCTCCTGAGTAGCTGAGACTATAGGTGTACGTTACCTTGCCCAGCTAATTCTGAAATTTTTTATGGAGACAAGGCCTTGCTGTGTTGTCCAGGCTGGTCTTGAACTCCTCGCCTTAAGTGATTCTTTCACCTTGGCCTCCCAAAGTGCTGGGATTACAGGTGTGAGCCACTGCACCTGCCATCACCCTTCCTTAATGGTGGGCTTCTAGCAGTGGTATAGGAATGTGACCCTCCCCTCCCTGGCCACAGCTGATTAGGTCAAGGGTGTGCACCTGGGCCAATTAGACCCTTTTCCCTGGGATTCTAAGGAAGCTCTGTCTCTCTATGAGACTGAAACTTTGGAATTATGGGCAGCTATTTCATATTCACTGGGTGGACAAGTATCATCACATTAAGAAGTATGAAGTGAAGGCTTGTGAGGAGCCATGGAGAAAGATTTCACCCCCCTTCCATCCCTGTTCTAGTCTTCCTGAGGCCTCGCCGCTTCCTGTTCTCGGGTTGTGTGAATCACCTCTGTATCTTTATGATAAATCTCCCCCTCCCCCCCTTTTTTGGCTTGAGCAAGTGTGAGGTTTTCTTCTGTTGCTTCTAATCGAAAGAATCTTCACTAGTCTGCATTTGTCGAGTCAATGTTGCAGTTGCCATTGTCACCACTCCAAGAAGCAGATAAAGATACAGAGGGGAAGAGGGAAAAATGTAAACACACAGTTCCTCACCAAGCTGGGAAATGGGAGGTTTTCTTCTTTTTTTTTTTTTTCACAGTTATAGACTCATTCCTTGAGGGGAAATTTGTGGTGCATGTAAGAGGTGGGAGACCAGAGCCAAGGACTGCAAATAACAAAGAGCACTATGTAGCTACAATCAGGAAAGAAACAAGGATCTAAAAGGCAAAGTCAAAGTTGAAAGTTTCACATATAGGGAATGGGCACCCAACAGAAAGATCTTGGTCCTCTAAGGCGGATAAAATGCTGAGTCTTGGGCCCCTCCCTAGGGATCTAAGACATACTCTTGCTAGGACTCAGGAATGATTTATTCTTGAAAGGCTGATTAGGATGTTTTGGTATTTGCATATTGGCATCTTTTTGTATACCAGGAAAACTAAGAGGATCTTGAAAGTGTTTTGATAATCACCACTCTCTTTCCCCTTTTGACATGGATAATTCAGGTCCCATTATGATGTGACTAATTCAAATATGATTATTATCCAAACAGAAATATTCTTGTACTTTCATTACTGGAAAATAACTTTCTGCTTGTCAGAGCCAAGTTAAGGAAAAGTCAGCATTGTCTGTTTCTCATAAAGCACATTGTTTCTCTGTCTCATGCCAAAATTCTGTCTCAGTTGGAAATAAAGTGGACAAATCTTCACTGTGGCTGATATATAGTTTTATAAGAGAAGGAATATATTATGATTCTAACTCTATCCTTGGGACTTTCTGTTCTGATTTCAGGTCACATGAGTAGAATATTTAAAAATCAGGGAGAGTACATATTCAGAATATGGGCATAAAATGGAAATGTTAGATAATTTTTTGTTCTTGACATTAAAATGTTTTTCATAAATCAACATAAAACAGACAAAAATCACAGAATGTTTTTTACTTTTACTTAGGAAGAGCAACGCAACGAAATGTCATTCACACATTGTATCAGGCAAAAATGCAAATTTTCTCCCCACTAACACCATTAAAAATATTGCCTCTCACGAGTTTCTCCTGGCAAAAGTTGGTTTCAAATCTACAGTTTAAATATTATGAGCCAGGCTAGGCACTGTGGCTCATGTGTATAATCCCAGAACTTTGGGAGGCTGGGGCCGGTGGATCACTTGAGGTCAGAAGTTTGAGACCAGCCTGGCCAACATGGTGAAACCTTGTCTCTACTGAAAATACAAAAAATTAGCTGGGCATGAGGGCGTGTGCCTGTAATCCCAGCTACTCGGGAGACTGAGGCAAGAGAATCACTTGAATCTGGGAGGCGGAGGTTGCAGTGAGCTGAGATCGCACCACTGTACTCCAGCCTGGGCAACAGAGCAAAACTCTGTCTCAAAAAAACAAAATAATAAATATTATGAGCCAGGTATGGTGGTGCATGCCTGTAGTCCCAGCTACTTGGGAGACTGAGGTGGGAGGCTGAGATGGAAGCCTGAGGCTGAGCCCAGGACTTCAAATCCTGCCTCGGCAATATAGCGAGACCCCATCTCTAAACCAATAATATATAAATATTATGTACACAGGGCTGAAATACAGATGCTTCTTTCACTAATATAGGCTGTTGTGTCTTATATTCTGTGTTAGTAGATGCATTTGAGTAGACCATATTCTGTTTTTATCTTCCTTCCCAACCTGAAATGAGCAAATGTTTCATGGGCTTTTCGTTCTCCTTTTGGTTTCCCCTTGTTACACATTTTGCCAGATGGCCAAGGAGTTTCATATGGAAAAGAATTTTTCATAATAATAGATCACTTGGTACTCACGGCCAATGATCCCACTTCCCCCTGCCATCTACAGGAACCATGGGATGGAGTAAAGTGGCAAATGAGTCATGCCTGGCAGAGCCTGGAGGAGGGGGAAAGACACAGCAAGCAAGGGGAGGCATGGCTTCTCAAAGACCTGACCGAGAGTCCTAGGATATTAAGAGCTGAGTGGTGTGTGTGTGTGTGTGCGCGCGCGCGCGTGTGTGTGTGTGTGAGAGAGAGAGAACCTACATACATCCTCAGGAGATACTGTGTGTTTAAGTATTTTGGAGTGTGTAGCTGCAGGTCATTTTGACAGATGCAGAACATGTGTTATAACAACTTTGCATGGCGAAGAGGAGGACTGGGGGAAGAGAGGAACATCTATGTGCTGCAAAATGAGATGAGGCTGAGATCCTGGGTGTGTAAGCAAGGGCCTGGTGAAGGAAACTGTAAAGAAGTGCAAGGGTGAAAGGAAAACTTCCTCTTTGTCCTCAGAAGGTTCAAATCACTCCACAAAAGGCAGGCTAATTGGAGAAAGAATATGCTAATTTATCATTAATGTTTACACTGGAGATGAGAACACTTCAGAATGAAGACCCAACTGCCCACTGGGGTGCAGAAGCTTATATGCCATCTCAAGGTGACAGAAAGAATGGGGGCTTGGTGCATGGCCAAAAGCAAGTTATGATGGTAAATCGGGTTTTAGTGGCAAGACAGGTTATGGGAAGGAGAGAAGAGGAGACTTGCCTAGCAAAAGTGATCTTATTATGTAAATAGAACCTCAGAGGTAGCAGCCCTCAGTGAGAGATTAAATGGTAAATTTTTTCCCCTAGTCCTTTAAAAATGTCAGACTCTCAGTTAATGTTTACTGGGTCTGGACAAGGGAGGGTCTGGCTGCATCAATGCAGATTTTCTCCAGATGCAAATTTTCTCCACAAACGACAGGTTTGGAGGGTGCTACTTCGTTTTGCTGGCTCTCTGACAGCCATCTCAAAATATATCAAAGAAGTGTATTTTGAGGAAAAATATTTTTCTTTTCTTCAGACTCCACTTTGAAACATTAAAAAAGTTTCACCTATTAAAAACCAAGTTGATCCCACCAGAGGGATTTGGGCTAGAAATTGCTAGACAAAGGAGTGGAGACAAATTGGGATAAGCACAAAAGAACAACTTTAAATATATCATCCCATAGATAGGCCTATCCTATCTGCAATGTAGGCAAACAGATCTTTAATGAGAGGCATTTCTATGGAAAAAGAAGAAAAAGGTTAATATCTGGAATACGCTATAGACTAGTTTCTCTATAGTCTCTGAAGCATCTTCAAATTGCAATGGCAATCTGACAAATTTTTCTGGATTGTAGTTTGAATTAAGTGTTGAAGTAAACTTTCTGAGTGTAGTCCATAAATCAGGAGGTGAGAAGGTTGTTTATAAAAGTTGCTGTGATTTCTCCTGAAGTTCATTTAACTTGTTCAGCTTCAGTTCGCAGGGCTTTAAGAAAAGCACAGTTTCAGTTTCCAGTGATTCCAAGTCAGGAAAATGAAAGAAACATTTGGAAATGTTAGTTTGGAGACATGTGGCCAGGAAAAAATTCAGGATTCAATCCAAAGTGTAGGCATATACTAAAATCTCAAAAATAATGGACTCAGCTGGAATCTCATAACAGGTATACTGTAGTTTTCTTTTGGAACATAATTTTTATTTTTACAGTCCTCCATTTCTACCAAAGACAAATCACAGTAGGACCAACTTATTTTCAAGACAAGTTTTAGTCTTATTATACTTGGCCTGGTTATTTGCATAAAGTGCAGCAAGAATTGTGACTGGCTACATAGGCTTTTTAAATTTTTATTTATTTTTCTTCTTCTTTTAGAGATGGGGTTCTCACTATGTCATTCAGGCTGCATATAAACTCCTTTAAGACTGACTTTGCTGGAACTTTTTCATAAGGAATCTCAGATTAGACTTTTAAAAGCCTCAAAGCTAGAAGCCATGCCAAGGATTTGCCATCAGGCTATTGCAGTATCTGTATGAATTTGGTGAATTCCTCTTTTCTCAAAGTACTCAAATAATTTGAGGTTCCTGGGACTGTCAGAAAGTGACATTCCTTACTTACCAAAGGTCAGGACCTTGTAAAGGAACCTAGTAGACAATGTACTAGGCCAGCCTTTCCAAGAAGCTTTTTTTGAGCTTTATAAGTCAACCTTAATTCCTCAAAGCAGTCTGGTCATTATGGAAAATATGCCATTCCAGTTAAATGCTTTGTAAAGTAACCAGTATCTCCAATTGTGTCCTGTTACAGAAACAAACAAACATAAATACAACAGATTTTTATTGAATTTATGCAAATAACCATATTGCTATAAATTAAAAATATAGTTTCCAAATTCTGGAGAAATCAGGTAGAGAGAAATATAAAAGCTTCAGGTTTGGCTCACAAAATGTACTTTGCCCAATTTGTTGTAAGCTATGAATAGCTGAAAACAAAAACAAAGTTTTCTTGACCCTGAAAGACAAGACATTGAAAAAAAAGCAGTGTTTCAAACAAAAGAAATCATAAAACATCATTTTAGTTCTCTATTAGTTTAGTCCCATGTAATTAATTCTTGTTTTGCTTGATGTTGGGCTAGCAATTGTCATGAATGCTGGAAGTTTTTATTTATTCCAGTGGTATAATCTCTAAAGCTATCAGAAACGTGAATAAAAGTATTTGTCAGAGCCTTTTCCACAAATTTTCTTAAAGAAGCAATTTTGTACTGTAGCTGATTATAAACCACTTTTTGAGAAGAATCATAGTAAAACAATACTTGTCTGTGGATGACAAAAGTCTTAGAATATGGCTAATGACATTTGACAAGGATATTTGGTTGTTTCTATGACATGCAATAATTTAACATAATAATCATAATTATTATTGACATATACTAAAATATATCAGAATTTTAGAAATCTCATATAATTTTGGAATATATATTAATAATGCACTTACAAAAATATAATGCAAAGAAAGTTAAACACCATTTCATATTTGACAATGCTTCCTGTGTGATTTTAGCATACTAAATAAGCCTAATATAGCTCGTTTGAAATTCCAGGGGACGTAATATACACAAAGTTAGTCTGAGGTTAAAAAAACTGAATTTAGAATTTGAAATGTTGATTTAGGAAAGTTTTTCAAATATCAAAAGTTTAAAACACTTGCTCAAAATAGGATCACAGATCATTATAAAATAATAGTCATTCATTTAGCTAAGTGATCATGTAAACATTTTAAAAAGCAAAACATGTTACTCTTTGACAGAGAGGACACTCAGTTTCCCAATTATAAAACCTAACAAAGACACCATAAGGGAGACAAAAATCTGTCTCTCCCTCTCTCCCCTCTTTTTTTCTTGTAGTCTAATCAAAATTTAAACAAAAATATTTTACTATTGCTTATTAATATTATACAAAAATCTTGTTCAAAAAAGAAATCCAAATTCCACCTTTGTGTTAGTGTGTAATTAATGTTCAAGCTAATTGTAATAAAACCTTATAAGCAATTATAGCCAATCTCAATCAGTTTTAACCATGAGATAAGATTTTTATAAACCTTTTATAGCATCTCACAAATTTTCTCCAACTTTTTATATCCATTTAGTTTTATTGATTTTTTAATTTCTTTAATATAAACCAACTTTTAAAAGCTAAAACCAACTTTTAGAAGCCAAGTAAATTTTGTTACTTTCCCTGTAACAAAAACCACATTCTCATACCTTTATATAACTTTTCTTTTCAACCAAAAGTCCTTCCTACTTTCTTTATATACTTTGCATATGGAATTGTTTCTCTTATATCTAATAGTTTTAATTACATATATTAATTAAATGTTTACTCTTAATAACCCTTATTTTTGATGAAAAGCCTCAGCAGTAAGCAATTTTAGTTATGTACCAGATGTAATGTCCAGGACAAAAGACAGAGCTGTGAAGACAATGCTTAGAGGATCCCTCTCAGCATGGCCAAGAGGCATAGCTGGGCCAGGGAGGAAAGGGTCTAAGTGTTGTCCCCACACCTCACCATGGTCACTTATCTAGACCTCAGAATCTAAAGGCTCAAATCCAAAGATGTAAGCTCACAGACAAATTATTCAAGTATTAAAAATAGCATAGAAGCAACAGTTTTATGACCTTAAAGCATTTATCAGAGACAGTATAAACCTGTCTGACCAATAGACCCAGACAAAATTGTCTAAATTATATCCTAAAGATGTTTTTATTTTATCAACAATTTAACAAACTATTTGCCAAAGATTGTTAAAATCATGTGAACTTAAACAGCATTTAAGCTTATTTACCTAATTTATGAGTGCTCATTTATTTATAAATCAATTTGGTACCATATAGATTGTACACAAACAGACAATACACATGTACACATAAAACCATAGACAGACATCAATAAAAACTTTACAGTTTTGATTTTAGAATTTTAGCCATGAGAATAGTAAAACTCACTAATTTAAAAGGACAGCGGGAGGCAAACTGTGCCTTTGTAAATGTAAAAGGTTAAGGTTTATCCTGAGAAACTCTTATTGAGTTTTAGAGAAAACCAGGTAGCAATTTATATCTCAAAGCACATACACAGAGATAATTTAAGCTTTTTCAATAAGGAGTTTGTTTGTGTTAGAGGAAGATTAAAAATGAATGCCAAGATAGAGGAGGTACAGTGGCTCATGCTTGTAATCCCCTCACTTTGGGAGGCTGAGGCAGGTGGATCACTTTAGGTCAGGAGTTTGAGACCAGCCTGAGCAACATGGTGAAAACCCATCTCTACTAAAATAAAATAAAATAAAATAAAATAAAATAAAAAAGAAGCCAAAGTAACACAAAATGATAGGAATTTGCCATAGGATTATTTAAAGAGAACAATTTCATTTCAGTAGATAGCTGTTAATTTAGTTCTGTTTTCAAACTAGACCACTGAGCTCATGGCAGAGTCCATTAAGGAACAGGGCCAACAATGCATTTGCAATTTTTAGGGCCTGATATTTTAAATACATGAAAAGCAGGTGTAGTTGGAAGACAGAACATTTAACCCTTTAAAAACCAATGATTTCACCCTTGCACTGAATCCTGGGTCCTCCAAAAGAGTAAAACACCATGGGCAGGGCCATGCAATGCTTTCACAGTGCACTGTGCTACAGAGACATTTCTCTAAATGTTTAGAATGTGCCTTTCTTATTGAAACATGAAAAAAAAAAAATAAGTAGCCCCCTGTCGTAATAATCATTTATTGTAAATGACTGCTGTCAGTCACCTCTAAAACTGTAGCTCTTGCCAGGGACTTGCAGTCATCATAGACACAAAGGGCAAGTGTCCTCTCAGTAAAAAGTAATCTCTGCTACTCCCAAAAGCCCAAGAGATCAGGTAATACAATACAAAAGAGCGCAGAGTTTTAGAGCTGAGAGGAATCTGTCCACAACTCTTTAGACTCTATAGGAAGACAGGAGAACACTAAAATGGGGTGAGTGATGCCTTTTTCTGTGTTCCATAAGGGATCTGAGTCATTAGATGTCCCCATAGATCTTTTCATGTGGTACTGAAGATGGCAAAGGGAAAGAAAGAGCAGGGAGCAGTGTAAGTAAATGGGAGAACAATTCTTAAGAAAGGAAGTGAACAGAGGGACCAGGAACACACTTAAAAAAAAATTTCAGTCAATTGAGAAAAACATTTTAAAACCAGGATACAAACGGGAAAAAGTCAAAAGTCCTCTAAAATATACCAAAAATCCTTTAAAATATACCTATACCTATAAATAGTTTGAATATTAGCTTTTAATTAAGCCAACTGTTAACCATAGAGCCTTTAAAAATTACCTTAAAATCTCTTATTATTAGATTATTTATTTATTTATTTTTGAGATGGAGTCTTGCTCTGTCGCCCAGGCTGGAGGGCAGCGGCATGATCTCGGCTCAAGCAATTCTCCCGGGTTCAAGCAGTTCTCCTGCCTCAGCCTGCCGAGTAACTGGGATTACAGGCATGCACCACCATGCTCAGCTAAGTTTTGTATTTTTAATATAGACGGAGTTTCACCATTTTGGCTAGGCTGGTCTCGTACTCCCGACCTCAGGCCTTGGCCTCCCAAAGTGCTGGGATTACAGGCATGAGGCACTGTGCCCAGCCTTATTCTCAGATTTTAGCTGGGAAAAACAGCCAATATTTCAGGCTTTTGAATTTTTATTTTATTATGATGATGATGATTATTTTTACCAAAGACACCCTCCCAAGTGAACCAAGAATATGACTTAACCAAGGATGCATGAGGTGATTCCAAATAGGTGAATGGGCATCCCAAAAAGTCATAAGTCACACAAACAAACCAAAAAGGACAGGTTTCCTTGTTGGAAATCTAATCCAAGCTGTGTGGTAGTCTAATAGTTAATAGTTTCCTGCTTTTTAGGAACCTTTTAACTTTTGTATTACAAGGTGAAGCAGCCCTCATTGTTAATCCTGCAGGGATCCAAAGCAGGCAGTTAGAGCTTACAAAGGATTTTAACTTTGTTTTAGGTCAGCGTTTTACTATTTAATTTGGTCACGAGAATTTCTAAGGCTAGCCATGACACTATTATATGTCTTTCTTTTAATTTGATTTTCCCATCAATTATTTAGAATAAGAAATCTCTGGGTTTTTTTTTTTTTTCTTTTTAAATTTAGGAGTTTAATTTAAAGTATCCATCTTCTGGCCATTGACAATTAGAATTTCCAGTGGTGTATTTATTCCAATAGCAACTCAATCCAATTGCTTTTTTACGTAAATCCCAGGATGTAATTTTCCAAGTTTAGAAAAAATGGTGCTTCCTGGAGAGGGCATAGAAGAAGCAATCCCAAAGACCCTCCTACCCTGCCAAAAAAAAAAAAGAAAAAAAAAAAAATCTACTCCCAGTGTTACCAGAAAGGGGTTTGGATCCAGACCCCAAGAGGCGGTCCTTGGATCTCGCCCAAGAAGGAATTCAGGGTGAGTCCATGGAGTAAAGTGAAAGGAAGTTTATTAGTAAAGGAAAGTAAAGGAATAAAAGAATAGCTATTCCAGCCAGGCGCAGTGGCTCACGCCTGTAATTCCTGCACTTTGGGAGGCCAAGGCGGGTGGATCACGAGGTCAGGAGTTCGAGACTAGCCTGGCCAATATGGTGAAACCCCATCTCTAATAAAAATACAAAAATTAGCTGGGCATGGTGGCATACGCCTGTAGTCCCAGCTATTAGGGAGGCTGAGGCAGGAGAATAGCTTGAACCTGGGAGGCAGAGGTTGTAGTGAGCTGAGGTCATACCACTGCACTCCAGCCTGGGTGACAGAGTGAGACTCTGTCTCAAAACAAAACAAAACAAAACAAAACAAAAGGCTATTCCACAGACAGAGCAGCCTCGACGGCTGCTGGTTGCCCATTTTTGTGGTCACTTCTTGATTATATGCTAAACAAGGGGAGGATTATTCATGCCTCCTATTTTTAGACCATATAGGGTAAATTTCTGACATTGCCATGTCATTTGTAAACTGTCATGACGCTGGTGGGAGTGAGGCAACCAGTAAGGACAGCCAGAGGACACTCTTGTTGCCATCTTGGTTTTGGTGGGCTGGCTTCTTTACTGCAACCTGTTTTATCCACAAAGTCTTCATGATCTTGTGTATTTTGTGTTGACCTCCTGTCTCATTCTGTGACTTAGAATGCCTAGCCATCTGGGAATGCAGCCCAGCATGTCTTAGCTTTATTTTACCTAGCCCCTATTCAAGATGGAGTTGCTCTGGTTCATATGCCTCTGACACCAGGATTAGGCTAAGACAGCAAAAGGCATTTGTTGTGACAGATGTTTAAGGAAGGTGTTTGCCTCCAGTAATCCACAAATCTGTAGGGGGACACCAGTCACAGATCTGTTAATCTGAGACACCCTGTGTGCCTTCCTGGAATTGGACTTTTCTGGCACTAACGAGGCAACAAGAATTGAGATGACATAAGCCCTGTAGGGTTGGAAGATCTTAAGGCAAACTATCCCCAAAACATCGTATCTTCAGAATGAAAATCTTGGGTTCCAGGTCATTTTCAGGCTGACCACCTAATATGGTCTGAAAATCATGTTCCCTGGATGCCTGAGACCAAGAGAGAGTGCTTCCATTTGGTCACAAGTCAAACTCTCAGGGACATGGAACAAGAACAGAGGGAGCCTCAACCAGTGCTCCTCTTTATGACAGACAAAGTCAAAGGAAAGGACTGTTTCTGGGAGGAAAGAGATCAAACAATATGAATATTCATATCACAAAGTACCAAATAGTACACAAGAGTCACTGCACCAAGACTAGTCACATAAGTCTTTTTCTCCCATTAATCAGAATTTTGCAGAGGAAACAGTGATTTTTGCCACCCACTTGACTGGATTGTACAGAGAGAGATGCTGGGAGCCTGGCTGTAAGAAATTCTTACCCTTTCGCCCATGGATCAGGTCCCGGATTCTCTTATATGTAGCTTGAAGAAGAGTGGAACTTTGACCCTACCAACTAAGCCAAACTCTAGGAGTAAAGGGATAGGTTTGCTGGAAAAAAAAAAAAAAACAACTCACAAAAGGTAGGCTAACTGGAGAAAGGCATGCTAATTTATTAATGTGTATGCTGTAGATGGGGAGACTTCAGAATGAAGACCCAACCCCCTAGTGTGTTGCAGAAGCTTGTATATCATCTTGAGGTTATAGAGAGAATGGGGGCTTGGTGCATGGCCAAAAACAGCATATGGTTTTTGGCCATGCAAGTCAGGTGTTAGCTGCAAGACAGGTTATGGGAGGAAGAGGAGAGACTTGGCCAGCAAAGGTGTTCTTATTATGTAAATGACACCTCACGGGTAGCAGCCCTCAGACCGATGAAGCAGTAACTGTTTTCTTAGGCCTTTCGAGATGTCAGACTCTCATTTAATCTTTGCTGGATGTGGACAAGGGAAGGCCTGGCTGCATCAACACAGATTATCTACAGATGCAAGATTTGACCGCCTTTGCACAATTATAGCTGAGAAAATTAATGACAGTGAAAGAAATCAGACCTAACCGATTCCATTTTGCTTCTAACCTTTAAGCTGTCCTTGTTCATTCCTGTGTGTAGGCCGAATTAACTTTGGGAAGGAATTCAGTTCATGATTTGACTCTGAAACAAAATTGATAACAGCCCTTTCCCGAAAAGACCCCCTTCTTGTCTGGGGGCCAGTCTGCCTTTGCAGGACTAACAAATTAGCTACAAGATTAGAAATTACAGTTTAGGGGTCATGCAGCCTCTGGCTCCAAGAGTCTGAACCGCCCCAAATTGCTCCTGGGATAACATCACTATTGTGAAACCTAAGATCAGTGCTGGAGAGATTCTGCAGCCCCTGCCCTGGATGGATCAGCTGGTACCACACATACTGGTAATCTGGCCCAACCAGTTCTGCCAGCCCACCCGGGAACAGAAGACAGCGAGAAAAACTCACTGCGATCCCCATGATTCCATCTTCGACCTGACCAATCAGTACTCCCCACTTCCCAAGTCCCAACCCACCAAATTATCTTTAAAACCTTTGATCCCTGTGGCTCATGCCTGTAATCCCAGCACTTTGGGAGGCAGAGGTGGGCGGATCACAAGGTCAGGCGATCGAGACCATCCTGGCTAACGCGGTGAAACCCCGTCTCTACTAAATATACAAAAAATTACCCGGGCATGGTGGCGGGCGCCTGTAGTCCCAGCTGCTCAGGAGGCTGAGGCAGGAGAATAGCGTGAACCTGGGAGGCGGAGCTTGCAGTTAGCGGAGATCCAGCCACTGCACTCCAGCCTGGGCGACAGAGCGAGACTCCACTCAAAAAAAAAAACAAAAAAAAAAAAAAAACAAAAAACAAAAAACAACAACAACAACAAAAACTTTGATCCCTGAATGCTTGGGGAGACAGATTTGAGTAATAATAAGACTCTGGTTTTCTGCATAGTCAGCTCTGCTTGAATTACTCTTTCTCCATTGCAATTTCCTTGTCTTGATAAATCAGCTCTGTCTAGGTAGCCGGCAAGGTGAATCCACTGGGCAGTTACAATTTCAAGTATCCATCTTCTGGCTAGCAAAAGACAGGTTTGGAGGCTGTTACCTCATTTTGCTGGCTCTCTGATTGCCATTCCAAAGTATGTCAAAGAAATATATTTTGGGGAAAAATATTTCGATTTCCTTCAGAAGGTAAACTCACTTCATACCATTAGCTGGTTTGCCAAATTTTAGTTGTTAGGTCAGAAAACTAAGAAATGGTGTTCTTCACCTGGAGCCTGGATTTGTAATATTCAAGAAATTTCATGACCCTTGGAGTCTGCAGGCAGGGTAGTTTACATCACATGAAATCTAAACAATGGTCTTACTTCTGGAACCAGAATCTTTACTCTGCCTGGTGCAAAAGAAGTAACTTGCAAATATGGTGTTCATTTAGACTGAAGCTCATGAAAATTCACGAACTTTGGACTTAGTGACTTTCAGCAAATTATCTAACCTCTCTGAGTTTCAATATCCTCAATCGAAAAATGAAGCAGTTAGTCTAGATAAGTGGTCTCTAAACAGTTTTCTAAAACTTTTCCTAGAAAGTGCCCTATCCCCCACTTCCAGGGCACAGGCAGACCTGTTAGGACTTTTTCTGCTTTTACCACAGTCTTTAAATAATATTCACTGCCGATTAAAAGAAAAAAAATCATTTTGGAGCCACCAGATTGAATTCTATGTTCTCTTCTAGCACTATCATTCTAAATGTGAATGCAGCGTGGTTGACATGAATACATTATTCAGATATTTGCTAAGCATTTACTGTGCATTCACCACAGTTTTAAGCATTGAGAATAAAGCAGTAAAGGAGACAAGTCCTTATCCTCACAGAGCATACATTCTAGTTGAGGGATAGATTAATGAACAAAGTGATTACAGAATGATTTGTATATTATAGCAGAGAAAGGGCATGGAAGCAGTGGGGATCTCTCTGAGCAGTGGCATTTGAACAGACATCCAAATGAAGCCAGGGAAAGACTATGAAGACCTGGGTAGAACATTCCAGAAAGAGAGAACAGAGAGTGGAAAACCTTGGGCAGACATAAGCCTGCAAATTAATTTTTTTTACCATATGAACTACTGATCTAGGTCTCCAGCTTCCATGCTTCCTCAAGGAAGGAAACACTTGATTTTACTGATTAAGGGTATAGGAGTTTCTTCTACTTGAAATGATGTCTTATCTCAGTGGTTCCTCCTTGCCATTCTCAAGGGCATCCTCCAACCGCACCTTTACAGCATGGTATTCAGTTGCAGCAGAGTGAGCATCCCGTCCTGGTGAACTGTCTTGTCCTGCCCCATCCTGTGTATTCGCCTCTGCCTTTCTTGCATCTATTGAAGTTAATGCAACGTCTTGGCACTGGCTTTTCTTATGCACTTGAATCTGCCCCATCTATTGGTTACCACTGCTGATAACCACTGCCTCCAGTCCCCTGGAGGGGACTCTGCACCCAAAACTCTGGCACAGTCCGTTCAGAACCTAGGCCTCTGTGGTCCTCTCAGCATTTCCTGAGCATGAAACCCTCAGGGGTTTTTCTCGTTCTACGCTGGAGTAGGCACAAAAGGCATTAAGAACCAGGACTCTTGAGCCTCAGAGCTTGGGCTTGATTTCTCTATATAGTCAGTTGAGTAACCTAAAATCTCCTTGTGTTCCTCCTCCTCCTCCTTCTCCTCCTCTTCCTCCTCCTTCTCCTTTCCAAATAGCTGAGGCAGGATGATTATTTGAGCAAAGGAATTCGAGGCTAGAGTGAGCTACGATTGTGCCACTGCACTCCAGCCTGGACAACAGGGCAAGACACATCTCTTAAAAAAACAAAAACCACAGCTGGGCGCGGCAGCTCACGCCTGTAATCCCAGCACGTTGGGAGGCTGAGGTGGGCGGATTGTGAAGTCAAGAGTTCGAGACCAGCCTGGCCAACATGGTGAAACCCCGTCTCTATTAAAGATTAAAAAAAAAAATTAGTCGGTTATGTTGGCACTCGCCTGTAATCCCAGCTACTTGGGAGGCTGAGAAAGGAGAATTGCTTGAACCCAGGAGTCGGAGGTTGCAGTGAGCCGAGGAGGTTGCAGTGAGCGGAGATCACCCATTGCACTCCAGCCTGGCCAACAACAGGGCGAGACTCCATCTAAAAAAACCCACGAAAACCAGAAACCGAAAAACAAAAAATCCAATCAGTTCCTGCCAAGGTTCCCAATCAAGTCTGTTTATGCAAATGAAAGACTGACACTTTCTTAGTTCTGATTGGTTGTTACAGCTGAGCCCCGATTGGCTGGGACTGGTGAGCCTTGATTGGTTGGTTTCCGAGTCTAAAACCAGACGTCTCTGTCAGATGTTTCTTTCAAATGGTTGGAAGTGGTGGTTTTTCTAGCCACAATTTATTTTGACACTGACAATTGGAACTTGTTTAGCTTGATTTCAGAAAGGGAGATCCTGTGACATTTTATAACATCTTTCTGATAACACAGAGTATGTGACAGCTCCTTCACCCAGCTATGACCACCTGGTTCTGTTTTAATTCTGAGCACCTTAGCCATGGGGAATCCATTTTCCCTGTTACCCAGGAGCATACTTTAGCACTACCTTACATGACTGCTTTCAGGTACAAATAGCTTAATATATGTAAATATATATAAAATGCTTTTCTTTTTCCTCTGAAGGGTAAATATTTTATTTCTGAGGAACTTCTTACTGCACATTTTCTTTCTTTCTTTCTTTCTTTCTTTCTTTCTTTCTTTCTTTCTTTCTTTCTTTCTTTCTTTCTTTCTTTCTTTCTTTCTTTCTTTCTTTCTTTC
>NW_012114600.1:4913044-4925709 GCF_000951035.1 Colobus angolensis palliatus | reverse complement strand
TTCTTTCTTTCTTTCTTTCTTTCTTTCTTTCTTTCTTCTCTTTCTCTCTCTCTTTCTTTTCTTTCTTTCTTGAGACAGAGTCTCACTCTGTTGTCCAGGCTGGAATTCAGTAGCGTGATCTCGGCTCACTGCAACCTCTGCCTCCCAGGTTCAACCGATTCTCCTGCCTCAACCTCCAGAGTATCAGCCTCCAGAGTAGCTGGGATTACAGATGTGCACCACCATGTCCAGGTAATTTTTTAGTAGAGACGGGGTTTTGGGTTTCACCATGTTGGCCAGGCTGTTCTCGAACTCCTGACCTCAGGTGATCCACCAGCCTCCACTTCCCAAAGTGCTGGGATTACAGGCGTGAGCCACCGCGCCTGGCCTTACTGCACATTTTCAAAGAAAGTCACATAAGAAAGTACAAATGTATTCTCCCCACATCCCAGAAATAAATAAGAAGGGTATAAAATTTCTTTTTAAATCAGAACACTTGGAAGTTTAGCACCAGCATACAAAATGAACACACAAAAATAAAATAAAATAAAGCCTTTGCTATATATTTCAAATTTTTTTGGTTGGGGTTCTCCTGAGGTGGTATTAATATTTCTTCTTTGAATTAACATGTTTCTTCTTTCAATTTATATAACCAAAACAGCAAAAAACAGGGGGAAAAAAACCCCCTAAGCTTGCTGAAAGCTGGGGAGGTCGCTGTCTTGTCTTCTGTGCAGGCATTCCCAGTGTCTCAGCTCACTGGAAAAATTTGCTGTCATTTTCCTTTTGCAGTTGTTATTTTCTTAAAGAATAATAGTAAACATTCTAATGTCCAAATCTTGGTTAGTCTTCCACTTTCTTCCTTGGATGTTTCTTTGATGCTGGTAAGATCAAGGTCTGCTTTTTCCTTTGTTGTTTTTGAGTGGTCATTAATTCTTTAGGTTGCCTTGCTGATGGTGAAGGTGCCTGGTGTAACTCAGCACTGCTCTGCTCAGTGGTGGGAGCAGGATTCTCAGTTGGGGCTTCACCTGCTTCGGTCTCTGCCATCTTGTGAAGGAGCGTTAGGAGGACGGAGGCTACGTAAATAGTTGTGGGGACACTAGCATCCATGGCGAGCAGGTGGCTGGCTTGGATGATTGGCTGCTTGTTGATTCCCTTTATCTTCAGCTTCTCCAACAGCTGGGGCAGGTCGTGGCTCTCTGAAGCCAGCTATGCATTCCAAATCAAAGCCCTACTCTCCAAAGGACAGGAAGCTTTCCAACATGCAACAAAACGCAGACATGGGTCTTGAAAAACTGTGCCAAAAAAACCTCACACCATAAAGCATAGAAGTTTTCCTCCAAAATTGTGTTTTAAAATTGCTCTCGCAGAAACTTCTAACAATTAAATAGTCTATCCAAAGTTAACTATTCTATCTGAACTAATTACACATGATCTTTGAGGAAAAAAAGTCAGCAATTACTGAAATATCCTTGTGTTTTGATGAGAGTCATGGCTACAGAAAAACAAACAAACAAACAAACAAAAACCGAAAAAAAACATGACAGTGGTAGCTGTCACTGCCTGTGACAAGGACTCTGCAGGTTACAAACCTTGTGCATTGTTAACTTAGACCTGCAATTAGTCCATTCACAGTTTCATTTTGGTGTGATTTAATTGCAAGGGTTGTAATTCAAAAGGGAATAATTGGTATGAAACCCAATGGTATTTAATTTTGTTTTACTTTATTCTTTTGGTGGGCCACTCTCACAGAATGATGAATAATTGATCTCATGGCCCACAGGTATCTGAGGAATAATTAATCGAGTTAGTGATTTTATTTTGCAATTTACATTTAAATAAAGAGGGATGGAGGGAATTCTTTTAAGAAGTTAAAAAAATTAGCCTTACTTAAATGGTGTTTAATATAAAACACAAAAACGCTAAAACAATTCCAAAGTTAATCTTCTACTCTTTTACTCCACTTTTACTCAGGACTTTGCAATGACTGGGAACAAGGGTAGGTGATGACATGAAAAATGATGTGGAAAAACAAAGGAGCAAGAATTCGCTATAACAGGTTATTTCTGTATTTGGATTTAGCCAGTTCATCTGCCAGATATTCTGACCTGTGGGTTTATATAAAGATTTTCTCAGAGACAACTAGGGTATAGTGAAAGGATCTTTGACACTGTAAACAGAAATTGTTTTTTCAAAAAGTCTCCATTTGGCCATTGTTTATCTGTGCCATCAAGTCATAACTTCTCTACTCCTGTTTCTCATGTAGAATAAGTAGTTAATAATTCAAACTTCACAATGTTATGGTGAGGATGCAATAAAATAATGCCTGTGAAAATACTATGTGAAGTACAAACTATGCATGGGAAGACGTTAAATTTTAAATGAGCAGTTCATTTAGTTGGGAGACGCCTAGATCATAGCACCTGGTGCCTCAGCGTCCTGAAGCCTGGTCTGGGTAGATTGCCTGTCAGGAAAGTAGAGGATTCTGGTAGCTGCAAGGCAAGTGAACAGCATTGTGGAGCAGTGGGCCAAGGGCAGTGCCCCAGGGTTGTCTAGATAAAGCAAAAATGTATCTGGTATTTACTATATATCATGCACTCCAAAGCTGAATTCCTTTTTTTTTTTTTTTTTCCTGTAGAAATCCTGCCCATTCCTGCTTATGTATTAAGGGGATTTGGGTCGTCGTTTCAAGGAAGTTAAGGATAAAGGAAACATTTCAGTTTCCACAGTGTTGATAAAGAATTGCAGCACGTTAACAAGGTGTATTATTTATAGCTTCCTTTTTTTTTTTTTTTGAGACAGAGTCTTGCTCTGTCGCGCCCAGGCTGGAGTGCAGTGGTGTGATCTCAGCTCACTGCAATCTCCGCCTCCCAGGTTCAAGCGATTCTCCCGCCTCAGTCTCCCAAGTAGCTGGGATTACAGGTGCCTGCCACCACGCCCAGCTACTTTTTGTATTTTTAGCAGAGATGGGGTTTCACCATATTGGCCAGGCTGGTCTCGAACTCCTAACCTCAAGTCATCTGCCCAGCTCAGCTTCCCAAAGTGGTGGGATTACAGGTGTGAGCCACTGTGCCCAGTCTAGAGCTTCATTTTAATTTGCATCACTGTCACATGGCAGTAAATGCTAGGCCTTTTCACAGCTCCTTGCTTTATACGAAATCTCTATGGAGTCTTTATTAGAAGCCCGTTGCCCTGCTTTTGAAAGGAAATGCAACTTTATGTTCTTTTTACACTCAGAAGTCTGAAAGTTGCATTGTTTTTTAAGACTTTTTTTAAGTTCTGCTGCACAGAGCAGAACTAACTTTAATTACCATCTCCAGATGTCAACAATGAGAGAAACACAGGAAGTCGCAACTTCTGAGATGAGAGAAGCTTTTTAGGTAACTATGAGGTGTTTTAAAAAGTGCCTTGTCTCTTTGGTAAGTGGAGTTTCCCAACTCCTATTCAATGATCTGTCAAAGTTACAATGCACACGAAAGATGCATTGAGACAACTGTACTTGTCTAAGAAGGAAACAAAAATTTGTTTTTGATGAATCCTTCCAAAATAGGTCAAATTGAAGCTGCTTTGAGGCACCAAGTGAGGAAACTTGATTTTAGCCTTTTTTTTTTTTCTCCCTCTCAGCTGTAGTTATTCTAGGTGACAAAGAACAAATTACGTTAAGAGAGGTTGACATTTTTAGGAGCTACTTTTCAAAACATAGAAACCAACATTCTTCTTATTGGCTGACTTACGTTTGAATGTGTGTTTGCCTTGGGTTAGGAGATACAGCTTCTCTAAAAAGATGTGACTCTACCATCATCAGGCAGCTCTTTCTAAGGAATGATTAACCTGTCAGATATATTTTCTTCTCTTTAGTAACAAACCAACGTTCCCCTTTCCATGCACCCATTTGCTACGTCTCCATCCTACTCTGTTAAGATAATGACTGTCTCTTGGATTCCAGGCCTTCTCATAGACCTGTCTTTCCACTGTTCAGGAGCAGCTTTGCATTCCGAAATCTAATCAGAGAGCAAATTCACTCCGCAAATATTTCTTTTCACAACTGTTTATTGGCTCTGTGCTAGCTGCTGGAATAGAGCTGTGAACCAGGTGGAGCTCCCTATAGGAGCTTACACTTTTCCCTGAGCTTACACTCAGGAAAAAGGGGAATCAACTTCCTTGATGAAATATAAGTTGGTCTATTTAAATTCTTCTCTAGCTTTCTCATTCTAACATGTGTACCTGTGCAGTTCAAACAGATCCTACAGAAACTGGGACAGAATTCCTGTTAAGAGAAGATTGCGTTCACTATGCTGGAGCATTTGTTACTCAGAGCCAAAAAGTTCTTTCTGCTGTAGATACCTTAGTCTTATCAAGATTCTAGGAGGAGAGAGAGCCTGAAACATAATCCTTCTCACTGCCATTTCCGAATCTCTGCCCTAAGGCCTTTGTTTTAAATTCTAGAAGGTGAAAACAATTCAGAAACCTAAGTGATTAATGGCATGAAGGACTGATTCATGGGAAAGGATCTTAGGAGATAAATACATATGGGTTAACTTCAGGAGGCTCTCAGAAATTGTTCTTGGTAATATAGTTAGTGAGGAAGCATTAGCATGATATTAAAGCTAAAATAAAGTAGGGTAGAAGAGGATGATTCAGGATGTTTGGGAATACACAATTTTTTTTTTTTTTTTTGAGACAGAGTCTTGCTCTGTCACCCAGGCTAGAGTGCCGTGGTGTGACCTCGGCTCACTGCAACCCCTGTCTCCCAGGTACAAGCGATTCTTCTGCCTCAGCCTCCTGAGTAGTTGGGACTGTAGGTGCGCAGCTGATTTTTGTATTTTTAGTAGAGGCGGGGTTTTGCCATGTTGGCCAGGCTGGTCTTGAACTCCTGACCTCAGGTAATTCGCCCGACTTGGCCTTCCAAAGTGCTGGGATTACAGGCATGAGCCACCGTGTCTGGCCTGGAATGCTTAATTCTTAATATTCGTACGATGCTTTATAGGTGAATAATAATATTGGATATCATTGATTAAGGGCTTAGCTTGTGACAAGCACTTACACAAAAAATTATTTAACAAATATTTATTAAGTGCCTAGTATGTGCAAGGAGCTGTTCTAGTTTCTGGAGATATGTCCTTAAACAGAAAAGACAAAAAATCCTTCCCTTATGGAGCTTGCATTTAGTTGGGGAAGGTAGAATATACACAAAATAAATAAGTAATATATGTTATTGGGTCAAGTGGTGTTAAGTGCATGAGTGTACGATTATTCGCAGAGCTTGCAAAGTAATTTCACAAACATCATTAACTCATTTAACAAATATTTATTGAGAATACGATATATACCAGCCATTGTGCTCATAACAACTGTATAGTTGTTAGCATTTTAAGACCAAAATATTGAGATTTAGACTGCTTAAATGATCTTTCCCAGGTAATAGAGCTGAAAGCAGGGCAGGATGGACTTACACCTGCAATTCCGGCACTTTCAGAGGCTGAGGTGGGAGGATGGCTTGAGGCCAGGAGTTTGAGATCAGCTTGGTCAACACAGAGAGACCCTGTGTCTACAACATATATATATACAGCTGGTAATTTGCAGAGCCAGGACCCAACCCCGTATTTTCAGTTTCTAAGTATAGTCCTCTTTCTGATGCAATAGCTGTAACTTAAAAATCTGAGCCTTGAAGCTTCCTTGTTTCTTCTTTCAATCCTTCTGTTGCTATAAGAGTGAAATAAATACGTTTCTGGGGAAGTGGATTTCTACCTTCAGGGCCTCCTGGACATGTGTGTTGCTTGGGCAATATTTTGTCTTCAGTTAGATGAGTTTGGATAGCTTAAAAAGTCATTGTGACTTGCAAAATAAATGTTTTTAAACCTTTACATTCATAAACTTCTCTTTAAATGACTTTAAAGAAAAACATTTACTGTAATGTTCCCCTCTCTGTTTCATATTCTTTACTTAATTTTATTCCTTCAATTTCCTCTGATCATATGATTTTAAAAATTAGGCCCTTTGACTCTTTTATAAACTGTATTCGGAGGCTCTGTCAAACCTCAGTGAGACTTTGCTGGATTCTTAAAAGCCCATGGCTCTCTGAATTCATCCTTTACATGAGAAAGCAGGGGAGATTCTTGGAAATAACCTGAGCTGACATCTCTTTCTGTTGTTTTACAACAGTTTCCCAAAGTTTGCAGTTTTAAGCAAATTTAGTAAAAAAGTCAGCACACAGAGTTGAAAATGGTAGAGTTGTAGGCCAGGGAATTCAGCCTTCTTATCCTGAATACTTACAGATGGATTTTTCTTTAGATATATTTTTAACACTGTCTCCTTCGCTTTTATTTTTGCCACAAGGTAAACTCATCTCCAGTAAATAGTTTTGAAATTATTTTAAACCAGGGAGAATGCAGTGAGAAAGCATAGTTAAATGAACAGAGCATAGTTAAAATGAACAGAGCATAGTTAAAAAATTACAATGAACAGAGCATAGTTAAAAAAAAATAGTTGAGTGGCTTGGGTATTTTATAATCTTTAAAAAGATACAAAAGCAATAATCTTTAAAAATACAAAAGCAACTTTTGTTCAGTGTAGGCATTGTCACTGTTAATATTTTGGTATGGCCTATCCTTTCAGACATGTTTTTCCCCTGTAAAAAATGGGATCATATGTTGTGGACTTAATTTCTTTTTTCTTTGTCTACATCATTTTTATGGCTCTTTAGTAGACTGACATATTATGATTTATCTAACCATCTGTCTATTGACCATTTAAATTATTTCCAGTTTTTTTACTCTTATTAATAATTTACAGTGAACATACTTAAAGTAAAATATTTGAATACATCTGTGATTATTTTCTTAAACTAGTTCACAGAAGTTGAATTGTTAGGTCAAAGTGTATGTGGAATTTGAAGTCTTCTGTTAGTCAAATTGTCCTCAAAATTCTGTATCCCCATAAGTAATATATGGTGAGTTAAAACATTGAGTAAGAAACTATTAAATGTGAACCAGGTGCAGTGGCATGGTGCCTGTATTTCTAGCTACTTGAGAGGCTGAAGCAGGAAGACCACTTGAGCCCAGGAACTGGAGACCACAGTGCTCTATGACCATGCCTATGAACAGCCACTGCACTCTAGCCTGGACAGCATAGCAAGGCCCAGTCTCTAAAACAATCAAGTGAAAATCAAAAAACCACTAAATGCACGATACATAATACATAATCTAAGAAAGCACAATGCATAATTTAAAAAAGAAGAGTTCTGATCACAACCACTAGCAATATTCTGTTCCTTCATTTAGGGGGATTTTCTATTTGAAAACCATCCCAAAGAAAGAAAAATGAAACACCATTACAATTGAGGTCTATGTAGTATACTGAACTGGTAATCTGAAAATCTGGTCCCTAGCCCTGGCTGTGCTGCTCATTTGACGTGTATGGCTCTGCCAGCCAGTTATTCTGCCTGGGACTACTATTCTTTTTTCATAGTGTGACCATATATCTTGCTCTATGTCTGTGGCACAAGCATAATAATTAATAGCATTTTCTTTTACTCTCAAAGTGGACAGTGAAGTTTGTGCTTGTCCCACTTACCTCTGTATGAGGTGTTTCCACTGTTAAAATGGACATATGTTATTTTGCCTGCCCAGCTTCTTCCCCCTGTTGTTTTGTGTTGTGGAGCCACTCTCTCCCATCATCAGTCAATGTGTCTACAGCCTAAGTCTATCCCAGACACATGGCCAGCGTGGGCCAGTCAGAGCACCACAGCCTCTTGGACTCAGAGATGAATCTAAAAATAGCCATGTGACCCAAATCAGGCTCCTGTGAGCTGTCCTCCTGGATTTCTGGGGGGCTGGTGGTGTGCTGGCTCATATTGGTACACCAGAGCCATTTATTACATTTCTAGAAGTTTTGCCAATCACTTGTTAAACACAGCCATTATTAATAATTGGATTATATAAACTTACAATTAAAGTATATTAAAACAAAGGTAGGTGAATACTTCAAACTCACAGCTGCCTTATCTATATCTTATACTTTACTATAAGTATTTTTTACTATATCTTATATTACCTATCATCTTGAATTATTTATGTGTTTTGACTCTATATGGTGGAAATACTACAGAATGGACTACTGCACATCTCTTCTCAACTCCATGTTTAGTGATGTCAAGTTGGTAGGTTGAAATTGGCCAGGGTGGGAGTATTTACACCCTGGAAATTGGCAAATGTTATAAAACAGATTTTTTTTTTTTCCCCTGGAAAGTTAAACACTTACCTTCACATCACTGGCTTGAACTAATGGGAAAGGGGCTTTTGCTTTTTACTTTGTTGCTATGCTGGTAAAATATAGTTCTGGAGTAGCAGGAGGGCCGTTTTGGTCACTTGGGGAGGGCTTGCCCAAGAACTATGCTAGTGAAAAGAAAAGTAGAGCTGAGGGCTACAGAATGATGGGATTCTTATTTTTCCTTTGGATTTATTGAGGTATAATTGACAAACGAAAATAGAGGCAAGCTTGGTGTGGTGGTTCATTCCTGTACTCTCAACATTTTGGGAGGCTGAGACAGGAGGATTGCTTGAGCTCTGAAGTTTGAGACCAGCCTGGACAACATAGCAAGATCCTGTCTCTACAAAAAATTAAAAATTTAGGCCAGGTGCAGTGCCTTATGCCTGTAATCCCAACACGCTGGGAGGTTGAGGTGGGCGGATCACCTGAGGTCAGCAGTTTGAGACCAGTCTGGCCAACATGGTGGAATCCTGTCTCTACTGAAAATACAATAAAAAAAATTTAGCTGGGCATGGTGGCACATGCCTGTGATCTCAGCTACTCTGGAGGCTGACGCAGGAGAATCACTTGAACCCGGGAGACGGAAGTTGCAGTGAGCCGAGATTGCACTGCTGCACTCCAGCCTGGGTGACAGAGCAGACTCCATCTCAAAATAAATAAATAAATTAATTAATAAAATAAAAATTTAGCCATGTGTGGTGGCATGCACCTGAAGTCCTAGCTACTCAGGAGGCTGAGGTGGGAAGATCACTTGAACCCAGGAGGTGGAAGCCACAGTGAGTCAAGATCATTCCATTGCACTTCAGCCTGAGTGACAGAGCGAGACAGACCCTGTCTCAAAAAAAAAAAAAAAAAAAAAAGACAAGACTTAATATATATGAGCATTTGGTATTTTAGTTGGATGAGAAACTGGCTGAATCCACATTAGGTTTCTATAATTTATAAATAAAAGTCTTTAGATAATACAGACTCTATGATCTGCAAGATTCCCTTGTAGCTTAATAATATCTGATTTCAAAATTAAATAAGAGGGGGGAACTTCTTAGATAATATTTGAGTGCCCGTAGTTACTATCTTTGACAAGAAGTCAAATAAAAAAATTCTGTAATGAATTCACAAAATTTGTCTTCACTCAAACATTCAATCCTGTATAATGTTAGCATTAAATGTCTTATAGCCAAAATAAGCCATAAGACAGATGAAATAAACGGATATTAATAATTTTGCTCATTTTACAAGATTTTCCCCCTTCTTTTGAAAATAAGTTTAAGCTGATCCGCTTTAAAACCAACTTTTAATTATCCTCAGATAATGATTATTATCTATATTCAACCACAGCACTGTGTCTAGAAAGCCCTATTAAGATATAGTTACTTTGCATTTTAGGAACACTGTACTTTCTCCCCTTTAAATATTGATTTCATTTTACCAGTGTGATGTCCCCATAGTGCACCCTGAGGTGGTGTTTCTTAATTAGTGAATGAGTCTGGAGTAGGTCCTACTGAGATATTAGGAATATTCTCCAATTTGACACAGCTGAAGTACATATTTAACATTTTATTCCTGGCTTACTGTAGCTATGACCCATCTCACATATTGTTGATTCAAAAGAATCAAAATCCCATCGGTGTGTTCGTTTTCTGGTACTTGACTGTTGATAGCTCAGAGGTGTTGGTGGTTAATAGTCAACATTCACAAAAATCTTATGAGGCCAAACCTCATAACTTGCCAAGTGCTAAGATGGTTTAAATTTACCATCCCTGAAATAAAGTGTTCTTTTCTTTCTGTGGCTTAAAAAGATGTTAGAGAAAGTCTGTTTTGATTTGGATGATTATATTTAGAAATAAACTAAACAACAGAAACCTTGACACTGCCATTATTAGCTCTACTAGGGGTTTCCTTGTCAATAGCTGGTTGGCTCCTCTTAATTCTATTGCTAGTTTGCCTTTTTTTCAATAGTCAGGTGTTATCTTGCAACTATAACAAAAGAAGCTATTTAAATTAACGTGAATGAGAACTGTGATGTATCGGAACAAAACAAGCACTTTTGGGGACTGACCTTGAGTTAATTCCTTGCACCAGCATTTTCATTTCCCAAAGTGTGTTCCAAGAACCCTAGTTAGGGAAACATTTCATGTCAGTATTTCTCAGTGTGCAGATCAACTGCATCTGAACTACCTGGGGTGTTAAAGTACAGGTTCCAGGGCTGCTTCTGAGGGGCTTGGTAATATGAGTTTTCAACAGTTTCTCAGAGTGATTCATATGTACTTTGGCAAAAAGGGATCTAGTAAATTTCTGAATTACTTTTTTTTTTTTTTTTGGTTTTTTCTCTTTTTTTGTTTTGTTTTGTTTCAACAAATGTGCACCACGATGTTTCAACAAGTAGGGCAAATCTATGAATGTGAAATCTGCAGTTTGCAATATACCACATTTAGAACCCAGGGTAGGTGAATCAGACAGAGGTGGTGGTCATTCTAATTAAACAATCAGGTAATTTCACGACAAGTTGATTTGCAGCATCAAAAGTCTCCACTTAAGGTTCTTTTTTCTTGATAATCAGAGGTCTCACGTTGACTCCAGTCTCTTCCTTGTGTTTTGTGTGAGACCCATCACAGAATGGGAACTTTTTGGACCTCCAGCAACGGCAGTACACAGTTTTATCTCCCAAATCTTCCATGTCAAAAGCATGTACTATCTTGGGATTGTCTTTCTGGATGTGAAGGTTTATCATAGCTTTATTTCGATGATCTTGAACATAAAATCTTTTGTAAGCTAGATAACCAATTGCAGCTGTCCCAGCAGCAATGGTAACTGCTGTGATCCATTCAACTCATCTGCTGGAACCGGAAGTCAGACTCATGGCGCCGTCGCTTACAAGGTGTGTGCACTATGACACCGAGCACAGACGGGTTCGTGGGGCCAGTGAGAGTCAAGGTAGGTGCCAGCGGGGTACTAAGGGCACTGACCCCGCGCGGCTACCGCCGAATTACTTTCTTGACTTACAGACTACATTAACAAATTAAAGTATCTGAAAAGGATCTGAAAAGTCCTGTAGTAGAGACCTGTTTAACTTTTTTAAACCCAGGATTTTCTCAAATTGTTTGGTTTTTCAGTTTCTTTTGTTTTTGTTGAGACAGAGTCTCACTCTCTTGCCCAGGCTGGAGTGGAGGGGTGCGATCTTGGCTCACTGCAACCTCTGCCTCCTGGTTTCAAGATATTCTCCTGTCTCAGCCTCCCAAGTAGCAGGGACTACAGGTGTGTGCCACCACACCTGGCTAATTTTTTGTATTTTTAGTAGAGACACGGTTTCACCATGTTGGCCTGGCATCAAACTGCTCGCAAACTCCTGGCTTCAAGTGATCCACCCACCTAGGCCTCCCAAAGTGCTGGGATTACCCATGTGAGCCCACCACGCCCTGCCTCAAATTGTTTTTGATTACAGAGTTCTTTTTTGGGAGGAACATCTGTTAGTTGATCAAATACTATTGGGAAAAGTTACTCTATCTAATAGCATAATAATTGTAGATTGTCGTAATTGCTTGCTAGTTTGATACTGAATTACTGTAGTGTCTTGCTATAAGCATTAGACAGACATCTGAGTGTGAATCCTGAATTTTGTACTGTTGGTTCAGTTACCTAGCAGTTATGTTCTCTTAATCCTAAGAGAGATGGAGCGAAAGAGTGAGTTAATACCAGAAACATAGCTAGAAAAATAAACAAGCATTTCTGATACTATCATATTTTATGAAGAGTGAGGTATGTGAATACTTATGGCAATGTATTTTGCTCAGACATTCTACCTCCTGACTCTACACCTCCGGAGAAGAGATCTGGTTGCCATTTAACAATAGAGTATACAGAGGGAGGAGCAAGGAGCGCTTCCAGAAATGCCAATCGAGTAGAACAATGAGAAAGAAGTAAACACATTTGAGCAGGAAATAGGATGGAAGTGAAGTAATTCTTCACTCTGCAGCAGAAGTGGTGAAAGGCAACCCCAGTTTTTCTTCTCACCATTCTCCTATTAGGCACAAACAACACAGAGCCAGACAGTAAAGAAATGATAAGGGAGGACTGAACTTTAAGACCTTCTCTCTGGGTTTGGGACTGCCTTTTGCTTGGCTCTAGAACTAGAGGGATGAAGATGGGTCCCGAGTAAAGGAAGTAGGGCACAGATAAGCTGGAGGGAGAGAGAAGGAGACCTCTGGGTTTCCTTTCAAATTGTCTGGGTTTATTGACCAGGACAGAGAAGGAGGCCAAATCCTGGGCTTGCTCTTCCCATCCGGGACCACACAAGGCATTTCATTTCTCCATGCTTTTGCATGCCTTGTCTCCTTTGTTTCTTCTTTTCTTTCTTCCCTCCCTTCCTTCCTTCCTTCCTTCCTTCCTTCCTTCCTTCCTTCCTTCCTTCCTTCCTTCCTTCC
>NW_012114600.1:4908829-4912766 GCF_000951035.1 Colobus angolensis palliatus | reverse complement strand
TTTCTTTCTTTCTTTCTTTCTTTCTTTCTTTCTTTCTTTCTTTCTTTCTTTCTTTCTTTCTTTCTTTCTTTCTCTCTCCTTTTCTTTCCTTTCCTTTCCTTTCTCTCTCTCTCTCCTTTACCTAGGCTGGAGTACAGTGGCCTGAACATGGCTTATGGCAGTTTCGACTTCTGGGGCTCAAGCAATTCTTCTGCCTCAGCCTCTCAAGTAGCTGGAACCACAGGTGCACATCACCACTCCTGGCTTTTGTGTGTGTGTGTGTGTGTGTGTAGAGACAAGTCCTTGCCATCTTGCCCAGACTTGTCTGGAACTCCTGAGCTCAAACCATTCTCCTACCTTGGTCTCCCAAAGTACTGGGATTACAGGCATTAGTCACTGTGTCCAATCCTGCCTCCTTTATTTCAAATGCCTTTACCTTGCTCTCTCCCACTATGTGCCCATGGAACTTTGCTGATTTTTCTAACTTAACCTCATAATATTATATTAATGATATGCAGCAAGATTGGGAGCTTTTTGAAGGGCAGAGATAATGTCTTATTTATCTTGAGTATCTTGTGCTAGACTCAGCTTCTAGAATAAAACAGCTTTTCAGTTAATGTTTGTGGTAGCCAGGGAGATCAGAAATCTCAACAGGATGCCTCTAAATAATCTTTAGAGTACTCATGTAGAGTTCAGTGGTATAGAGCTTTAGAGCTGGAGGTTATCTATCTGTAGACCCTCCTTATTTTACAGATAGGGCAGTGATAGTTCACTCAAGAGGCACGTGGTGGCCTAGGACTCAAGCCTCCTACCTCTCAGTTCTATGTTCTTTTGACTCCCCCAAGGTGGTTTGTATAATTTAAAAAACCCCACAAAACTCACACTACCCAATGCTGCACGACCCTTTATGAATTACAGTATAAAGCAACATTTCATTTAATATTGCATCAGTGAAAAATGCAGAGATATTGAGCTAGAAAGTGATTTAAGGAGGATGTTCTGCCTCCACATAGAATTTGTTCCATTTCTGATTTTTTGCATCCTGTTGTGTGCCTTTCCAATTCTTGGCTTAGCTGGGAAGCTGCGGTTAAAAAATGCTGGGTGAGAAGCTATTCTCCTGGTACTTTCAACTTTATTGGAAAGAGAACGTCTCATAAATCACATAAAGGAACTGGGGCCTGTAGGATTGCTTAGTTGCCAAGTGAATTCTGATTGATTGCTTTGGAAAATATGTACATTTTCCAGGAGCTTATCTGAAATAAAATAAAGATTCATATTTTCTCAGACTGAGCTCCCACTCCACCAAATTTCAGTCATAGTCTGGTCATTTTAATCCAGTGAAAGGACAGTTAAATGAACAGTGTAAGCATTAGAAGTGTAGTAAAAAATGTGAACAGCAAAACACAAATGTTATTTCAAATGGGGAAAGGTTTAGAACAACAAAAATGCTCCTAACTAAACATAAAATTAGAACCAGATTCAGTTGTTATGGCTCGTGTTGACTTAAACTTCTGCCTAATAATGGCCAGCATATTAGAGTGGAGAAATTGTTGGGAAAATCATGTTATCAGATGCTATTATCAATCCCATATCAGGAAGCAGTATGAATTAGGATTTCAGGAGAACTGAAATTGTGTGTATCCACAGAGAGTGAAATTAAGTGGGAGGAAAACATTTGGATCTTAATCCTTTGAGGTCACAGAAACTGTTGAAAATCTATGAAAGCTGTGAACCTTCTCCCCATAAAAATTCACATGCATATGAAAGCTTTCAGACCCATGATGCCCATAGGGTGCTGGGACCCTACGTTAAGTACCTCTTATTTAACTATTTTTCCTAGAATTTCTGGTTTCTATATGTGGTGGATCTGCCTGGCTGGCACCTGGAACTTCCAGCCCTTTCACACACATACACTCTAGGGCCAGGTTGTAGCAAAAAAAAAAAAAAAAAAAGGGACAGAACATCTGCTGTGAGGCTGATTCCGTTTTACTCAGGGTGAACAGAAGTGGCCTTAATCCCCTACAGATTTCCTTTACTTTGTTGTTGTGCAGAGGGATCATCTGGCAGAGATTTTAAATTTTCTCAACATTTATTTATACTTTCATTTACAGTGTGTCTGAAAGGAAAATGCAAACTTTTAATTGGACTGACTTGGTAACTTGGTTTAGTGGTAGGCTGGGTTCAAAATTGCTCCATCCCCGTTTACCAGATGATTACAATTTACATGGGTAGCAAGTTCTGCTTTATCTTGGAGATAAACAGTTTAAGAGATTTTCTAGTCTTCATTCATTACCATTTCATCTGAATTCATCTCTAGTGAACTAAAGAAGACTTCTTGTTGTATGATTAGCCTAGTGAACATGATGATGCTTTCCTGAACAGACATGGGAAAGGCAGGTGGATAATAATAGTCTACAGCACTTTTTGTTTATCCAGAAATCTGCCATCCCTAGGAGGTTGACATATAATCCCATACTTAATCTGTCATCCATACTTTATGTAATAATAATAATAATGATAATGATAATCATTTACACTTATATAGCTACTTTCATCTAGGGTATCTTAAAGCTTTACAAACACTAATTAATTCTCCTGGTCTCCCTGTGAACTAGGTAAGGCCCATTTTACAGGTGAGGCAATTGAGGCACAGAAAGGACGAATGGCTTTCTCAAGGCCCTTGGGTACTGAATGACAGAGAGCTCTGTACTTCCAGTTGTCTAGAGCCAGCTGCATCTTCTGGGTGAGTGAGTGGGAGGGACAACACCAGAATAAGGTCCTCTAAGACTTAGTTACCTAAACCCTAGTAGTGCATAGAAGCTCTGGGAGAGTTTCCAAAGTATACGCTTTTTCATCCCCAGCACACACATGCACAGCCTGTGAGTGGTTGTTTTTGAGGTCTAAGCAGTAGAGGTGGAGTTAAAGTTGGCTGTCATATATCTTTGGATAGGAAGGAAAGGAAAGAACATGGGCAGAGAGTTGCATTTTAAGTGGATGTTGCTAAATGCATCAGCCTACTCTACACTGAATCACAGTAGTCTTGACTTTTGACTTGTTTTATTGTGTTCCACTATATGAACCATTGGATGTGTACATAACAAGGATGCAATGATTAAAGACTGTCTAGTATGCAATTGGCAAGGCACCTAATGGAAACAAGCTTCTCACTGTTTCCAGGCATTTTGGTTTCAGAGAATCCTTGAAATTCTCCCAAATGGGTGTTGCTAAATTCCAGGGAAAATGATGTTTAATGAGTGCTTCTCTCTCTCTTTAATTGCAAAAAAGAAATAGACAAATGAGGGCTTATCAAATGTTAATATGCATACCAGTCACCTAGGGATCTGTTAAAATACAGATTGTTGCTCAGTAATTCTGGAGTGGGGCCCAAGATCATGCTTCCAGGTGATGTCCATGCTACTGGTCCCTATAGCTTGCTCTGAATAGCAAGACCCTACACTACTGTTTACAATTCCGATGAGCTTATTCCCACAACATACTGCTCTGGAGGAAGCTTCGGTCAATTGGAGTGAGGCCTGGGCTTAGAGGACCAAGGCCCGGTTTGGAAAAGTGCTTCTGCTCCTTATTATCTAAGAGGTTTGAGACCCTAAACCTTTCAGAACCTCAGTTTTCATATCTTTAAATGAAGATCATTAATTGCTCCTTTGCAGATTTGTTATGCAGATGAATAAAATAACCCAGTTGAGAGTCTGGCACGTGCTGGCTGGGTGCAGTGGCTCACGCCTGTAATCCTAGCATTTTGGGAGACTGAGGTGGGCTGATAGCTTGAGGTCAGGGGTTCGAAACCATCCTGGCCAACATGGTGAAACCCTGTCTCTACTAAAAATACAAAAAAACTTAGCCAAGCATGATGGCGCACACATGTAATCTCAGCTACTTGGGAGGCTGAGGCAGGAGAATCGCTTGAACCCAGGAGGTGGAAGCCACAGTGAGTCAAGAT
>NW_012114600.1:4880938-4908779 GCF_000951035.1 Colobus angolensis palliatus | reverse complement strand
TCAGCTACTTGGGAGGCTGAGGCAGGAGAATCGCTTGAACCCAGGAGGTGGAGGTTGCAGTGAGCTGAGATGGTGCCACTGCATTCCAGCCTGGGCAGCGAGAGTGAGACTCTGTCTCAAAAAAAAAAAAAGTCTGGCACATGCTATAACTCCACAGATGTTGATTCATTCTCTGGGCTCCCCACTTTACCCTGTCTGGTTACATTCTCTAACAAATACTTCAAAGTTTTCCCTCTATATCTGCTGTAATCAGTAACTATATTTTATCTATCTTGGCTTTTTCCTATTATTTTACCTCTAGATTCTTTCTCTTAAACATGTATAAGCCAACATCAAATGTTAATATGTCTCTCAATATCAAAATGCTTTTCTTGAACTAATTTCTTATCTTGTTAACTATTATAAACTTACCTCTGCCTTCCTGGGTTCTAATTTGATCTAGGTCATGCAACACAAGTGAGACTGTATGGTATTCATTTAGTAAACAAGTATTTATTAAGCACCTACTATGCCCTGGGTATACATACCACTGAGAATAAGATAGACATTTTTTTTTCTGTGTTGTTTTTGTTGCCTCTGTTTAACTGTTTGAGCCATAGTGAAGTCTTTCTTTAATTCTCCATTTATTGATGAAGACTTTCTCTCATTTTCTTCTAGTTTCATTTTTGTCTCTTCCTCTTGCCCACACTTATCCTTTAGATCTTTTCCCTCGAATCTATCAGACTGACTAGAAAATTCTTTCCTAAAAAGTCTTTACAAAACTCATTTTGTGTGAAATGGTTTTGATTTTTAATAAAAAGCAACAGTGAAAGTTAAGTATAGTATATGCATGGGAAAAAATGTCTGAAATAACACGTAACTCACTGTTAACACTGGAACTGGTGAGAGGAAACTTTCACCTTTATCTTTATGTACTTTGGCATTTTGGGGAAAAAAACCCTCCCCCTTACATTCAGCAGACTATATTCTGTAACACAGAAAAGAGAATGAGAAAAAAGTATGGACCACACATGGTGACTCACACCTGTAATCCTAGCACTTTGGGAGGCTGAGGTGGGCGGATCACCTAAGGTCAGGAGTTTGAGACCAGCCCGGCCAATATGGTGAAACCCCATCTCTACTAAAAAAAAGAAAAATACAAAAATTAGCTGGGTGAGTTGGCGGGCACCTGTAGTCCCAGCTACTCGGGAGGCTGAGGCAGGAGAATGGCGTAAACCCGGGAGGCGGAGCTTGCAGTGAGCCGAGATTATACCACTGTACTCCAGCTTGGGCGACAGAGGGAGACTCCATCTAAAAAAAAAAAAAAAAAGTATGGATTGATGGACAGCAAAAGGAAGGATGAAGAACAATGAAAATGAAACTTACAATCTTCAAATTTGCCCACATTCCCAACTGTAGTTTTATGTCTCAATTGCTGAGTCTGTTACCTAGGTTTCAAATCACTGGTTTGGAACCCTGTCTTCCTGGGATTACGCAGTGTCAAGAACACTGTTGGCATGAAAGCAATACTAATAGTAAAACAAGAGGAGGCATTTTTACAAGAGACAGCACTACCCAGATGGATTTTGATAAGGTTGGTATGTACCCCAAGAGGTCATAATTAACCACATCAAAGAAGGAGTGGCTTGTTAAGCAAATGGACTTTATCTTGCCATCTGCCAAAAAATGTACCAAATGCTCTTACTTTGTCAAAAAATATCTGCACTTTTGGAACCAAGTCTTCATAGCTTTGAACTGACGAATGCGATTGAAGAAATACTTTTATTACTTACACATTTGACCTCTCATTCTTTATTTGGCACCTTGCTTCTCTTATGTCGTCCTCGCTTGGACACATCATCTACAATTTATATAAATGAGAAAGCACTGGGTCATGGCTTAATTGGGAACAGAGAGGAGTTATCTGACGAAAACAGAGCAGGAAGAATTTAATTTCCCTAGCTCATAGTCAATGTTCATCCTACCAGCTGGCATGCTGGAGTGAGTAGTTCTTAGAGAATTGAACGTAGGCAAATCTAACGTAGGCATAACTGCGTTAGAATTTAGGTAGGACTCAGCCTGATTTCTGATTAGAATCCTCTGGGGAGGTTTTTGCAGATTAAGCTTGATTTAATTGGCCAACTTTGGAATTAATAAAAACAACAACCAAACAAAACAACAAGCACAAAACACCTCTCCAGGTATCTCTAATGTGTAGCCAGGAGAGCTATTTCTGGAACTGAGCCAGCCTTGTACGAGGTCTTTGGACTACACAGCTTTTAATTAGAGACCACATGGTTTTCTTAAGGAATAATAGATATTCTTTAAATTTATTCTTTCCTGTGATTTTTGGTTTCAGGTACCTTTGAAAAATAATTATAGATGTAAATGAATAGATTTGAATGGCCCAAGAATGTACTGAACATTTACGATTTGTTTCAGCCTTGGTACTTTTACTTTACATATATAAAGCTCTAATATTATATTTCTCTGTAATTAATACTTAAGTCTTAAATGTTATTTAATGAAGTAGTTCACCTTTATTTCTGCAATGATTATTAAATTATCAATCTTTTTCAAATGCAGAATAAAAATTTGCCTACCCTTGACTGTAAGTTTCTGGCTAGCACTGGAGTTTCTTTCACTGGAGGCATCTTCCTTAGATTCTTTGCCTGCCTCTTTTTGGTGGTGCCATACTAGTTAGATGTACCTCTACTGTTTCTTTTAGATTTAATAAAGATATTGGAGGATATTCTTGATGTTTTGTGGTTTTTATTCTGTTTCTTCATTTCCAGTATTACTTGGGGATATTTTTTGTCTATGCTGTTCCCTATTCTGCCCCTTTCCAGGGAGTTCTAGGCACAGCATTTTAGAATGTACAGAGGTAAACCAGAATGTGCCTCATCATGCATAATCCACATGCCAAAAGATCTGCAAACCATGTTGGGTGGTGAACATTTGAAGGAAATGAAGGCAATTGCCCAAAGAAATTATGATGTGAAATTATACGGTAAATGATAACTTCCTTAATATGTTTTCTTCCTTAATAAAATGAATTCTCCATATTAATTAAAGAAAACCCAGATCCTCCGAGCCCCTAACCCTGTTCCTTGATATGCAACTTCCTTTAGGTCAGGGATGATACTCATCATTTACCTGTTGCCACTTCCTCTGTCGTATTCATGACCGATAGGAGGACTAATTGATCAAAGCATTATTTCCTGCTTGAATCTGGATGTGGCTACAGGCAGCCACCACTAATTGATTGGTATTGGTGTTGAAGATGACATTATGTGTAATTCCTACCTTAAAGGTCTCTTGCTAATTAGTGCTGCCAGGAGGATAATTCTGCCCTTTAACACCAAGGGGGCTTCATGATCTATATTTAAATAAGTCTCCTGCAATACCCAGATAACAGCTGAGACAAGACTAGAATATTTATTAAGACTGTAATTAAGTCTAAGTCACTAACAAGGTGGAAATAGAATAATATAAAACTAGATAATCTTGCCCATTCTTCCCTAACCCATCCTTAGCCTGAGATCCTCTAGCAGGATACCTTTTTGTATATCTCCTGGTTTTTCTCCATGAGAAAGAGAGAATTTTAAACTCCTAATCCTTTGGAATAGTTCAGAATCCTCAGCACTTAAAAATTTAGATCCAAGAAAATGAAGTCCCAAGAGACAGGAATTGTTCTATTTGTTGCTTTCTGAATTCTAGGTGAATTGCCTGATATTTCTGAAGACTGGCAACAGAATGTTCATGTGACATGACTTTAAGAGAGACCACACTTAACTACAATTCTACTATGACCTCAAAATCCTAACATTCCTTCATCAGAGCCACACTATTCAAGGTTATAAATGTTGTCTTTAAATAATTGAATATTTGAAGGTGTTAGTTTATTGCATATTGCTTCCAAGGGTCAGCTAGATCAGTGGGTAGAAATCAGAGGGGGGCCAGACCTGAGTTTAACAGAAGGTTATGTTTTCTACTAATAAGACATGCCCTAATGTTATTAAGCTGCCTTATGTTTTAGTGCTCCTAGTCACTAGGAAGATTTAGACAGTCTGGATTGCCCTGTGCCAGAGAAGGAGTTGAGTGGACTCCTTTAGTAGATGGAAAATTGAACTTAATCTCCCTTCCAGCGGAAGACTCTTTGATAAGTTAGGCATAGCTACCCTACACGGTACAACAGGAGTATTTGTAAGGAGGTAATCTATAAACCATTTGAACTTTTCTATCCTAACGGTTGCTGGCCAATGCAGGACTGATTATAGGTAATGATAATGTATCTGTAACTTCTAAGGGGGAAGGTCTTTGAGTTGGATTGGAAAGACAAGGTGATGAAAAAATAATTGTGATAATACATACTGTTCCAGGTTTTAAGTGAGTATAACATAGTTGTATTATAATATAACATTGTACAACTTAAAAATACACATATATGCAATGTATAATTACAAGTTTATGTGTACAACATAATCCATTTCTAAAAGAATTTTTCACATAATTTTGATCTTAAAATTGTAAGATGGAATATTATGTAACTAACATAACACTGCTACAGAAAATATATGATGTGGGGAAATATTCCCACACTACTGAGGAAAGGCAGATCATAAAAATAACATGAAGAATGATTTGATTCGACTTTTGATGGGGAAAATGTATACACTTATGTTTTTAAATATAGATTAAAGGTGCTTTTAATTTTGTAAGAAAAAGGACTGGAAGGATGTACCTAAAAAAGTTTATAATGGATATTATAAGGGAGTAGAATTAAGGGTGACTTTTGTTTCTATTTTAAATGTTTTCTGAAATTTCCAAAGTTCTTAAAATAAGCAGACATTACCTTAGTGGTATCTTAGTTTTATATTTCTGCCATAACAAATCATTACAAACTTAATAGCTTAGAAACATGAATGTATTATCTTAGGGTTCTACAGGTTAAGAGTCCAATGCAAATTTCACGGGGTTAAAATAAACGTGTTCATTAGGTAAAATCAAGTGCTGCATTCCTTTCTGGAGGCATTATGGGTAAATCAATTTCCTCACCTTTTTCAGTTTGTAGAGGCTGACTGCATTTCTTGGCTCGTGGCCCCCTTCCTTCATCTTCAAAGGCTGTGAAGTTGCATCTCTCTGACCATTCTTTCATAGACGTATCTCCTCTGATGGGCTTCAACTAGAAAATGTTTTCTGCTTTTGGCATTCTCTTGATTAGTTTGAGTTTACCTAAATAATCTAACATAACCTCCCCATCTCAAGGTCTGTATCCTTAATCACACTTGCAAAGTCCCTTTTGCCTAGTAAGGCAACACAGTCACAGGATTCGGGGATTATGACATGAATATTTTTGGTAGGGGAATGCATTGTTTTGCTTACTACATGTGGTCAGGAAAAGAAAACATTTTGTAAAAATGTGTTGAATCCCTACTGAACTCATTCTTTCCAATAGAAACAAAGTCATACATGAGACTATGCTCCAGGCTAGTCATCAGAGCCTCTGTGACCCATAATAGAGGGGACTTTACTTTTTCAGTGAACTTGTTCAAATGGTCCTGTTAGTAGTGCTCTTACACATCAGTACCTGAAAGAAAGAACAATAACAAGTTCAAATGGTTTATAGATTACCTCTTTACAAATACACTTACGGTACTGTGTAGATGCACTATATATAACTTATCAAAGATTCTCCCTCTGAAAGGGAGATTTAGTTCAATTTTCCACCTAAGAAGGAGTCCATTCAACTCCATCTCTGGCACAGGGCAATCCAGACTTTGTCTAAATCATCCCAGTGACTGGGAGCTCTCTATAACATAAGGCAGCTTACTAACATTAGGGCATGTCTTATTAGTAGAAAACATATCCTTCTGTTAAATGCATGTCCGGCTCCACTCTAATTTCTACCCACGGGTCTAGCTGACTGTATCAGGAGAATGTATTCAGAGTTCCCAAGTGGATGCCAGGAACGTAACCCTCCCCCTTTTTTTCTCAGCCTCTGCTTTACTCTCTTCTTTCTCCCTTATACTTATTTTTGCCTCTCCCTTCTCCTCATATGTTCGGGAATACTGAGTGGAGATTCTGTTTTCAGTCCTTAGGTTGTGATTCCCGTGGCCTGTGGCATGAGTTCAAGTAGGATGGGGGTAGGAAGTAAGGAATAGCTGAGGAATTAGATGAGTTTGAGGGAAGGTAGCTGTGGGACCTCTTTTTTGGTGTCAATCTCCGAGGGTATCCTGGGAGGCTCCCTTTTCTCTCCTTTCGTTTTCCCCGTGGCCCAAGTGATTGACTCACCTGCTTCTTTTTAGCTATCTCCACTAGTGTCACTGAAGGCTTCTGTTACGTTAAAAGAAAATCCTTAGCCAAATTAAATTCAATGGAGTTTATTTGAGCAAAGAACGATTTGCCAATTGGGCAACCTCCAGAGCCCAGGTAGGCTGACAGACTCCAGTGCGCAGCCACGTGGTGGAAGATTTATGGATGGAAAAAGGTAAGTGACATATAGAAAATGGAAATGAGGGCCGGGCGCGGTGGCTCAAACCTGTAATCCCAGCACTTTGGGAGGCCGAGGCGGGCGGATCACAAGGGCAGGAGATCGAGACCATCCTGGCTAACACGGTGAAACCCCGTCTCTAAAAACTAGCCGGGCGAGGTGGCGGGCGCCTGTAGTCCCAGCTACTCGGGAGGCTGAGGCAGGAGAATGGCGTGAACCCGGGAGGCGGAGCTTGCAGTGAGCTGAGATCTGGCCAGTGCACTCCAGCTTGGGTGACAGAGCGAGACTCCGTCTCAAAAAAAAAAAAAAAAAAAATGGAAATGAGGTACAGAAACAGCCAGATTGGTTACAGCTTGGCATTTGCCTTATTTGAACAAGGTTTGAACAGTTGGCTTCCTTTGATTGGTCAAAACTTGTTGATTGGCACAAGAGGAGGCTATAGTCTGTTGACACACCCAGTTAAGTTACAATTCACTGTGTACAGAGAAACCTTTACGCAGAACTTAAAATATGTAGGGAGGCACCTTTAGGCTAAACTAAACTTGACTTAACAGTTCTTACTTGCTCACTGTGGAACAAAACAGTTGTTCATACAAGCCAGAGCCCTTCTGGAGTTTTCTGAGGGCTTTTCTATCCAGCAACTGGGGACAGAAAGCTCTCACATGCTTCCTTCTACTTATCTTGTACTCGGGTTATGTAGTCCCCAGGTGCTAGGGAAGGAGCGTTGCACAGAAAGGGCTGCCTCAGAAGCTGGGGCATGGGGAAAGGCTGGTGAGAGGCTCTGCTGTCCGGCCAGGCAGCGGCAGGTGTGAAGGAGAAAGTCTGCTTTCCCTCTGTGGGATGAGCTTTCCTCCAGCCTAGGCCAGCAGCGTCCCAGTCCCAGGTGGATGGATCCCAATCCACAGAGCAAGTCTGTCTCCTTACAATGTTCGAAAGATGGCGAGTGTATTGTTTTCTCATGTTCTGAGCTTGCTCTGTAGTTAGTTGAGGAAGTGTCTGGAGAAGGCTTTTCGAGGACAAGCCTCAAGTTGTCCTCTTTTTTTGGTATTTAGGGGGAACATTGCCCCTGACTAGGAACTAGGGCTTGCCTCCTGATGATTGTAAGCCAGAAATAAAATCCTAAACCCCTCAACTGACTGAACTGAACAGACCCCCCCTCTTGGCCGAGGGGACCCTGGAGAAACCCCAAAAATGAAATTCCCGGCCATGACAGGAAGGGAGGCTGGACACACCTTGTTGTACTCTTTTGGGGTTTAGGTTAAAATAGAGATCATAAGACTGGCAAAACAGAATCTTTGTGGCAATGGAATACCAAATTACAAAGAAGACCTAAGGCCATGCAAGGCAGGGGTTAAGTTACATCCTACAAACCGTAAAATCTGCCCTCCCCCTTGTTTTTGAGGCAGAGTCTCCCTTTGTCACTCAAGCTGGAGTGCAATGGTGTGATGACAACTCACTACAGCCTTGACTGCCTAGGCTCCAGGGATCCTCCTGAGTAGCTGTAACTACAGGTGTGCACCACCTTGCCAGGCTAATTTTATATTTTTTGTGAAGTCAGGGTTTTGCCATGTTGCCCAGGCTGGTCTCAAACTCCTGAGCTCAAGTGATCTGCCCACCTTGGCCTCCCAAAGTGCTGGGATTACAGGCGTGAGCCACCACACCTGGCTTTGTATTGATTTATTAATTGGTCTATAATTCCCATCTCCCTAACCTGTATAAAAACAAACTATAACCCGACCACTTTGGGCACACTTTCTCAGGACCTCTTGAGACTGTTCCCTGGGCCATGGTCACTCATACTGGTTCACAGTAAACCTCTTTAAAATATTTTAAAGTTTGGTTTTTCCATTAACATGATGACGAGGAGGCTGACAAGTAGCTGCCACGTGCGAGTGCTTACCATGTTTTAGACTGTGCTGAGTGCCTGCCTGAATCTAGTTATATCTCCATGATGATAGTATGACATAAGAACTATTTTATTATTATGTGTCAGTGATTTTAAAAGAACACAGAAAATATGTAAAGCTATACACTAAGTTAATGATATATGTAAGCCATGCAAAAATTATTGAGAATAAAATACCCTGAATAAAGCACTGAAGTCATAGAAAGGGCTTAGCTATGATTGTGCTAAGCCTTGGAAAAACAGGTGGAATAAAATCTAGAGTCCTCTCTCCCTCTTTCCCCCCATTTACTCTCTTTGGATGGACCACACTGCAGCCACTCTGGTGCTCTGTCTACCCCTAAAACACACCCAGCCTGTTAGAGGCTGAATAGTGCCCTTTTCAGCCTCCTAAAGTCATATGCCCAAGTCCTAAGCCTCAGTACCTCAGAATGTGACTGTATTTGCAAATGTGGTCTCTACAGAGACGATTAATGTAAAATGAGGTCATTGGGGTGGGCCCTAATCCAATATGACATATACTCAATATGACCGTGATATTATGATGTATGTATTTTGGGTTTTGTCCATGATTCTAGGTTCTTAGCTCCTGTAAGCCTTGCTACTTCCTAAGTGGCTAGAGCAATAAGAATATCTTTTGTTAAATTATTTGGCCTTTTGTCCTGGGTTCTTGAAACACCCTGGGAACAGCTTCAGAGCAGTGAAGGAGAAAAATTTTTTTTGTTATTTATAACAAAGCCTTTTCAACCACATCTGAGCTGGTGTGAATGAGGTGATTTTTGGAAACTCAGGGTGGGCAAATGATGGGGTGCTCACTGCCAGGGGAGAACCAGCCATGTGGTCAGCCCCACACTCCAACCACCCAACCACCAGGGAGGGGAGAGAGGCTCAGAGTTAAGCTGATTACCAATGGCTGATTGATTTAATTAGTCATATCTATGTAACAAAGCTTTCATTAAAACCCCAAAAGAACTGGCTTGGAAGAGCTTGTGGATAGCTGAGCATGCGAGAGTTTCCAGGAAGATGAACAAGAACACATCCACGAGATGGGAGGGTGGCGCACCCCAACTCCACCTGGACAGAAGCTCCTGGGCTCATGACCCTTCCAGATCTTGCCCTGTGCCTCTCTTCATCTGACTGTTTATTTGTATCCTTTAAAATATCCTGTGTAATAAACCAAGTAAGTGTTTCCCTGAGTTCTGTGACCTGCTCTAGCAGCTCGTGGGAGCCCTGATTTATACTTGGTGAGCCAGAAGCATGGGCAAAATAACATGGGGCTTGCAATTGTCGTCGGAAGTGGAGGGCAGTCTTGTGCGACTGAGTCCTCAACCTTTGTGATCTGATGTCTCCAGGTAGATATTGTCAGAATTGAGTTGAATTAGAGAACGCCCCGCTGTTGTCCTCTGCACAATCACTTGCTTGCCGATGGGAGAAATCCCCACACATCTGGTGTCACAAGCATGTTGAGAGAGTATAGAGGAAAATGGTTTGCTTTTCTACCCATAGACACATACAGAGGGAAAATGAGGTGAAGACACAAGGAAAAGACAACCATCTATGAGCCAAGGAGAGAGGCCTTAAAAGAAATCAACCTTGCCATCTTGATCTTGGACTTCAAGCCTCCAGAACGGTGAGAAGATAAATTCTGTTGTTTAAGTCGCCTGTCTGTGGTGTTTGTTATAGTAGCCCTAGCAAAATAATACAAAGCCTTTTTCTTTGTGCTCTGCATTTTCTGGTTGGAAATCTTTGTTCCCACGTTCATTTCAAATATTCCACCCTCACAGAGGCTGTCCCCACCAGTCAACTAAAATTATTGCCCCCACTCCCAACAGTCAACCTCTTACCAGCAACCCCTAGCACAGGAGTCTGTTCTGTATTTTTTATACTTCTCTTAGCACCTGATATTATTTACTTGTGTTACTGTTTATTTTCTCTTCCCTGATCCCTTCTAGAATGTAAGTGCCTTAAAGGTAGTCTCGAGTTCATTTTTATGAAATGAAGTTCTGTCAGTTCAGAGCCAGGGTCTGGTTGTTTAAAAAAAAAAAAAAACGAGGAAATAACCTTTGATAGAAGGAATAGTTCTGATCCCCCCAAGCCACTGTGCGAGGTCCATGAAGTTTTGGTATCTGCTATGGGCAATCATAGACCATCATCAGTCTTTCATTATTCTCTTGCTCCAAGTTCAGGTTTTTAAAACATTCATTTTCATTAAATCATTTGCTTTTTATAGGAGGCTTGGCTTTTCTCCAATATGCCATGCAAATGCTGGTCTGTTATACTTACATTAAATTAAGCCTAAAGCTGCCTCCTTACATGTTTTAAGTTAGGTCTAAAAGTTTATCTATATGTAGTAAACTGTAACCTAACTGGATGCGTCTAAAGACTGTAACCTACTCTTGCACCAATTACTGAGTTTTGGCCAATCTAAGGTGACCAACCGTTTAAACCGTGTTCAAATAAGGCACATGCTGAGATGTAACCAATCCAGTGATTTCGGTACCTCACTTCCATCTTCCATACCTCTTTTTCTTTTTTCTGTCAACAAATCCTTTGTGACCACATGTGGGAGTTGCTCTGAACCTATTCTGGTTTGGGGGCTGCCTGACTGGTGAATTGTTCCTTGCTCAATTGAATTCTGTTAAGTTGTTTGTCATAAGTTCTTCTTTTAACACCTGTGAGCAACAATGGCTGCATCTTAAGTGAGGCCCCCTCACCCTAGTCTGTACTTCTGCATGCTCTCCTGCATTTGTGTATGCTTTGGCTTGTGTGTTCTCCTTAAGGAGTCAACATTCTGCATATCGTAGTACTGGGAGGAGAGTATTAAACCAGCTCTGGCAGGAAAAGCAACTCTTCTTGGAGATAGAACTGAAAATAGATTTCCCCATTGGGCAGAAATACAGATGCATGAAATCTCTTGTGCATCCTATTTGATACTCCTGGCAGCAATAGTTCTGGGATCTTATTATTTGAATGCTTGTTGCCCATTGTGATGAGGAATACATATCCACACATGAATGTACATACATACAGTAGAATATTAGAAATGGCAGAAATTTCATTTATTGTGTAACGAAACCCAATCTTTCCAGTCATTTACTAGTTAGGAGAGCTGGTCTCACAATTTCACATGGAAATATTATATCTGAAGATATATGATCTTCATAATTTTGTTTCAGATATGGATGAAAAGCAATCTGAGAGCTACCAGATTAAATAAAGAACCGTAATAATCTTTTTTATTCCTGGGAAGAGAAATGAGGCTGACTTGAAAAAGAACAGATCAACTTGTTAATGTTTCAAAAAATATCTCATTAGAAGTAAACACGATTTCATGAAAATTCCAGTGGCGTTTAATTTAGCTAATATTATTACTGCCTCATGGAAACTGTAACACGCAGCTGTGTGATGGGTTGCTTTTCACACTGATTTGTGTCACAGGGTTTTCAACTTCTGAAAGTTTTCAACTTCTGAAACTACTTTTTTTTTTTTGGCTAAAAGGAAGTTGAAGGAAGAAAAAGGACAAAATATTGACTATACAGATGAAAGCTTAAAGTGAAAACAACCCAAACCAAACTCAAAACACACTGAGGGTACCAATTTGCTCTTTAGAATTTTTCTGGGATTAGTGTTGCTTTAAAACTATAGAGTGAACCAGGAGCCGTTCTCTCTGTGACTCATAGTTTCAGATTGACAGCTGTCATTTCTCTTTAGCAGATAAAGAGGCATTTCCTTTTTTTAGTTGTCCTCTGCTAAGGCAGTTTAGTGAGCACTGGAGAACCAGGTCAGGGTGAGCACACAGACTGCTGTAATGGCACAAAATCAAACCCCGCTTTTGGACTTGGGTCTAACGGCAAAGGCAAGATTGAACATTGGAGCACTGATTAAAGTCAAACCTCCCAGTTTCAAGAGGTTTATTCATTTTTTAAAAGGCCTATTAGTAACTGAATGAGTTTACAGTTTTAAGTAACTGTATGTATGGTCTATAGTAAACAACCTGAACAGCTGTTCTAAATGAGTTCTTTATATTCAGTCTCTAGAAACTTGTAATTACATTTGAGGCAGGACATGTGATACCAGAAGATATAAAGCTATTTAGCCCCAACTGCCACTTGAATTCAGGGAAGGCAGTTCAGTAAGATCAGTGGAACACACAAGAAAATCACTGCCATTAATCATCTCTTAAAGTAGAACTGAAGAAAGCTTTTCTTTAAAAACAAATAGATTTACTCTTTTTTCATTAGTCCTGGGCTTTAAAAATAAATTGTGATGAGGTTGCATTTTCAGCAGCAATTGATCTTTTCTGTCTTACATTTTCTATCTTGCTAGGTGATGTTAGGAAATTATAGGCATAAATACTGTTACAGCATTTCTCTTTAAAAAGTGGAGGCTCAAGAAGAAAGTTAAGAAACACTCTGATTTTCAACACCCATGAAATCAAGTGTGGGTCGCTCCAAGAATTTCTCTCCATCTTTAGCTACAAGAGCATGCTCTAGGAGAACACATGTATGCCCAATGAAATGGGTTAGATATTTGAATATGAACGATCTTTAAATAAACAGGCCATGTTTTAAATGTTACTTATGTTAGCAAAAATTGACAGATTTGAAACTGCTGTTTCCAGGTAGATTGACCAAAATCTAACAGTTACTAGTAGTTTTACCAACCTGCAAAATCTTTATCGATTTTTTGACTCTTTCCATCATGAATTCATTCATTTCTGAAAAAAGTTATTTACTGAGCCTCATTTGGTTCTACAACTAGTAACAGTGAGCTTTAGGAGTTTGAAGTTTTTTGTTCATTTTTAGCAATATATATTCAATTTATCTTAATATTCTTGGGATCTGTCTTCTGATTCTTTAGATTAGAAATAGTTCCAACCTAATTTCTTTTCCTTTTCTTTTCTTTTCTTTTTTTTTTTTTTTGAGATGGAGTTTCACTCTGTGGCCCAGTCTGCAGTGCAGTGGTATACTCTCAGTTCACTGCAACCTCCACCTCCCAGGTTCAAGGAATTCTCCTGCCTCAGCCTCCTGAGTAGCTGGGATTACAGTTGTGCGCCATCACACCCGGCTAATTTTAGTATTTTTAATAGAGATAGGGTTTCACCATGTTGGCCAGGCTGGTCTCAAACTCCTGACCTCAAGTGATCCACCCACCTCAGTGCCCCAAAATACTGGGATTGCCACCGCACCTGGTAGTTCTAACCTAATTTCTTTCTGAGCTTGGCTCTCTTGGGCCATGCCAATTACACGTCAAGTCAACCCTTCCTTTAAAAGTGTGGGACTCTGGTTGGCATGAACCAGAGCTGGAGAGCCACATGAAGGCAGTGTGTGCTGCCCACATGGTACACGGCCACACGCTATTCTCCAAGACGCATCTCATTAGCTTGTTTCTGATGTGGTACGTCATTCTCCTCTATTTTCTCCGATTTCATACTTTTGTACTTTTAATCATTCTTTAAGACCCAGCTCAAATAATTTTTCTTCGTTAAAGCTGTATTAATCTACTTTCTTCATTTTCCTATACAATTTCCATTTATTTGTATTTTTCTTTCAGTACACGCCTAGAAATGGTTACATCTATGGTAGTCAGATTATGTTCCTCTTGTGTTCCTATAGATCAAAAGTTCTTTGGCAATAACATTGTTTCTCATTTTCTAGTAGCCCCCACTGTCTTTCACTGTCTTTCAAATGGAAGGTGCCTGATAAATATTTGTTGACAAAGTTGGGAGGAATTGGATATAATATTGATGATATATATCTGGCATATGGATTTTATTTTTGCTTTTATTTTTTCATCCATTCCTGAAAGTAGTGAAAAGAAAAAAAAAAAAAAGACAAAAAAGACCATATCAGGACTACATTTACAGTCAAAGAGTCCTTGAATTAGAATGAAACAACTGAGGTGAGAATTTAGCTCTTTATGTTAAATTTGTGGCACTAATTTTCCCAGTGGCAGTTGGGGAAGTCACCAACACAGACATAACGTCATTGCAAACCAGGAGGCCAAGCATAACTGTGGGAAAGAAAGCCATGTTCAAAAGGAAATATCCAAAATAATAGAATGGAGGGTCTAGAAAATCGCCACCATGAATGATGTTTTTGTGGTCTCATTTTCCCCAAGGTTGCTCTGGTATGAAAGTCCTTCTTTAAGGAGATAACATAAAAAGAAATAAGTGATGGCAAAAAAAAAAAAAAAGAAAAAAATCACTCTTGTAATGGCCTTGTATGTTCTTTGGCTATTTCAATGTAATGTTTATCTAATAAATAGTATTTCAGTGTTAAACAGTAGAGCTGTGTCTCCGCTCCTATGCCAGAAGGCTGAACCTCCTTCAGGTCTTGCCATGCTCTTACCGCTGAAAAAAGTTCTGTTTTAATGAAAAGAGATACTATGTGGCTGGAGCCAGTACCAGTGATGCCTGCTTAACGTTTTCTTGCTTCTTCTTAGTACAGAAGTCTTCAGACAGAGTCACAGTTCACGTGTTTGTGTGTGATTACTGTATGTATGGTCTATAGTAAACATGCATGCATACATAAACATGTAATTTCAGTAAAAACTGACAGTAAAAAGCACCCAGACAACCAGAAAATACTTTTTGGAGAAAGAATTCTATATAACTGCTTCCTGTACTAAACAATTTTATCAGAGAAAGGCATTGTTCAAAAGGAAATATCCTTTGTGTATGAAGATAAATGTAATAAGGATTATTGTGTATAATGTCCTTTGGCGATGTGTGTTGGTGCATCTGTATAATAACTGAATAATTGTTTTGATGTCCATGTTAAAAAAAAAAGGAAGGAAAAAGGAAGACTAAGGTGTGTGGTAGTGAACTTTAAAAGAAAGATGCTAATTCTAGAACAGAGAAAATGAAACCTATGTCCAATTACCTACCTCAACTCTTAGACAGTCAACACATTATTTATTTATTTATTTAAAATAATAGATAATGAGATCTCACTATGTTGCCCAGGCTGGTCTAGAACTCAAACAATCCTCTTGCCTTGGCCTCCAAAGTGCTGGGATTACAGGCATGAGCCACCGCGTCCAGCCTGGTCAACACATTTAGATGGTATTGGAGTCATTTTTGAGATTGGATTTCAGAAATGTAGTTTGTCTCTAAAGTTTGCTGTTTTCCAGAGGAGGAGAATGTTTCTTGAGAACAGTAAAATGAAGTTTTAGCATGGTAGAGTGAGGACATGGCAGGGAGAAGGTAGGTTGAGGGGGGACAGGTTAAAGAGGAGGAAAACAGTTCAGGAAAAATTGTCCCAACTACTGAGAAAAATATATGATATTGCCCTGTTCATTTAATCCACTTCTGTTAACTCAGAGGAAGTGTTTATGCAGTTCTAATGCAGTGCTTCTACTCTGACTAGGTATGAGAATTTGGTTTACGGACCAAAGAGTTTCAGGCTGGAAAATGGGAAAGAGAAACTTGAAAGGGATTTGGTCGAGGTGTTGTCATCATCAATCTGACCTCCTTAATAAACTTTGCATGTTCATTCATCCATTCCATTCATTTGGAAAACTATTAAGCTCCTTCTAAGAGCACAGGAAGGATCACTACCCTGAGGTAGATAGGTCCTGTCCCTGAGGAACTTAAAATCAGTCAGGTTTAAATTATGAGATCCATTATGCATAGTTCATGTGCTCTGCAGCTTGGGCTGATTTTCATGTTGATGGACACAGACATGGTGTTTATGGGCAATGAATCGTGTTGATGTAGCTGCCTCGTCCCCTCTTGGGGAACTGTCCTCACTGGTGGCCTTTGTCGCTTCTGCTGATTTCCTTAGGGCTCCCTTACTTGGCAACTTCCTTTGGTCTAGCCTTCTCCTATCTGTCCTTTCAGCAAATACAGCTTCCTTGTGTGCTGTTCTCCCAGAATTCTGAGTCTACTTTATCTGAAAAACTTCTTGGTAAAGTGATAATGGATCCTTTTTCCTAGTTAGCTTGTCTATATGGGAATAGCACAATGAAGACACCTGCTTTAAGCCTGGGGAAGGTCTCTAATGTTGACAATTTCAAGTCATGGCAGGCCAAGGGGTGGTGGCGGGGAGTCATTGGAACCCCTCAAATGGTAATCATACTCCATGGCTTCTGTCTGTATCCAGAGGGATGGTGGCGGATGCATCAATCTGGTTCCAAGAGCAACTAGAGAGCTTGTCATCTGTGCTGAGATGCACTCACTTCTGTAGGTTTAGTTCTCTCCCTGGGCGGTCTCTCCTCAGAAATGGGGAAAGAACTCTGGACAATTTTCACCTGTGATCTCTTCAAATGTTAGTTTTCTGCTATTCCCACCATTCAGTGTGTGTTTCTTTTGGATTATTTAAATTCACCAACAGTAAAGTTGACATTGACTTTTTATCCTATGAGTGTTTTTGTTTTTTTTTTTTTGTTTGTTTGTTTGTTTTAAGACAGCGTCTCCCTCTGTCACCCAGGCTGGAGTTCAGTGGTACAATCTCAGCTCACTGCAATCTCTGCTTCCTGGGTTCAAGTGATTCTCCTGCCTCAGCCTCCCGAGTAGCTGGGATTATGGGCATGCACCACCATGCTGGGCTAATTTTTTTTTGGTAGAGATGGGGTTTTGCCATGTTGGCCAGGCTAGTGTCAAACTCCTGACCTCAGGTGATCCACCCACCTCGGCCTCCCAAAGTGCTGGGATTACAGGTGTGAGCCACTGCACCCCCAGCCTATTCTATGTGTTTTGACACTTGCAGAGATTTGTGTAACCACCACCACATTCAGGATACAGAATAATTCACCACTCTCTAGGTCAATCCTCTGCTTTCACAAATAATCCTTGATAAGTACTGATCTGTTCTTTGTTACTATAGTTGTATACATATTTCTGAAAGTGTTGTATTAATGGAATCATAGAGTATGCCACTTTTTGAGACTGGCTTTTTTCGTTCAGCCTAATGCCTTTGAGATTCATCCAAGCTGTTGCGTGTATTAGTGGTTTGCTCCTTTTTATTGCGGAGCAGCATTCCATTGAATGGCTATTTATCCATTCACTGATTGAAGAATATTTGGATTCCCTCCCATTTTTGGTGATTATGAATAGAGGTGTACCCATTTTTCTACGAGCACGTTTTCATTTATTTTGGGTAAATACCTAGGAGTAGGATAGCTGGGTCATATAGTAAATATATCAAATAATACAAAATAAAAACAATTGGAAGAGACTGCCAAACCATTTTTTGTTGCTCCAGAATAAATGATGCTATAGAAATGAATCTTCTAGTGCCTCTGAGCTCACTCATCTAAAAGCAAAGCAAAGAGTACTGGTTCCTCCAAAGAGCAGCCATTGATCATTTGTCTGACTCAATGTTTATTCCTACTCACTTCTGTGAGAAACCACCCTGTGGAAGGCAAGCACTTTGGGTCTTTACATGCAGAAGTGGGCGGGGCTGCTTCATGTTGACTCAAGGGTGTGTGTTACTTAGAGGTAGCTTAGGTTGAGGCACTGTCTGGGTCCACAAAATCAAGCAAAGTTTGGAATGAATTATACAACAGCAGTGGGAGGCTGCTGTGCTTTCTGCCAAAGCTTAAAGAAAGAAGACACACCTGGGGTCCTGTAGCAGAACACTTGGTTTCATACTTGGGCACATTAAGGATTCAGCAAGAACAGTGCCTGAATATTGTCTTCTAAACAGTATCATCAAAATGTAAACGGATAGTATGACAACCCTATAGCAATTCTGTTGTTGGTTGCCTTTTCTCCTGATCGGTCTCAGTGCCCTGAAACAATTTCTTCAGCCTGAACTGCTGGGAATTCAGATTAGCCAGCATCAAACCAACCCTTTAATGGAATCCATTGGCAATTGCACACAGCAAGAGGTTAAGCAAATCTTAAGAACAGCTTTTTACTAATCACAGAAAAAGATGCACTTTATTTATATTTTAACACATCCCACTGTGTTAAACCCAATGAAATGAATCAGAGATAAGCTGTATAAATTATGTATATGTATTTCAGGTAATTTTGGTAGCACTTAAAAAAAGTTTGTCTGATTTAACTTCTATGACACCACAACTTTAAACCACTTCTAGCACAAGTATAAAATAGAAAAATTGATACATGTTTAAAAAAAAAGGGATCAGGGATCATATCAGACAAACTTACAATTATAAGCAGAATTATGGTAGAAGATAAGTAGCAGTTGGAGAACCTCAAAAGGCTTTTGGGCTTGTTTTGGATGACCACCAGAAAGTTTCATTTCTCAGGCAAATGTTCTTTCTCTGGAGTTGGAAAAACTGGACTTGAACTCTTATGAGAACAAGTAATTCCTCCTGGTTTGTTTTGATGATCAATATGGCCAGTGCTGAAAGAGTAGCTTTTTTCAGGTGTTTAGCACCTCTGCTAGAGCCCCTTGCAGAAATCAGAAATTTAGACAACAATTAAAAGCAAACAAACAATAACATGGCTACGCATATGGTTGTGTGAAATCTTGATGGTCCCCTTTTTCTTCTCCCAAAATGTCTAGATTAACCACAGCAGACTAACTGTTCACAACCTCAGGCTACATTTCCTGAAGTTCCTCCCTACTATCTTACCTTTCACAGAAGGAACCAAGGCTAAGTTCTCAATTGTTTATTTTCTTTCTTTTTTTTTTTTTTCCTTTCAAATTACCTAGAGTACAAACAGTAGGTTTGTGGTCACCTGGTTTGAAATGCCCTCTATTTTCTCTGAAGGCCAAGTATCCTAGTGTCCTATATTTAGGTATCACACCTGTGATAGTTAACCATCAAGACTCTCAGGCTAGGCACAGTGGCTCATGCCTGTAATCTCAACACTTTGGGAGGCAGAGACCGGTGGATTGCCTGAGCTCAGGAGTTCAAGACCAGCTTGGGCAACATGGTGAAACCTCGTCTCTACTAAAAATACAAAAATTAGCTGGGCGTAGTGGCGTGTGCCTGCAATTCCAGCTACTCAGGAGGCTGAGGTGGGAGGATCACTTAAACCTGGGAGACAGAGGTTGCAGTGAGCTGAGATTGCACCACTGCATTCTAGTCTGGGCAATAGCATGAGACCCTGTTTCCACATACACAGAAAAAGACTCTCAGGAAGTATTTGTTCAAAGACTGAATTCACTCATACATTTAACAAATATTTAGTGAGCACCTAAATATATGTCAGATACTATTCTAGGCACAGAGGTGATCAGCACTGGGCATGCAAATAATTCTGCCCTCAAAGAGCTTACATTCTGGTAAAGGAGAGCATCAGAGCTGTCTTGACTGACATACAACATTTCACATTCAAATGATTATTTTGTTCCAACACAGAATATTCTACCTCAGGTGCTATTTCAGTCATATAGATATGACTGAGGAGTGATAAAGGGTATACATTTGTTTTTCTCCTTATGACATAGGTATCATTCTAAATAAAGCAGTCCTAATATTGTAGCATCCTATCTGATAACTACAGTTACCTGCATCTGAATGCTTTTATAAATTTTATAATGTTTTCAGGTCTATGTGACTTTTAAAATATCCAAAATTGATGTGGATTACTCATCGAAATTTGAAATGGTAATTTTTAGTCACCAAGTAGAAATGAAAAATGAAAATGATTGCTTCAAGATTCTGCAAGATGTTTTGCTGTAATTATATACCAGGCTTAATAATGGTCGAGTCTGACACACACATTCCAACATTCTGTTGGAATTAATTGAGGTAAAATATTTGTGGATCTTTTCTTTCTTTTCTTCTCTCTGTATTTATAATTCAAATGAATGAAAGGAGCCTGATTACTAACTGGAGAGTTCACCAGGTTACTTTTTTCTTTTTTCTGGTTAAAGATGCATAGCCACAATTTATTGTTACTTGTTACCTGTCTCCATCCTCAGCATTATCTGGTGATCAAGTTGCACTAAGACATGCTATTTTTGTATAATGCCACAGGACATATGCATAGAAGTTTTTTCACATCTTACATTATGCAACTGAAAAGCATTAGAGCTAGTTCCAAATGAATCTTTTTGTTTAACCAGTTCCTAAAGAACTCATCTTTTATATGTACCAGCTGTATTGTACAGTTGAACAATTACAATTCTTAGAGGTCACTGTGTGTCTCATTTACCATATAAATAGCAGTGTGATGGTCTGGAACAGTTCGATTTCTTATTTTCCTTATATGCCTTCTTTCTGGTGTAAAAGCATTAAGGAATTTTGACATAATGATAAGCTGCTATTTAAAGTCCTCACTTGTGAAGATTGGAATGCAATGCATTCAGAAGAAATTTACAAGCAACGCATTCATACGAGGTTAGAGCCAACAACACTGAGCATTGTTTGAAGGCAGGAAACAATTTACATTTCAAATTTCTGTTATCTTGATTACTTTGACCATGGAGGTGATTATCAGAAAAATTTAATAAGATTTTTAAGATTCATATACAGTCTTATAAGAAGCAATATCTTCGTGATAACTAAATACTTCGTGATAATTAAATAATTGCTAACCAGATGTTTTGTTTTTGTAATGCCAAACAACTGGATGTTAAGAAACATTGGATAATTGTGTTTTTAAAGTTTTTTTTTTTTTTTTTAATGTGAATGTATGCTTGCCATAATGTGGTCATAATTACACAGTCAACATCAGAACATGGCTGTTTTGTAGTTTTATATCATAATACTAATACACAATCTCAAAAGTATATCTGGAAAAGATTTCCTTGCCATGTAGAATTCTCCCTGATTTCTGAAGAAATTACATCCAGTTGTATAGGGATGTTTATAAGAATAATACAAAGACAAGTGATCATTATCCAATTAAACTGGTATTTTGCAGGAGAGGACCTAACAAAGCCAGGGTTATACATCAAGATGGAACTGCAGAAAGCTTAATTTCAACTCAAGAAACTGGAGAGTCGGCCAGGCACGGTGGCTCATGCCTGTAATCCCAGCACTTTGGGGGGCCAAGGTGGGCGGATCACCTGAGGTCAGGAGTTCAAGATCAGCCTGGCCAATATGGCAAAACACCGTCTCTACTAAAAATACGAAAATTAGCTGGGTGTGGTGGCAGATGCCTGTAATCCTGCTACTCAGGAAACTGAGGCCGGAGAATCGCTTGAACCCGGGAGGCAGAGGTTGCAGTGGGCCGAGATCGTGCCAATGCACTCCAGCCTGGGTGACAAAAGTGAGACTCCATCTCAAGAAAAAAAAAAAAAAAAGAAATAAGAAACTGGAGAATGAACTGAAGAATTAACTTATGGGATAACTTCATCTGCTCACCTAAAGTGAGCAAAACAATCTCTTGTGGCAGTTGGAATACGTGGTAATAATGGGCACATTGGATGAAATTTCCACTAAGTGAAATTGCTGCAACAATTACTATTTTAATAATATAATGATTGGATTTAGTATATTTAATAATATAATGATTTAATATAATATTGGGTATATATAGAGATCTATCTATGTATGTATCTATCTATATGAGGTGAGACTCTACACACACACACACACACACACACACACACAGTTGGAGACAGGGTCTTGCTCTGTCACCCAGGCTGGAGTACTATGGTGCCATCACAGCTAACAGCAACCTCAGCCTCCCGGACTCAAGTGATCCTCCAGCCCGGCTTGCCCAGCTAATTAAAAACAATTTTTTTTGTTTGTTTGTTTGTAGAGACAGAGTCTCCTTATGTTGCTCAGGCTGGTCTTGAACTCCAGGGCTCAAGCTGTTACTAGTGGAAGTTATTCGAGTTTCCAGTAGCGAATCAGTTCTTGCCTCCTCAGAAGAAAGAATTCGACTGAGGGGCATAAAGCAGAAAAACAGACGGAGGCAAGTTTCAGAGCAGGAATGGAAGTTTATTAAAAAGATTTAGAGCAGGAACGAAAGAAAAGAAAGTACTCTTGGAAGAGGCCCAGGCGGGCATCTGGGAGGTCAAGTGTGGCATTTGACCTTTGACTTAGGGTGTTATACGTTGGCATACTTCTGGGGTCCTGCGTCCCTTTTTCCTTGATTCTTCCCTTAGGGTGACCTGCCAGCATGTGCAGTGGCCTACTGGCCTACTACTGGGAGGTGAACATGCATGGTGTGTTTACTGGAGTCTGGCTCAGGCTTGCCTGAGGCTTCCTCCCTGTTCCGGTGGAATGTCTCGGGAAGATCGTACTGCTGTTTTGGTTCTTAATGCGCATGCTTGAGCCCACTCGCCCAATTCCTGAGATCTTAATTGAGAAGCTGCCAATCACCAATTTCAGGTGTTTTCTATCTATAGGGAAACTGCTTTTCCCTGGTGCTGGCTGTGTGACAACTGCCTGACCATCACCTGATGGTTGCCTGACTTTCCTGGTGAGGTGTGGTGGGGAACCCTCTCCTGCCCTGGTTATGCCTGACTAGTTACCTACTGTAACAAAGCAATCCTTCCACTTCCGCCTCCCAAAGTGCTGGGATTACAGGTGTGAGCTGCTGTGCCCCATGTATTTCGTTATATTTAAACAAAACTCTGTGTTGATGAGAATAGGAGAACCTTTCCCCCATTTATTTTGTATCCTCCTTTAGTTCTCTGAAGAGCTCTGTATACATTCTGGATACTCAGTTAAATGCTTGTTTATTTTAAAAATGTCCCAAAATTCAACAGCCAAGACTTTGGCATTGTAATTTATGAGTTACCTATAGAGAAAAACAAAACATCTCCTTTCTGTATGCTAAATACCTCCTGGTACTTTTTCCCAGGCATGTTTTATCGGAATGAAAAAGTAACACAAATTAACAAAAGTCTCCAGAAGTTCTTATTTCAGTTACTCATTTATTTAACATACATTTAGTAAACAGATGCTGTATGCAAAGCCTGTTGCTATGCACAGAAGGGGTATGAAAGGAAAAAGGGAAGAGGGGAATATTCCTTCTGGAGGAGATACAATGGCTCAAGCACTGTGCTAAGCATTTGATATCTGTGGGGCTATCTGAAGACATAGCTACTGCCTTCAACAGGTTTGCAGTCTAGCAAGGAGGGTATGGTGGGTACTATTCCTATAGCAAGGTAAAATGGGAGCATGTGCCACAAGACAAGTACAAACTGGATTGCATGTGAGAGTGGAGAGGAAGAGACCACTTTCAAATTGGGAGGTCAAGAAATTCCAGCTGAGAATTGGCTAGAATTTCAAGGATTTCAATAGGCGAACATACTATGTGGTGGCAGAAGTTGGGGAATCTGGAAGTCAGCATAGGTAGATGTGCGATGTAAAGAGTATGGGTAGGAAAGAAGTGGGAACTAGTTGAGCAAAAAGAAATGGAGTTTAGACCAGGTGCAGTGGCTCATGCCTGCCATCCCAGCACTTTGAGAGGCCAAGGTGGGTGGATCTCTTAAACCAAGGAGTTTGAGGCTAGCCTGGGCAACATGATGAAACTTTGTCTCTAACCACAAATACAAAAATTAGCTGGGCATGGTGGGAGGATCACCTACCTGAGCCCTGGGAAGTCGAGGCTACGGTGAGCTGTAATGGCACCACTGCACTCCAGTCTGGGTGACAGAGCGAGGTCCTGTCTCAAACAAAACCAAACGACAGAAAGAAATGCAGTTTAGGTGGCGAATAGGACGCATCAGAGCCTTCTGAACATGTCAGACCCAAAGAATGACTTCTGTAAGTGTTCGTGTCTGTAGGAATTAAACAAACAAACAGAAAAGATGTCTTAGGCTTCGCCTAAATCTATGGATTCAGAATCTCGGGGGTACATTTTTTGGCAAACGCTTTTCTTTTTAAAGCAAATACTCCAAGTGATTGCTAACAGGAAAGTTTGGGAAGCCCTGGAATGTGAGGACTGGAATGATAAAGGGAGGCCCTGCACTTGCATTGTATTCAGAAGGCAATTTCTTACGTGCAAGAATTCACACCTCTGTGGTCAAGAAGCAAAATATTCCTAAATTGTCTTTGTCTGTATGCCTTTGACTCTTCAGTCACATTCTTTTAGACATTTGGGAACCCAGGTCACTCAGGTAAATGTGACACAAGGCCAGCCCTACCCATGCTGAAGAACTGAGGAGCCAGAGCGTGGATCCACGCAGCCCAAGTGGAGCAGGCAGCTGCCGCTAGGAGCTTCTCTTTCACTGAATTGGGCTATGTTCTCTGTGGCATGTTTAAATAGCCCTTTAAAGGCAGTAAAAATGGGTTTCTATTGCTCAGTCCTTCCTCTGTGGTTGCCCCACTGACAGGACTGAGACATGTATTGAGTGGATGGGAAATGTCAATCTGGCTTGATCTCTTCCGTCTCTATTATTTTAGAAGTGAAAGCTCACAAGCTCTTAGGGAATGGATGAACAAAATGAGAAAGCACCGGTGCTAGATCCAACTCTTTTAATTTTTATTAACAGACACTCTCTTCTCTGGACCATAGGGCATGATGGCCTTTGGAATGCCCAAGGAGAGGACCTTCCCTTTTCATTTTATCCCCTTCTCTTTATTTGTCCCCTTTCTGTTTTATCTTTCTGAACCCATGTCTTCGTTTCTAAATGCGTCTCTTCTTGGCTCTACCTCCCAGACTGGCTCCTTCATGCCTTCCCCTGGGTCTCTGGTCTCCTTAGCTGTCTGTGTCCCCTCTTCCTGCATCTTCCCACCCCTTCATCATCTGAACTTGTCCTCAGCCTCTCCAGAGCAACGTTATGATCCCTTTACTCTCTCTCAACCTCCTTGATTTCACCCTTGTCCGTGAACTCCATCAACCCATTTCCAGCTTCCCCTTCCTTGACTTCTTGTCCTTTCATTTTGGTTCTGCTACTCTATGCCCGGTTGTCCAGCTTCATTCCTCCTGTCTTCATGTTTCCTTCAACATCTCTGCCTCTTCCCATCCTGCTCCTGGCTGCCCTTGATCTGCTTAAAGTTACAGTAATATCACTGGATTCTGCTTTGAGGTAGACTGGAAGAGTGGTTGGGACCAGAAATTAAGAAGAAAGGTGGTCAAGAGCATTCATTGGTTTTTGGGAGCCACTGCCTGGTTTCGAGTTCAGACTGTGTGGTCTTTGTAAGTGCCTCTCTGTGCTTCATCTTCATCTTTCAAATGGGCCTGCTAGCAGTATGCAGATTGTAAGGCTGCAGTGAGCATCGAATAAGCTCATATACATCAAGCACTTAGAACAGGGCCTGGCATGTAAATACCATGAGAGTGTCATTTCTCTATTTATTTGGTCTGTGTCCTGTAACTGCTTCCTTTTTTGATTCACACAGAATATGTCTGCACAGTTCCCAGGTTATAACATTGGTATAGTATTTGCAAACATTTTTAAAAATATTATTTCTTGGCCAGGCACGGTGGCTCACACCTGTGATTCCAGCACTTTGGGAGGCTGAGGTGGGTGGATCATAAGGTCAGGAGTTCGAGACCAGCATGACGAACATGGTGAAACCCCATCTCTACTAAAAATGCAAAAAAATTAGCTGGGTGTGGTGGCATGCACCTGTAATACCAGCTACTCAGGAGGCTGAGGCAGGGGACTTGCTTGAACCAGGGAGGTGGAGGTTGCAGTGAGCTGAGATCGTGCCACTGTACTCCAGCCTGGGCAACAGAGTGAGAGTCTGTCTCAAAAAAAAAAAAAAAAAAAAAAAAAAAAAAAAAAAAAAAAAAAAAAAAAAGGAAGAAGAAGAAAAAAGAAAAAAAACTATTCCTTAAGATGAAAAGCTTTAATATTTGCTTTCTATGGTGTATGTGTAAGCTGATGTACAACAGAGAAAATGCAAGCTCCCTTTCCACTGCTTGTCTGCTCAAAAAATGACTAGTCCATTTTTGTGAGCAGAAAGTTCAAAGCCAAAGTTTGGTTGATTCAAGTAATTCCTTCTTGCTAATATACACTGAGAAATGGTGAGGTGTTCTTTTAACTTTTCCTTTTTTGTCTCTAGCTATATTCATTGACCTAAACTTGACAGTTTGTGTTATGCTCATGGACTAGAAATTGAAATTACAGAAAATAAGGGAGAAGGAATTGAAAGAGGAGACTAGAAAGGGGGCATTTTATAAATTGTGAAAGATGAATATCAGTACCTTGTTTTTAAACAAGAAGTGGATCTCCACAGAGGAATGACGGATCATTCTTTAGAGTGAAAGGTCTATAAACTGTCATGCATCAGATTCACCTGGAGGATTCTATCCTCAGGCTTCTGACAATTTCGGAGTTGCATTTTAAACACACTCCCAGGTGATGCTGTGATATAGTTTGGCTGTGTCCCCACCCAGATCTCCTCTTGAGTGGTAATCCCCATAATCCCCACGTGTCATGAGAGGGACCTGGTGAGAGGTAATTGAATCATGGGGGCAGTTTTCCCTCATGCTGTTCTCATGATAGTGAGTGAGTTCTCATGAGATCTGATGGTTTTATAAGCGTCTGGCATTTCCCCTACTGGCATTCATTCGCTCTCCTGCTGCCCTGTGAAGAGGTGCCTTCCACTGTGATTGTGTTTCCTGAGCCCTCCCCAGCCATGCAGAACTGTGAGTCAATTAAACCTTTTTTCTTTATAAATTACTCAGTCTTGGGTATTTCTTCATGGCAGCATGAGAATGGGCTAATACATGCTGCTATAGTCCAGGGACCATACTTTGAGAAATACTGCCATAGACTTTTCTTCCTGTCCCTTCATAACACTTTATTCTTTCCTTTTGTTCATTAAAATTAGTAGTATCTCCCTTAGTAATAGGGAGATATTACTGCTCTAAAGTAATTTCATTCTTCGTTGGAGTTAATGCCATTTATTGTACTTTCTTTCTATTATCTTTATTTGTAAAGTTGTTCTCATTCATATACAATGAATTCTTCTCTTCCTCCTGAGCCTTCATCCCCAGCCCCACCTGTCTCCGTCCCCAGCACATCCGAATCCCTACTTCTTACTTGCACATCCTGCCCAAATGACCAATACATACTGGAATAGAGACTTTCTACCAGGTTACAGTATGGAAAAGAAGAGTCTTGAGGTTGAGTTAAAGCAAGAGAATTACCACCAAGAGTTTTCCAGGAGTGTGCTCAGCCAGGAGGGAGAGGAAAACAACAAGGTCAGAAACTCAAATGCTAGGTGACAGACATGGTGATGTATGGAGCTGAATGCTAGCATGAGGACCATAATAGACACCTATTGCTTTTGCCTTCCTATCCCCCAATGTCTCTCACTCTCTCTCTCTTTTTGTTTTTTTTTTCTTGTTTTTGTTTTTTTTGGTGGAGCATCTGACTTTACCTTTAAGGAACTGTTTTTCTTTAATATTTTTGTAGGTCTAATAATTTGAGGCCCTACTTTCCCAGCCCCAGGTATGGGTTCTAGGCTTTTCCATGAGAGTAGCTCATGTTCTAGTTGGGGTGACTTGTGGCTGACTGGACATGTGGCCCCGGGGGGCTAATTCTGAGTCCTTCTTTAAAGCCTGAGATGGAGGGAAAAGGCCATTCTCCTTTGGAAAGTTCAGAAGCTAATATTAGGTACATTAGGGCTGCCGGGGACTACATAGTCTTCCATTTGGAGGAAAGCATAACTGAAGATGAAGT
>NW_012114600.1:4856018-4880614 GCF_000951035.1 Colobus angolensis palliatus | reverse complement strand
CTGGAATAGAGACTTTCTACCAGGTTACAGTATGGAAAAGAAGAGTCTTGAGGTTGAGTTAAAGCAAGAGAATTACCACCAAGAGTTTTCCAGGACTGTGCTCAGCCAGGAGGGAGAGGAAAACAACAAGGTCAGAAACTCAAATGCTAGGTGACAGACATGGTGATGTATGGAGCTGAATACTAGCATGAGGACCATAATAGACACCTATTGCTTTTGCCTTCCTATCCCCCAATGTCTCTCACTCTCTCTCTCTTTTTGTTTTTTTTTCTTGTTTTTGTTTTTTTTGGTGGAGCATCTGACTTTACCTTTAATGAACTGTTTTTCTTTAATATTTTTGTAGGTCTAATAATTTGAGGCCCTACTTTCCCAGCCCCAGGTATGGGTTCTAGGCTTTTCCGTGAGAGTAGCTCATGTTCTGGTTGGGGTGACTTGTGGCTGACTGGACATGTGGCCCCGGGGGGCTAATTCTGAGTCCCTCTTTAAAGCCTGAGATGGAGGGAAAAGGCCGTTCTCCTTTGGAAAGTTCAGAAGCTAATATTATGTACATTAGGGCTGCCGGGGACTACATAGTCTTCCATTTGGAGGAAAGCATAACTGAAGATGAAGTCAAGACTAAAGAAATCAGGACAGGGAGAGAGATGGAGAGGGAGAAGAAGAGGGAATTCAGTTATTTGAATCCCTGAATCTAGCTATGCCAGAAGCCAAAGTACTGTTGAAGTTCTCAGTTATGTGAGCCAATTAAGACTCTTTTTTGCTAAAACCACATAAATTGGGTTTCTGTCATTTGCAATAGAAGAAAAAGTCCAGAAGGTCATTAAAACTGTTGCTTTGGTCTATGGGATATCCATATCATGTCCCCTTGGTTTTTCCTTTGAAACCTCCCACATCTCCCTGCTCTCAAGCATATGGATAGTGACACTTGGCTTGGCCAATCTGTGACTTCCATCTTCTAGGTTACAGCAATTGATTCAGGGATGAACACAAGGTGTAATCCAGGTCTGGGAGACTCATTTCTGGATTTTTTTTTAAGGAAGTGTTGGAAATGTAAAGCTATTTTTTTTTTTCCCTGAAATTGCAATACTAGAGGACATCAGCCTCGAGCTTTTGGGATGATTATATAGGAAGGGCTTGTGTGAAAGCAAAGCCCACAGAGAATGTTTGGATGTAGGGAGATCAAGGCTGATGACATCAAGATTCAGAATAGCTGAGGTTAAGAGGTTCGAGAAGCTTAAAAAACACATTAAAGAGAATTGTTAATCAGCTGCAGCGTGCACATGTTTAGAATCTCAAGTAAATCATGGTCAACTTAAGCAGATTTTCCCAACTGGCTTTGTGTTCCAAAAGATTTTAGTTGTAGTGTTAGCCAAAGTTTTCTGTCTTTTGCTCCATAACATATAAGGATAAAAACCATTCTTATTGAAAATTATGATAGAATCAGAGTTTTAGTACTGAAAGGGACCTTAGAGTTTAGCCTTGTGGTTTCCAAGTTATGGGCCACGTCATTTTTACAAGTGGTCCCTAAATTCATATGTGTCACAAACGTCATTCTGCAGATTTAAAAAATGCTTATATCTGGGACACATACGTGGATTATCATTTTTCAAATGAATGCAGGTGCTGCTATGATTACATCAGAATTCATTTAATGTTTGGACAGAAAGCCCGGTAGCCATTTATCAGTAAAGTCATTTTCTCAGTCAGTAGAAACGTTTACTACCAACCTTTTAGTAGGGCAAGAGTCTGAAAGCTGTTGATGTTAACATATTTCACGTAACTGAAAGGATTTTAAAACATATCCCTGGCCTGAAGTGTTGACTTGTAATAAGTGAAGAATCTAAGAAGTTACATGAGCTGTCTGAACATTTGTAGTGGTTCTGTGCTACTTTTGCCATGGTGCAAGGCTGTGGAAAGGTGGCTACCTAGGGGACATGGTACCTACGTGGTACATGGAGAAGAGGTGAAGAGTCTTGTGTCATTGTATCTCTGCCACCTGTAATCCTCACCACAGTCCCCAGCTCCTGGGTATCTGCCCCTCTATCCTTTTGTGCCCTTTCCCCTGGCTTGCTGCACTCTTGTCACGTGACTTCCTTCCAGTGTTTTGGAAAGGCTCTGCTTTTCTCATTCCCTGGATTTGGCACATGTGATTGCGTGTCTAGAATGCTCTCGGCCCCATTCCTTTGATTGAGTTAATGCCTCCTTTGTCCTTACCTCTCAGCTCAAGAGTCACTTCCTCAGAGGAGGGCCACCCTGATTACACTCATCCCAGCCCCTGTCCAAGACAAGTCCTTTTGTTGCGTGTCTTCTGCAGACAGCATTGCTTTCCTTGGGCGCACTTCTCTCGGTGTGGAACTCTGTTTTTGTGCTGGCATTTGACGAGGTCTGATTTCCCCACCTGAGAAAGCTGAGTCCTGAGAGCCGAGACAGTGTTGATTTTTGTAAATAATTGTCTTCCCCAGTGCCTGGCATGTAATAAAATGTGTTGCACAGATGAAGCAGAGGCTTCTAAGGTGCCTTAAATTCCTGCTCTCTGTGCTCCTCCACCTCTGTTATGCCAGATTTCACATTCTCATGCTTCATTTTTACCTTTTCTGTCCCTGTAACTAGTCTTGGAATTCTTCAAGGGCAGAAACTGTATTGTATTTATCTTTATATCTATGTATCTATTTTTATCTAAAATGTGAGGAGAAGGCCCACCTGCAAGCTTGTGACATAACCAGGAAACTATGTCCTATATACAGCCCTCCTAAAAATAGCCCAGCACGTGTTCTGGTATAATCTGACTCAGATGCTTTATGTAGTAAAATTTCAGGAATATGCCTGTCTTTATACACTCATTAAACTCCCTGAATTTTGTCTTTTAAAAGTGTATTTAAGCAACTGGTATGATAAGATGAATGTATGATCCCGGGTTTAACGAGAAGCAGAGGCTCCATGAGCTGTGAGCATTCTGTTGCTCTACTTAACCTGAAGTAAAAGCTAAAGGGTTGAAGGATGTGTGGGCTGGGATGACCACCCAAGAATAATGTCGTATTTACTGTAATGTATGAGCACAAACGTTTAGGGTTATACACCATGGGTTTGAACCTTAGCTTTGCTACTAACTACCTGTGTGGCCTTAGCAGGACTATCTCTCTCTGAGCTTTATTTTCTTTGCAGCTCAGTAGAGAGAGTAACAGTACCTGCTTTATAAGGCTGCAGAGAGCATCGTGGAAAGCAAGCATGTGAAGTGCTCTGCACAGGCCAGACTTGAGGGCTCAGGGCCATAACCACTGCTTCCCCTTCCTCCGTGGGAGGGGGGTGGGTGGGTGGAGCAGGAACATCTTGGATGAGACAGTGCTGCCTCTTCTTTCTCTACAGCCAGAATGGTAAACGGGAAAGGATTAAAAAGGTCCTGGGAAATAGAGAACAAACTTGTCCAAGCCATGATCAACCATTTGTTCTTTGGTGGCAAGGAGTTGGGGGTGGGGGTTGGGGTATGGGTGACTTGAAGATAAAGGTGGGACATCTGACTGACATTGGTTATAACAGTAAGTTTGTTTCAGTAAGAATAAAATATCAGGCTGGGCATGGTGGCTTATGCCTGTATCTCAGCACTTTGGGAGGCTGAAGTGGGAGGATTGCTTGAGCCCAGGAGTTTGAGATCAGCCTGGACAACAGGACGAAAACCTAGCTCTACAAAAAATACAAAAAACTAGCTGACCGTGTTGGTATGTGCCTGTAGTCCCAGCTACCTGGGAGGCTGATGCTGAGGGTGTGAGGATCACCTGAGCCCAGGAAGTCAAGGCTACAGTGAGCTGAGACTGCACCACTGCACTCTAGCTGGGCGACAGAGGGAAACCCTGCTTTGAAAAAGTAAAAAAGAATAAAATATCAAAAGACCTTGAGGAAGAAAGACAAAACAGATACACTTAAAATACAGCTCGATGGCAGATCCTGGGATAAAACATTGTCTTAGAGCTTCCTGGCAGCTGTGGACTCTGACAGTATTTCCATTGTAGATTTTAAGTGTTTTTTTTTTTCTTTGCATAATGCCTAATTTACATGCTGATTTCTCCTGAAACCTGATGTTGAGTCGTTGCTTTTTTTTTTAAATGGAAAGGATTTATATTAGATCATGGAGTGAAATAATACTGTAGTTTATAAAGTGCAACACAAATGTAAAGAATAATCGTTAAAATATTCTAACTCCAATGAACTATCTTCTCCTTAGTTCCTTCTAATCCACTCTCCAGACTTGACCAGAGGGTTATTCCTAAAACACAATCTTGTCACATGTTTCCTTTGCTTACAGTCTCTGTCCTCCATACTTACAGCAGTAATTGTCATTTTCTTTATATTAAGTTTTTGTTAAATGGTCTAAAATCACACAGTATTAAAAGCAGCAAATCTTTATTCTTTCCTTCCCCAGTTCTGTTCCTCAGAGCAGTTTTTACAACTACCTCACTATTGAAGTGCTCAAAACACTCAAGTGCATTGGTAGGGTTTCTGGGACTTAAAAAATTATTTTAAAAATGTAACTGTATCATAACCGCTTACAGTAAGTTGGGAAACTACCAAAAAAAAAAAGAAAAAAACTGTGCCTTAGATTATATTGCCCTGATGGTACCATGGTTTAACCATTATCATATTGTTGGCTGGACCCCAAATTATGTTTAATTGCCTTAATTTGCGGCCACTTAAATTATTTCCAGTGCTTATTGCTATAATCTATGGAAAATATCGCTTTCAAAATTATTTTGTTTATATTAAAACATAAACATGTATTTCAAAATTGTTTCCTTAGAGTTGATAGTCCAAATGGCAAAATCTGGGCCAAATAGTACAAACATTTTTATGGATCATGAAACTCAAACTATCTTCAAAAATGATTTGCCAATATCCAGTGCATCCAGAAATATATTCAAGTACTCTTTTCACCTCACACTTGCTATTCCTTTTTTGATTTTGGCTAATGTCTTATTGTTTTGAAATCTTGGTTGGGAACATTAAGACATAAAATATAAAACTCTACTTGTAAACTTGAATTTCTTTCCTTTTTTGAGACAGGGACTCACTCTGTCACCCAGGCTGGAGTGCCGTGGCGCCATGGGCTCACTGCAACCTCCACCTCCTAGGCTCAAGTGGTCTTCCTATCTCAGCCTCCCAAATAGCTGGGACCACAAGCATGTACCACCATGCCCAGCTAATTTTTTTTGTTTTGTGTTTTTAGTAGAGACAGAGTTTCACCATTTTGCCCAGGTTGAAACTTAGATTTCTTTTAAAGTTTAAAATACTGAAACTTTATTGTTTTCAAACTCTTAATTATCAGATTACCAGATATGATGAGTTCTAGCATTATGTTCTCATACATTTATAATTTCTACCTTGTTTTATTCCCTGCAGCCTGTTGCTGTGGGAAAAGGTATGGTGAATCACATGCCATTTTGTGTTGTCCAAGAAAATAACTCCATCTCTGTAGTTGTCTGGCACATCTTGACAAAATAAACGGTACAGTTTCTGTGTTTCAAAGCCTTCTTGCTCCAAAATTTGGGGGTAAAATCTATCCATTGCATGCATATGTAAGCATAAAATGATTCACTTGGTATCAATGCCTTTAGGTTCTTTAATTGACTAGGGTATATGAGAGAACTAAGAGAAAGGAATACTCATTTAAAGGCAAATAAAGACTTGATATTTTTTCTTCTTTATTCACTGGATAAGATTGATAGTATGGTAATCAGAAATTCCAAACTGCCTCTCAGGCATTGTATCTACATGATGCCAACTTTTGTAAGTGAACTGTAAATTCTGTTCTCAAACCATTGCTTCATCCTATTTTTTACCAGGGCAAATAAGCAGATTGATCTCAAGAACCAGAGGTTGCATGGATGGCTGGTCCAATTGATCCACCTGTCCTAATGGATCATTGTGTAGCAGGGTGGAAAAACAGGAAACTTGATTTAGGCACCATTTTGATCAGAGACTGAAGTCAAATGATGTGAGTGTTCAGGTCATTATGATTCCTTTAATTAACTCCATCCTATAGAGTAGGGAGCTCTGCTGATCTCACCTCAGTCATGCTTATGACAAATAGAATTGTTTTTCAGGGGGTCAGTATTTGGTAGTTTTGAGAGACGGTTCAGTTTTACTAGAGGAATGTTATAAATGCATTAGTTTTATACTGATAATTTTCATGTAACTTTTGAAGAGGAAGAACATACATGGTTTTCTCAAGAGTGAAAAACAATTCTCAGCAAACAATTTGTTGTGAAGAAAAACGCCCTTTAATTTTATAGATAATTGTGTCTGTCTAATCCTCGCTGCTTCTCAGTTTCTCAGAACCCTCATCCATCCCACCCACCCCATTCCAGAATTTGTATGACCCCTGGCAAAACACAGAAGTCCTCTCCCCACTAATGAGAGGGTTTTGGGAAACATATTCTCTTGTGTGTTATTCCCCAAATAGTTGTTTCATACCATTCTTCAGAAGCAAATAAATGAGCTGTGCTAAGAAATCACTTTCATGGGTGTTTAGAAAAAATGAATCCATCTGCCTTAGTGGATAATTGTGTAACAGTTAAACAACAACAATAACAAACACAATTAGCCCTCAAGCTTTGGGGCTGTAGTGCCTGGAGATCAGCCAGATCTTTCCTGTTCAGTGACAATAAACATGTGGTAGTGTCCTGAACCAAAGCTCATCTTGGGATGAATTCAAGATTGGGGGTAGGGTGTGGAGTTACAGAGAGGGAACCTGCTGTTTGGTACCTTTCTGCTAAAATCATAGTCTTAGCCTTTCAGCTGTTTTCTTTCTGAGCCCCTCCTTAACATTCCCTCAAGCCCCCACTGCCTTGCACATGCAGAATGAGTGTGCTTCCTCCAACCACCAATCTCTCTTTCTCCCCTGAATCCACTATGCAGAGGAAGAGCCCAACCCTGGGCCCGCCATGTTGCCTTATCCATAATAGTCAGGTCTCTTGGAGCTGGGCATCTTTTCACACCACCTTAGCTTTGTATTCATCTGACTTTTGCACTTAGAGATTTATTATGCCCTGGGACTGTTTCCTCAGCTCAGAAGCCTTGAGGTGGGTGGCAGAGCTTTGCCATTCTTCCTCGTGAGGGCTGCACCTGTGCCATGATATTTCTCTTCCTGCTGCTGCTTTTTCACAAGGTTGTTCTCTTGTCCCTTTCCCCATGCTGGGCAATCTGTCCTGAGCTGTGGTTGGGTCAGCCTTCTTCTTGGAAGGTATTTTTTACATTTGCTTCAGTTGTTTGGATTCTAAGGCAGGATATACCCTCTCTGTGGTCTACATGTGAAAATGCACATTTGCAAAACAAAGCCAATATAAATATGGATTATGCTGTTGACTTAATAAGAACAAAATTTTCTAGCAACAGGGCATAGAAATGTAAATTTAGTTTTTGGTGATTCATTACTTAATAGGATATATTCCAATTCAACATTTGTAAATAAAGTAAAAGTGCAATTTACTTATTCATCTGTTTAGTCAGCATATATTATTTGAGCATCTATTATGAGTCAGATTTCACACTAATGAAGACACAAAGAAGAATGAAACAGTTCCCAACCACATTGGGAAATCTGACAGTCTAAGGGAAGAGACACATACAAAAAGAGGCCATTCGAAAATAATGTGATATTCTAGTAACAGGATTTACACAGAGGATTAAGGGAGTATGAATAAATGAATAATTGAATGAAGTTTTCTATTTCCTTTAATGTAATAGAAAACAAGTAGTTCAATGGCTACTTACTGGATGTAGAGGGTTGAAAATAAATCTGTACTTACAAAAAAAACAAAGAAAAAACAAAAAAAAACCCCAAAAACTCCTCCTATAAAGGCGTGGGTTTGCATTCTTGCTCCTGAAACTGGGCAGGTGTTTTCACTATTTCCCAACAGTGTGTGATGAAAGTGATGCTGTGTGAATTCCAAAGTGAAGACAAAAGGTAATGCTAACACTGCCTTGCTGGAGCTCCAACCACCATGCTGTGAGGAAGCCCAAGGTAGCCTGTGTAAGGACACTACATGGAGAAGCCCTGAGCATACGTGAATAAAATAGAGAGCTGCCTGGCATCCCCCATCTGCTCCAACCCACCTACTGTTCCGTCTCCAGCCACTATCTGACAGCAACCACATGAGAGACCCTAAGCCAGAATGACCTGGTAGAGCCTTTTTTTTTTTTTAAAATTTGAGATGGAGTCTCATTCTATTGCCCAGGTTGGAGTGCAGTGGTGCCATCTCAGCTCACTGCAACCTCCACCTCCTGGGTTCAACTGATTCTCCTGCCTTAGCCTCCTGAGTAGCTGGGACTATAGGCATGCATCACTATGCCTGGCTAATTCTTTTTTTTTTTTATTTTTAGTAGACAGGGTTTCACTGTGTTGTTCAGGCTGGTCTGGAACTCCTGACCTTAAGTAATCTGCCTGCCTCTGCCTCCCAAAGTGCTGGGATTAGTGAATCACTGAACCCCACCCTGGTAGAATCTTTCTCAGACTCCTGACCCACAGAAACAACAAGAGAATAAAATGTTTGTTCTTGCTTCAAGACCTTAAGTTCAGATTGATTTGATACATATCAGAAAAATGGACTCTGTTACTTTGTAGTAGGGTGCTTCTAGAACAAAAGATGAAAACAGTTTGGGGTCAGGCATCAGGGAGATACTGGAAGAGCCTTGAAGATACTGTCAGCAGAAGCCTGTTGGGCCCTGAAGAATCTGTTTTAAAGGTTTCAAGGAATGAGGAAAACTTTATTGAAAACCAGAAGAAAGGAGGCCTTTGGTAGGTTGTGGTAGAAAGTTTAGCCAAATTGTCACCTCTAGTAGTATGGAAAAGAGAAAACGTACCTAATGAACTGACGGATCTGTCTGAGAAAATTTGTAGGCAGAATGTTGAAAAGGCCAACTGGTTTCTTTTAGACATGCTAAGACACAAGTAGAGAGATAAGCCAAAATGCAACTGTCCAGTTTTTAATAAAAACATAGAGGAAATAGTAAGATGTCAAGACTGTTTTGAAAATAAATGTTTCTTATTTTACCAGAAAACAAAAAAATCTCAAATTAAGTACTAGTTTCAGGGCAGAGATCAAATCCAGGGTGGTCTTGTACGATCCTTTGTTAAGATCTCAAAGATGTTAGGTGGAGCCTCATATCCTTTCAAACAGACAAAAATGTTCTAAGAATCTGAAGGGTGTGCGTCACAGACGCTTTGTGTTAATAAGATTTTTAAAATGTGTTGTTTTTGTTTTTAAGACTGTTTTGGGTTTTTTTGAGACAGGGTTTTGCTCTCTCTCCCAGGCTAGAGTGCAGTGGCTCGCTGTTGTCTCAAGGTATATAACCTCCGCATCTCAGGCTCAAGGGATCCAACCTCTACATCCCAGGCTCAAGGGATCCTCCCACCTCACCTGCCAAGTAGCTGGGACCACATGTGTGAGCCTCAAAGCCTAGCTAATTTTTGTATTTTGGTAGAGATAGGGTTTCAACATGTTGCCCAGGTGAGTCTCAAACTTCTGGGCTAAGGCCATCCTCCCACCTTGGCCTCCCTAAGTGCTGGGATTTATAGGCATGAGCCACCGTGCCCGGCCAGGACTTTTAAGACACTTAAGGGAATTTTCCAAAGGCAACCTCACAGGGAGTGAAAACGTACTTTAAAGAGTTTTGTCTAACTTTCATTTAACGTAGTAGATTACAAATTAATATACAAAAATTTCACAAAAAAATTTTAAAGGAATTGTATCAGCTTGAACTGAAAAGGACAGACAGAGCAAAATAGGCCTTTGTTTTCCAGAATGAATGTAGGCAGGAAGGATCCTGAAATATCTACTTAGCTGCATTTCCAATGCTAGGTCATAAATGGCAATACAACTTCTGCCTTGTTTGCTGGAACACTTGCAATGGAGCACTGTTTTGGCAGGTAAGCCGTCTGACTGTCCTAGGGGCACCACGCTGTGAAGAAGTCCAGTTGGTCTACCTAGAGAGATCATATAAAGAAGCACTGCAACAGCATGCTGGGTGGGGGCGGGGAGAGAGAGAGAGAAGAGGGAGAAATATATCAATCCCTGACTAACCCCTAGCTTCTCCAGACCTCCATTTTTTTTTTTTTTTTCCCTGCTCTGGCCACCATCTGACTGGGTGAGAAGTCCCAAGCCAGACCTACCCAACGGAGCCCTTCTCAAATTCCTGACTCACAGGAACTGTGAATCATAGTGAAGTAATATTTGTTTTAAGTCATTAAATTTTGGGTGATTTGTTATATAGTCCTAGAAAACCAGAATACTGGCCATGTAAATTTGAACAGTATGTAACTTTTTATGCTTCCGAATGGGAAAATAAACATTATTCATTTACTTACTCTTTGATTTATGTCAGATACCTTGCAAGCAACTTATTGAATGAATGAATGGATGAATGAACATCTCCATTTTGAGGTGAGAACATTCAAAGGTGAGCCATACAGGATTTATGTAACTCACCTAAGGATTCAAGGCAAGTAAATGTCACGAGTGGACTTGAATCATCCCAAAGCCATTAAAGTTCCATTCATTCAACACTTATTTTATTGTGTGTTAACTATGTGCCAGGCACGGTGCTAGGCAATGGGGGTATGTTGTTAAACAAGACATTCATTGTTTCTGCCCTAACAGTGCTAATATTCTAGTGGAAATGGACAATAAACAAGAAGTAATTATACATTTTGACCAACATGGAGAAGAAATATAAGAGTGCCATGATGGATTATAGGAGAGGATGCTCCTTTAAAGAATGTATTTAGGAACATTCTCTCCAAGGAGGAGACATCTGAACTAGAACTTGAAGGTTGAGAAGTAGTCAGCTATGTGAAGAGGAGACACAGCTTTTTTTTTGTGAGAGGATTAGATGACCTGTGTGTGTTTTTTGCACAGTAGTAAAGCATGTAACTTCTCTTTACAGAGCCTCAGATGAGTGGGACTGGCAGTGAAAAAGCTTTGGGCACCCTGAGAGTGAGGGCCCTCTTGAATTTTGCAACTTTAGCCCCTCTCTTGTCTCATCCTAGTCCTGACTCTGAACGTAGACTTACAAATTTTAAATTTGTTGCATTATTGCCTATCACATTTAAGATCCATCTAATAAAAGAATCACCATAGACATAGGTGTACACACATACATAGGGAAAAAGCCAAAGGATTGATCAAAATTAAGTGTTTAAAAATATTCATGTAACTGATGGGAATTTTATGATAAGTAGCAAGGGAATTGGCTCTTACATTTCAGCACAGGGCTTGCTGAGATACAAGTCTGGGGTTACTCAGTGGGGTAAGCAGGCTCATTGAGCTTATAATGTTTTAGTACCTGTTGGGGGATGAACTAATCAGCTCCAAATGGGCAACAGGCAGTGAAGTGTGTGTGTGTGTGTGTGTGTGTGTGTGTATGTGTGAGAGAGAGAGAGAGAAGTGGGAGTAGGGGGATGGGGTGTGGAAAGGCAGTGTTCAGTCAGTGAATGTTGTTCCAGCAGGGTTCGTTTGGGAAAGTTTAATATTCACAAAGTCTTTTCTATAACATAAATATTTGTTTTGGTCAAATTCTTAGAAACTCTTTCTGAGATTCAAAGAATATGTACTATTGCACTTGGATTCAGAATGTATCATGGCCAAATTGAACCAAGAATTCCCCTTCATTAGTAAAATCATGTTGCCCTGACAGGTTCTAAATCATTCCTGGGACAATGCAGACATTAGCAGAGGTGAAACTATGTGACTTGCAGACATGCCTGGGGAGATGGGGCTGAGCAGCAGACCTGAAACCAATTCCGGGCTTTGGAAAGAGATACTGTGTCTTCTCACTTCATGTGTTATCTTCCAGGGATTCTTTTGGTATAAGCAGTTTTGCTTATCTTTCCATTGTTCATTTTGCTCTCATTTTCTTTGAGGGATTATTTTTCCAGAGGAAAATGTGGTTTAAGGTCATTTCTGATTTCCTACATTTATTACTGTTGGGTTATTGATATCTTTCTACTCTGATTATACATGCCTGTCTTAAAGTTTTCTCTTTAAGAACTTTAACTTTTCTTCTTTTCATACACTTCTTATTACTGGCATCACTGCAGCCTAATTGGGCCCTGGACTCAGGAGAGGAAAAAAGCAGGGATTCTACTCATCTGAAAAGTCAGTTTAATGCAAGTTTATTTTCATTTATTCTTTTTGTGTAGAGACAGGATCTTGCCATGTTGCCTGGGCTGGTCTCAAATGCCTGGCCTCAAGCCATCCTCCCTCCTTGGGACTCCCAAAGTGCTGGGAGCCACCATGCCTGGCTTAACACAAGTTTATTGAGTAGCTACTTGAGTTGGGCATCGTCTCCTAGGTGCTAGGGATCTAGAGTTTAGTGAGTTCCTGGAAGAACTCACAATCTAGTATAATTACCTATTTGCATAACCATGTGCAGTAAATAGGTAATTACAACATTAGTTTACAAACATCAAAGAAAGTAGGCAGTATTTGCTGAAGGTGGGCTGCTCAGAATTGGGATGATATAGAGCATTCTTCTGCAGGACACTTCAGAGTTTTAGTCCAGATAAGATGTATTAGCTCATTAGCTTGTTAGGTTTTTATTCATTCATTCATCAAACATTTATCAAGCACCTATCATGTGTCAGAAATATGCTAGGTGTAGGTAGTGGCAATACAAAATGAAAAAGAAGGATCTCTGCTCTTAGGGAGGTCACAATAGACATGAAAACATATGCCTGCAATGTTTTCAAATGCTGTAATAGAAGTCTGCATGGCATGGTTGGATTACAAGGGGAGAACAAGTTCCTTCCTGGGGAGGCTTCAGGAAAAATGTCAGAAGTAACGTTAGGACAGAATTCTAAGACAAGTGACTGTTTACTGGGCTTTTATTAAAAAGAATACATGCAAGAAAGAATATTCCAGACTGAGGATGCACAGAGGCCAGGAGGCTTGAAACTACCTAGCACATTTTGGGGGAACTGCAAGACATCCAGCCTGGTTGGCACTTCACATGCTTAGGGCAGGGCCTAGAGGGAGAGAATCCAAAGAGGCGGTAGGCAGGGTGTTCCTGGAGGACCACACGCTGGCAGAAAACTGAGACACAATGCAGGGTATTTAGGGAACCACAGTGATGTGGCCTGTTTGAGGCACAGGAAAGAAAAGGAACTAGAGAGGCAGGGAAAGACCAAAACAGGAAGGGCTTTGAATGGTAGTCTAAAGCAAATTGAGTTTTGTCAGTCACGGGAAGCCATGGAGGGATATTAGACATAATTGTTTTTAATTTTTTATTGCTAAAAAATTAAGATAGTAAAAGTTGCTTTCATTGGTGTACAGTTCTACCAGTTTTGACAAATGCGTAAGTCGTATCGCAACTCCTTTAGACAAATATAGAGGAGTTCCATCATCCCAAAAGAGTCCCCTAGGCTCTCCCTTTGAAGTCAGCTCTCCTCTCTCCTGGGCAACCAGTGATCTGTTTTCTGTTCCTGTGGCATTGCCTTTTCTAAACTGTCACAGGAACACAATAATATATATAGCTTTTTGATTCTGACTTCCTTCACTTAGCATAATCTATTTAAGATTTGTCCATTTAGTATGTATACCAGTAGTCTGTTCTGTTTTAATACTGAGTGGTATTCCATGACATGGATATACCATAGGCTTTTAATCCATTCAACAGAGGACATTTGGTTTACTTTCACTTTTTGGTAATTATGAAGAAAGCTGCTATGAATATTCAGGTACAGGCTTTTTATGAACATAACTTTTTCATTCCCCTTGGGTAAATGTCTAGGAGTAGAATTACTGGGTCACTGGAGAGTGTATGTTTAACTTTATAAAAACCTGCTAAACTGCTTTCCAAAGGTACTTGTACCCTTTTCCAATCCTATTAGCAACATGTGAGAGTTCCAGTTACTCTGTATCCTTGTCAGCACTTGATGTTGTCAGTTAAAAAAAAATGGAGCCATTTTCATAGATATGAAATGATATCTCACTGTGGTTTTACTGTGTGTGTGTGTGTGGTTTTTCTTTTTTGCCAAATGACTGGTGATATTGAACACGTTTCTCGTGTGTGTGTGTGTGTGTTTGCCATCCATATATCTCTTTGTTGAAGTGTGTGTTCAAAATTATTGCCCAATTTTATTTTTCCTTATTGTTGAGTTTTGCGAGTTCTTTATATATTCAGCATACAAGTCCCTTATCTGTGGTTTATCTTTTTTTTGTTTTTGAGACAGAGTCTTGATCTGTCACCCAGGTTGGAGTGCAGTGGTGCGATCTCGGCTCACTGCAAGCTCTGCCTCCCAGATTCATGCCATTCTCCTGCCTCAGCCTCCTGAGTACTGGGACTACAGGCATCTGCCACCATGCCTGGCTAATTTATTTGTATTTTTAGTAGAGACAGGGTTTCACCGTGTTAGCCAGGATGGTCTGGATCTCCTGACCTCATGATCTGCCTGCCTCGGCCTCCCAAAGTGCTGGGATTACAGGAGTGAACCACCGCGCCCAGCTGGTTTATCTTTTTACTTTCTCAACAGTGTCTTGTAGAAGCTTTTCATGTTGATGAGTCCAGTTTATAACTTTTTTCTTTTGTGGTCCAGCTTTTGGCATATTTTCTTGTTTGTTTGTTTTTTGAGATGGAGTCTCACTCTGTCACCCAGGCTCACTACAACCTCTTGGTATATTTTCTAAGAAATCTTCACCTAAGCAAGGCTGTAAATATTTTCTTCTAAATTTTCTTTTAGAAATTTGTGTATAGTTTAGGTTTTGCATTTAGGTCTGTGATCCATTTTGAGTTAATTTTCAGAAAAGGTGAAAGGTATGGGTCGAAGTTCACTTCTTTTCACTTAAGTTTGTGTCTTAGAAAGCTAGCAACAATGTTGAGAGGGGATTGGAGGGACAAGAAAGTTGAATGTTTCTACATTTATCTCTTGTTGTTCTAGGACTTTGCGCATCAGTAGATAAATGGAAAAATCATTCCCAACACAGGGATTGCTGGCATTTATGAATCAATCATATTGATTTGGCCAATATGAATGGTAAAATATTTTAAAAATACATAACAAGTAGCCTGTTGGACATATGACTTGGTGATTTGGCTGTATAGACATAGCTTGAACCCTTCTTTTGACCCTAAATTTACTCCCTTATTTATCACTTGGGAGTTATAAGGAATTTAAAAGGAAGAATGTTTTATGTTCTATGATTGTACATCTGAGTGAGATAATTAGTATTACGCTTTGCTAATACTCCTGGTGGTGTCATGATATTAAGGGAAGATGAATTTACTTTGACTAATGGGTAAGAAAATAATCTGTTTTAAGAAAATCCAAGTGTTGTCTTATGAAAGATGAAATTCCAGAGATTCCTCATTTATGTTGTAGACAACAAAAATAATACATAAGCAAATGGAATTGAGGCAGGAGAATAGGGTCTGCAGTTGGGGAACCTAAGGCAATTTCACATTGACTTCCTAGAACTAAATTGAATGGAAAACTCTAACTTTGCACATCTAAGTAACAAAAGGACCAGAGGCTACTCCCTTTGCAAACCCCCACTGCATGGCAGATGGGAAATTGAAAGTACCTCTGATCCCTTGGTTTTTGCATAGCAGTGCAACTTTGTAACTTCACTTCAGCCTCTGATTTGTTGCAGACAGCAACCAATCAGACTGATTGCCGGCCAAGTCTTCGTTTGCATAGACGTTCAACTTTGTAACTTCACCTTAGTCTCTGATTGAGGGCCACCACTTCATTTACATGAGGTGAACACAAAGTGGCCAATGGGAAATCTCTAGGGGGTATTTGGACCTGAGAAGATTCTGTATTCAGGCCTTTGAGCTGCTGCCGCTGCTGGCTCCCACACTGTGGAGTGTACTTTCACTTTTCATAAATCTCTGCTTTTGTTGTGTCATTCTTTCCTTGCTCTGCTGTGTGTTTTGTCCAGTTCTTTGTTCAAAACGCCAAAAACCTGGACAACTTGCAGTCAAGACCCTCTACCGGTAACAGACCCTCTACCGGTAACAGTTCTACCCATTCTACAACTTCATTTTCAATGAATAGTTTATGCTATTCTTGAATTTCATTTAAATTAATTTAAATTAATTCATTTAAACTATCAAGTGGAAAGTAGAGAAGAGCGGTTTAGGCTGCAGAATCCAAATACTCAGGTTCAAATCCCAGTGTCTCTAACTGCATGACAGGAAAGCTCCTTAAATGCAGTGATCTCATTTCCTCCTCTATAATGTGTGAAAGATGATACTTAGATATATGACTCTTGTGAAAGTTAATTGAAATAATGCTTTAAATGCTTAACTAAGACTGATAAGTAGTATGTGATCAATAAATATCAGCTATTCTAAATATTAATAAAATTGAGAGCTTGCTTTAAGCTATTCTATGCATTGTGAAAGGATATAACCATGGAATAACACAGGGCTTCCTTCCTCAGGGAGTCTGCAATTTGCGACTCATTTAGAGATGCAGATGTGTAAAGAATGACCACTTAAAATTCAACCAGAGGCTGCTCTGCCTATGGAGTGGCCATTCTTTATTCCTTTACTTTCCTAATAAACCTGATTTCACTTCAAAAAAAAAAAAAAAAAAAACTCAACCAGAATGAAACAAGTGTTGTATTATATTTGTTAGATGAGGTGCGGCTAGAGTGATTATCAACCCCTGGGTGGATTAGAGGATGTTTCAGCCAAGGACAGTGTTTAATTTGGACCTTGGAGGAGGAGTAGGGGTCCCGTAAATGGAGAAGCAGAAGAGAATGACTCAGACATTGGTCCAGAAAGGGTTTGGAGAAGAATTCTCTTGAGCTGAAGAAGGAAGGATAGCGGGTGGTGGGAAAGAAGTGATAGAAAAAGCAAGTAAAGAACAGATCTTAAAGGAACCAGAATACCAAGAGGAGAGGTTGGGCTTGGGTTTTTCTTTACCATATTTTATACCTTTTTCATATTAGTTCTCAGAAAAAGCCAGCCTGGAAGACTACTCATGAAAGGTTTTATTTCTCTTCCTTTAAAAAAAAAATATAAAACAAAAAACAAAAACCACCCTTGTAAATCATTAATGGCCCATTTTAAAAAGGAGATTACAGCCTGGGAGTTACTATTTTTCTGTTAGAGAAATAAAAAGGAATATATTGAATTATATGAAACACGAATTGGCCTCTGTGCTCCAGTACCTATCTGGGACAGATTTATAAATACTGAAATGATATAAATGATGGTTATTCAGCCCATTTAACATTAGAGAACTTTTAATGGCAAAGCAAGGACACTGAAAGAAAAAGTTCTAGGGAAAAATAGTTGTAGTCTGGAAATCTAAGTTATTCTTTATTCTTCCATATTGATTTATATCTATTTAGAACTTGAAGACTTTTAGTGTTTTGCCTACTCTGCCAATTCTTGGAACATTTGCAGAACTGAGAATTTCTTCATTTATTACTTCCTAACTACATTTTAAAGGTAATAGTGAAATCTTAAATTGTTCATTCTCTTTTCATTGTGCAATGTTATTGAGGTAGAACTAATACTCAGATAATTAATTTCCAAGATTTTTAATTCTGAAAATGATACAGATTATTTTTGTCGAGTTTAATCTGATGTCTCCTAGAATAATACTGGGGAATTGTGCTGGGAACAGAAGATAAAATATTGTTCATATTCTAGATTCGACAAGCTATACTTTAATTAACAGGCTGCAGTTGAAAAAATGACTCCAAGAATTAAATGTGAAAACCATCCATTAATTCTCTTAGAAGAGTTTATCTATGTCACAAATGGGAGTGATTTAAATTGTCTGTGGCACCTTTACGTTATTATTGAAAATGGAAAAAAAGAAAAATGCCCACCCTCACAGGCTTTTTGAGGCAAAGTTTGGTGGCACCCACAATTTTAATTCAGCATTGACAGTCTTTCCCCATCTTAGTTGGCACTGGTTTTTAGGGTTTCTACCAAGGCATTTCTCTAGGCTTACTCTCTAAAAAGATGTTCTTGTTTCATCAGAGCCAACCTAGTTAGTGTTCCATTTCCACAGGACTCTGATAAATGGTAGAATTTCTGATAAAATAATTTCAGGGTCTAGTGTTTATCCATTTGTTAATTCATTTGGTGTTTATTGGTTGTTATTGGATAAACCTATTTTCACTTGAAAGGAAGTGTGAGAATAACATAGGCTTTAGAGTCTGAAGTTCTGAGTTCAAATTGTGAGTCTATCCTTAACCTCCCAAAGGTCTCTGCTGAACTCATATAACTTTTCTGAATTTCAGGCCTTTCATTTATAGAGTAGTGTGAGAATAACAACCACACAGGGTGATTGTGACTACCCTGAAGGGGATTTGCCAGGTGTAAAGTGCTATTTGAAATTTTTTTATTTATTTTTATTTTTATTTTTTTTGAGATGGAGTCTCGCTCTGTCGTCCAGGCTGGAGTGCAGTGGCCGGATCTCAGCTCACTGCAAGCTCCGCCTCCCGGGTTTACGCCATTCTCCTGCCTCAGCCTCCCGAGTAGCTGGGACTACAGGCGCCTGCCACCACGCCCGGCTAGTTTTTTGTATTTTTTAGTAGAGACGGGGTTTCACCGTGTTAGCCAGGATGGTCTCGATCTCCTGACCTCGTGATCCGCCCGTCTCGGCCTCCCAAAGTGCTGGGATTATAGGCTTGAGCCACTGCGCCCGGCCTGAAATTTTTTTAAATTAATAAATCCTGCTGAGGGAACACTTTATCATCACAGATTGTTTCTTTTATGGTGTTAGTTTCAGGCATAGGAAGGTGGATATTGAATACTACTTGGGATGTGTGACAGATTATATGTTCTGAAGATGACTGCAGTGTTCTCTTGTCCCACACGCTCTTTTTGCAACGTGATCTTGACAGTCCCCACATTGGGAGGTCTGTTTCCTCCCCTTGGACCTAAGTGATGTTTTCTCCTGTCTTTGCTTTCTTGGGACACTCACACTTAAAACCCAGCCTTAATGCTGTGAGGAAGCCCTGTTCCACTTACGTGGAGGAGAGGCCACGTGTAGGTTGGCTGGCGGCCTACCTGAGGTCTTAGCTGACAGCCAGCATCACCCAACAGTGGATGGAGATGCTTTCACACTTTGAGTGTCCCCAGCTCAGGCCCCGGATGACATGGAGCAGGGATATGCCATCTATGAAGTATCCCCTTCAAATTCCTAACCTACCAGTAAGGCAGAAGAATAGGGTCTAGACTCAGGAAACTTAAGGCCATTTCATGCTGACTTCCTAGAACTGAATTGAAAGGAAAACCCTAACTTTCCAGGCCTAAGTAACAAAAGGACCGGAGGCTACTCCCCAACCTTTTCTGCTGCAGATGGGAAATTGAAAGTACATCTGATTAGTTTGCTTTTTGCAACCAATCAGACGTTTGCATAGGAGTGTAACTTTGTAACTTCACTTTAGCCTCTGACTGGTTGCTTTCCACAACCAATCAGACATTTGCATAGGAGTGTGACCTTTGTAACTTCACTTCAGCCCCTGATTGGTTGCTTTCCGCAACCAATCAGACTGATTGTGTGCCACCACTTCATTTACTTGAGGTGAACACCTAGTGGTCAATGGGAAACCTCTAGGAGGTATTTGGACCCGAGAAGATTCTGATCAGGGGCCCTCGAGCCCTGCTGGGGCCTGCTCCCACACTTTCACTTTCTTTTTCTTTCACTTTTCTATCTCTGCTTTGGTTGCTTCATTCTTTCCTTGCTTTGCTGTGTGTTTTGTCTAATTCTTTGTTCCAAATGCTAAGAACGTGGACAACTTGCTGTGAAGATCTTTTCTATCTCTGCTTTGGTTGCTTCATTCTTTCCTTGCTTTGCTGTGTTTTGTCTAATTCTTTGTTCCAAATGCTAAGAACGTGGACAACTTGCTGTGAAGATCCTCTACTGATAAAACCAGAATCCACGAGAATAATAAAATAATTGTTTCATGCCATCAAGTTTGGGAATGGTTTATTACACAGCAACAGCTAACCAGAACAAGATGGGAGGATTTATCTACACAAAACCTGTTTTTAACATTTTAGTAAGGTTGTAAAGAAAATGTGAATAGTATTTCTATTGTTTCAATAGCTTTAAATCATGATGACAAGCTATAGTTATTTGCTTAATGAAACTTCAGAGTAAAATAGATTAAGAATTATTGGAAATTAGGCTGGGCACGGTGGCTTACGCCTGTAATCCCAGCACTTTGGGAGGCTGAGGCGGGCAGATCACAAGGTCAGGAGATCGAGACCATCCTGGCTAACATGGTGAAACCCTGTCTCTACTAAAAATACAAAGAATGAGCCAGGCCTGGTGGTGGGCACCTGTAGTCCCAGCTACTCGAGAGGCTGAGGCAGGAGAATGGCGTGAACCCAGGAGGCGGAGCTTGTAGTGAGCCGAGATTGCACCACTGCACTCCAGCCTGGCCGACAGAGCAAGACTCCACCTCAAAAAAATAAATAAATAAATAAAGTATACTTTCTCACGTAGGATCAAATATCATGAGGCGAATTGTCATAATTGTCATTTTCATTCCCACATCATTTCCTTAGATCTTGAGTACAGGAGCTAGCTGTATTCCTGTTGGCTTCTACTTCTGCAAGGAATGAGAAGTAAGCTTCTCCTTTCTTAATGTCTTCAGAGTGGGATCCCACACATGAACTGTTCTAGCAACTCCTCTCCCTGGCATTCAATCTTTCAGAATCGGTGGCAGGCAGAAAGCAGATGCTCTGTGGATAATCTGGGAAGAGACAGGGGAAGAATTTTATCACTTTGCAGCTCTAAAAGATACTCTAGACTATTGGCTTTTTCTGAACCCAGATGTTTCAGCTCTGTGGTTTATCTCCTTGTCTGTTCAAGAAGATTGTTAGGTCTCTCATGAGCTTTCTGTCTTGAAACCTTGGGGCCTTTGCTCGAATGGTTTATTTTACCCAGAATGGCTCCTTTCAATCCCTAGCCTTCTAAGTCCAGTAGAAATTCCATCTCCTTCATGAAAATTTTATGAGTTAGCAGCAGCACTTAGGACTTCTTAGCACTTTGTTGGCAATTCTTTTAGAATTCTTAACGCCGCCAATGCCTGTTTCCCTGATGAGATCGCGATGCCATTCTTGGCAGGGTCTCCATCTTGTTCTCCTTCCTGACCCCTACTGTGGTTTCTTAGGAAATGCTTGTTGAATTCCATAAGACGGCCCGGGGGAGTGCCAAAATTGTGCAATCAGAGTCGAGACACTTGGCTCCCAGTTTGAGGTCTGAGCCAGGTCTGTCAAGAGGAGATTCTGAAAATGGTCTTGTAACCCCAGAAGATTCTTCATGCTCTGGGCCTCCTCAGTTTGCTCCTCTGTAAAGGGAGACATTTAGAGCAGGGCAGTGGTTCTTAACTAGGTACACTTTTCCAACACCATGGTGCCCAGAGGGTCTGATACATCCTTGGTTGTGCATCTTTGGCTGGATATCCAATTTATAAGATACCTTCCCGTTCCAGAAATATATGTGGGCTGTTGAATATTACTGTAGCCTGTGGAGTTAGGTGGAAGGAAGTAAGCAGATTGGAATTACAGGTTAGGACTTCAGAGATATAACAAAAAAACCCTCTGAATAATAATAGCTAATATTTATGAAGCTGGGCTTGGAATGCATTATTTCACTTACTAAGGCATAATGCCCTTATGGGGCAGGCACTACTATTATCCCATTTTATAGATAAACTGGTTTAGTGAAGTCAAATAACAACCCAAGTTGCTGAACTAGGTTGCTGAGCACTGGAACTGAGATCAAACCCAGGCTCTCTGACTTCAGAACCTGTATTCCTAACCATTCCCTGGCTGCCTTTCTCTTAGTTTTTGCTTTTATTAGGTGGAACTGATCATATGGTTAAGAAGTATTGACTTGATCAGTCTTTGCAATTCTACTCTGTGTTTTGTATAATATTTGGTTACCGGTAGTTAGGAAGTGATGTTCACTTATAACAATCTTTCATAGAGACAGTGCATGGAGGCATGGTTTGGCCATTTAATTTTTGAAAATTGCAGCATACCATACCAGATTCGTACAAAGGTGGCATTTTATTCTTTCACACATACAGTCACGATTAGTTTCATAAGAGGGATACATTCTGAGAGATGCATCACTAGGCAATTTTGTCATTGTGTAAACATCATAGAATGTACTTACACATACCTAGATGGTATAGCCTATGACACACTTGGACTATATGGTACAGCCTATTGTTCCTTGGCTACAAACCTGTACAGCATGTTACTGAACTGAATACTGTAGGCAGTTGTAACACAATGGTATTTTTGCATGTAAACATACCTAAACAGAAAAGGTACAGTAAAAATGTGGTATAATCTTACAAGGAGCACTGTTGTCTATATGGTTTGTCATTGGTGGAAAGGAATTTGAAAGGAATTTACTTTCTGAAGGAAATACCTAGAGTTAAAAGAACATCTGGTGTTACAAGGTCATGAAAGACCAGGAAATGTATGAAATCTTCTGGAAACTCACCCAGAGTTCTCATTAGTGATGAGGGAATTGCTATTCTGTAATTGCATAGATGGAACAATGATAACTCATTTCCATTGCAAAATGTTTCACCCCACAGAGTGATTAAGCAATTGGTATTTATTGCACCCAAGATATTGTTCACGTTTCTATTTGTGAACAACTCCCATATCTATTCTTTTACTCCCCATTTCCCTATCATTGGATAATTTCCAGCTGCATCTGTAATGCCTCTGCCTGGTTAAGTGGCTCTTGGCTCCTGCTGAGCATGACTGATGGGCTGAGTTTCCCCTCAGGCTCTTCTAGTGCCCGATTTCCTAGTCTCCGTTGGCAGAACTCCTTTGTCCTATACATACTCTGTCTTAAGGTCAGCTGTGCTCTCAGCTGTGCTCTATCTTCCAGTGGTGGTTCAATCTGGTTCCGTTTGCCTCCGTGACATTACTAAAATCTCTTTCCATCTCTTGGATTCAACAGCTCGAAATCACATTGTTGTTTTTCTTTTCTATAGAATCATGACTTCCTTTCCCCCACCCCCAGAGTTTACTCTTAGACCTCAATCAGTTTTATTTTCAGCTCCAATCAGTTAAAAAAAAAATTCTGCTCTAAAGTGGTCATGTGATGCCTTCCATTCCAAGGAGAGTGTGGATAGTGTAAATGGGTCTGGTGTGACCAGCATTAGTGCTTAGGGTCACAGGAAGGAAAGGCAATCGGGAAGGATTCCAGTAGAGTAGGTGGAGGAAGGGGCATCAGGCCATTGGTCAGTGCTTCTGGCCTCCCACAAGTCTGCTGGCAATGCAGAACACATGGTATAGAGGTCAGAATATTCCAGACCTGGCTGTGAGACAGCTGGAAGACATGAGCAAGTAACTCCCTGCCATCTTAGAGTTACAGTCTCTATGAGAGTGGCCCCCCTGGTGGCCCATCTCCCTTCCTTATATTATTGGGGGTAACAAAGTGCCTCACTAAAAAGTGTACTTTCCAGTCTCCTGGGAAGTTAGATTTAGCCACATAGGTCTGGCTTAGAAGAACTAAATGAAGTTCTGTGGGGACTCAAGCAGAGGAGGCTACTTAAAAGCAGGAGATAACTGAGTGCAGAGCAGCACCCTTTTGGCCTTTTTCCCTTTCTTCCTGCAGCCTGGCATGCAGATGGTGGGATTTCCACAGCCGACTTGCACCATGAGGTGCTTGGTAATAGAAGTATAGTGTATTAGTGCATAGCGCCTAATAGGGTATTTGTGCACAGTGCCTACAGGGCATTAGTGCACAGCACCTATAGTGTATTAGTTTTCTGTTGCTACAAAAGAAATTACCAGAAATTTAGTGGCTTAAAACAGCACACTTATCATCTTACAGTTTCTGTGGATTTGGAGTCTGAAGATGGATTCTCTGCTCAAGGTCTTGCGAGGCTGAAATGGGCTGTGCTCTCATCTGGAGCTTGGGCCCCTTTTCCAAGCTCATTCAGATTTTGGCAGCATTGAGTTCCTGGCAGTGGTGGAGCTGAAGTCCTGGTTTCTTCTGGGCTGTTGGATGGGGGTCCACGCAGCTCCCTGGGGCTGCTCTCACAGCCTAGCCTCGTGGCCCCTCCCACATGGCTGCTTTCTTCTGAAAGGCCAACTGGAGAATCTCTCTTAGAGAGGCTCAAAAGTCACCTTGTAATTTCTTTAGGATGAGCCCAGTGCCTTTTAAGGGCTCACCTGGTTATCAGGCCCACTCAGGATATTCTCATTTTTAATTAAGTTAAAGTCAACTGATCTGGGTCTTTAATTACATCTGCAACACCTCTGCAACTTTGTCATGTAATGTAACCTAATCATGGTAGTGAGATCCATCTTATTCACCATTCTGCCTGTGATTGAGGGGAGGGGACTATTCTGAACACCAGGGGCAGGAGTCTTGGGACCATCTGAGTTCTGCCTCCTACAAATAAGATGGTGCAGTAGAAATATAGAGCCGGGCTCTCAGGAAGTGTGGCACTTCCTCAGCACCTGTAAGCCGTTTAACTCTGATTTTTTTTTTTTTTTTTGATGGAGCGATCTCAGCTTACTGCAAGCTCTGCCTCCTGGGTTCACACCATTCTCCTGCCTCAGCCTCCCAAGTAGCTAGGACTACAGGTGCCTGC
>NW_012114600.1:4844828-4855968 GCF_000951035.1 Colobus angolensis palliatus | reverse complement strand
GGGTTCACACCATTCTCCTGCCTCAGCCTCCCAAGTAGCTAGGACTACAGGTGCCTGCAACCACACCTGGCTAATTTTTTGTATTTTTAGTAGAGATGGGGTTTCACTCTGTTAACCACGATAGTCTCAATCTCCTGACCTCGTGATCTGCCAAATGAGAGACATGTTCTTGGTTTATTGAAGCCATATTCAGGCCTCTTTTACTGGCAGCTGAAAACATACCTAAGTGATTCAACACTGAGGTCGGAGAAGCTATTTCTTATTTTATTTTGAGACGGTCTCACTTTGTCGCCCAGGCTGGAGTACGATGGTGTGACCACAGCCCAGTGTAACCTTTAATTCCTGGGTTCAACAGATTCTCCCACCTCAGCCACCTAAGTAGCTAGGAATACAGGCATGTGCCAACACGCCTGGCTAATTTTTAAATTTTTTGTAGGAATGGGGTCTCACTATGTTGCCCTTGATGGCCTGGAATGCAGAAGCTATTTCTAAGATTTAATCTTTCCCTTTCTTTGGGGGGCATTCTCTTTGCTGTGTGTATACTGGCTGATGCCGTGTTTGAAATTCAAAACTCTCTTGCTTGCCAGTCGTAGCTGTATGCATCCCAGGTGTACCTCGTAATTCTCCAGTGGCGATTCTGTTTGTTGTAGAGAAGAAGGCGTGGAATTTGAAGTTAGGAGACCTGCTCCCAGCGTGGGCTTCTTCACTGATCATCTTTATAATCTTGAGCAAGTTACTTCATATAGTTAAACCTGAATGCCCTTTAAGAAAATAAAGATAATAATCTTACCTCTCTTGCCTACTGTATAGGACTGATGTGAGGAACAAATGAGAGAGAAATATGTGAAGGTGTTTTGAGCCCTGTAACGTTTGCTTGAGCAAATGTTAATGACATGCCATGACTATCCATGCATTCATCTGTTCATTCTACAAACTTAATCTGAGTGCATTATTTGTTAAGCATTGAACTGGTGCTGGGAATTTTAAGATTAGTAAGAGAGAGTTCCTGCCCTTATAGGGTCATAGTTTTTTGGGGTGGAGGGAGGGACAGACATATAAACAGAGTATGAGATGTGCTAGGATAGAAGAATATATGGATTAGTCGTAATCTAGACCTAAGGGGTCATCAGAATCTTTCTAGGGGCTTGGGCAAATAAGAGATAGTCTGGTGAATAAGTATTAATAACAATAATTACTATGCATAGAGTATTTGCTATGTATCAGGAACTGTTCTAAGTATGTTTTATGTACTGTTATTCTAGCCTCCATTTTGCAGATAAGGAAACTGAGGCACAGGATAATTAAATAATTTGCCCAAAATAACACAGCTAGTAAGCTGGTGGAGCCCATCTAGGCTGATCCCATAATTGTTCACTCCAGAGCCTGATACTTCACTTATTATGCACTGAACCAGGTGGGGTGGCCTGTGCAGACAGATGTAACAGAAAGCCTGTTCTGTGGAGAAACTGCAAGTAGTTCATCAGGGTCCCAGCAACTTACCAAAAAGTAAGGATGGAAGAAAGAGGGAGTTAAGGGTAAAAGGGCATAGAGAGGTAGGACAGAAGCTGGACAGCTCTGACGTTCTACCAGCAAGCTTTTATATTACGCAGAGGGAAGCCAGGTCAGGGTCTTGGCCAGGCTTGTTCTTTGTAAAGATCACTGTGGCACAGATGGATAATGAGTTGGAGGAGTAATATTGGACACAGGGAAAATAGTAAGGAAGTGCTGGCAGCTGGGTTTAGGGGAATAGTGAGTCTGAGGACAAAGGCGTGGATATGCAACACATGAAAAAGTTAGGATAATTTGGGTGGTGGTTGACAGAAAAGGAAGAATCAAGAATGAGTTGCAGTATCTGGTTTTACCTGAGAGAAAGGTCCTTTGCAGAGATGAATGCTGGAGGAACAAAAGGAGGAAAGGTAATGAGATTTGAATATATGGAGTGCGAGGTGCTTTTGATTCGTGTAAATAGGCAGTGAATATAGCTGTGAATCTGAGAGATCTGGAATGTGAAGATAGGCTTGGGAATCGTCAATATGTGGATTATAATAGAGGTCATGGGGATGGATGAAATTGGCAAGGGAGAGTAATGTGGAGAGATAAGGACCAAGGACAGAAGTGCAGGGAGCACCCATCCTTGAAGTGTGAGCTGGGGGAGACGAGGTGTGCAGAGAGACAGGAGGAGCTCTAGTGCACGGAAGTTAGAGATGCAAAAGCACTAAGTGTGTGGTTTTATGCAGAAAGGAAACTCGATGCACATTAAACAAACAGGACAAGTAAGCGAAGGAGTGAAAAATACTCGTTGGACTTGGCCACAAAAAGATAAGAGCAATTCCAGTGATTGCTCTGCATAGATATCAGGTTGCAGAGGGTTGAAAAATAAATGGAAGGTGCAAAGGTAGAGCTAATAAGTACACAAACAAATGAACAAAACCAAAAAATAAGAAACAAGCTTTTTCTAGGACTTTGTGACAAAAGGAGGAAGTCCATTGGATAGGTGAAGAGGGTATGGGATCCAAGGAGAATTTTTTCTTTCTCTTTTCCTGTAAGATGGGGACATATGAGCAAGTTTTTAGTGTGAAGGAAAAGAACCACTGGAAAGAGGCTACTTGCGTGGGCAACATGGTGAGAGCTCGTCTCTACAAAAAAATTAAAAACATTAGCAGGCTATGGTAGTATGTGACTACAGACACTCCCAGCTACTTGGGAGGCTGAGGTGGGAGGACCGATTGAGTCTGGGAGGTGGACGCTGAAGTGAGCTGTGATTGTGCCACTGCAGCCTGAGTGACAGAGTTAGACTCTGTCTCAAAAAAAAAAAAAAATAGAGCGGCTAATATAAAGAAAGAAGGATGATAAAGTAAGATTTCCTGGGGAGGCTGAGGGAACAAGGTTCAGCAGCTGGGTAAGAGGATTCATCATAGGGAGAACGTTTTCTTCCTTTAGATGGAGAGAGAGGAAGCTTTCCCTAGGCTCCCACCCACCACCCACCTGACTCTGCCAGGTCCAGGACACTAACCTGCCACACCAACCTCTGCCTTGTGCTGTTGTCATTCAGACACGTGCCAGCATATGTCCATTCAGCAAATACTGGTTGAGTACCTACTAGGAGCCAGCCCCTCTTTGAAGTGCTGGAGATACATTAGTGTTCACAGCAGACAAAAATCCCAGCTCTTGAGTTTACCTATTCTGGTGGGAGGGCAGAGGCAATAAAATAACTGAGTAAATGATGCAGCAGATTAGAAGTTGATAAGCCCTAGGCAGAAAAACAGAAACAGGAGAAAGCGAGGAATGAAGAAGGGTCTGCCTGAGAAGGTGAGACTTGAGCAAAGACATGAAGGAGGCAAGAGACGAAGTCCTCCCTATGTTTGGAGGAAGAATATTCCAGGCAGAGGCAACAGCAAATGCCAAGGTCCCAAGGCAGGAGTAGGCCTGGCATCTCTGAGGAGCTGAGTGAGTGAGTGGTGAGGGCTGAGAGGTAATGACTGGTTGGAGTGGCAGGTCACTTAGGACCTCATGGGTCATTTAAAGGATGTTGGCTTTTATTCTGAGATGGGAGACCATTGGAAGGTTGTGAGCAGAGAACTGATGTAGGCTTTCTTATGGTTTAAAGGATCGCTCTGGCTGCTATTTTGAGGATTGACCGTGAGGATTGAGGAGGTTGGGGACAAGTGTGAAAGGTGGGAAGCCAGTGAGGAGGCCATTGCAACAATCCAGGTATTGAATGATGTGGCTTGGGAGAGTTGCTTTAGAGGAAATTATGAGCAGTGGCTAGACTTTGTATATATCTTGAAGGTTGAATCGGAAGGGTTTATTGACAGTTTATGAGGAAGACTCCAGAACTTTTGTCTTGAATAATCAGAAAGCCTCTTATCTGTTCCTTGTGAAAAAGAAGCTGGTTTTAATTTTCTTTGTATGTTTCATAGTTCCAATTGCAGTTCTGGGTGAATTTCAAGTTTTTGGTAAAAACTATTTAAATTTAATTGAAAGATTTGTAGCCCTCTAAACTCATGCCCTGTGGGATGATTAAAGTAGCTAATTTGTTGTTTTAAATACACCTTTTTCCTACACTCAACACTAAATCTCTCACAGTAACATCTACTTTCTGGAAGCAAATGGGACTCGTATGGTATGACTCATAGAACAGGTAGGGATTGCTCAGGAATTTTGGGTGGAGGAGAGAAAGAAAAGAGTTGGCCCAAGGGGGCACCACATTGGAAACCTGGAGCAGCTGAGGGCTGTCAGCTGACAGGTGACTGGCAAAGTAAGGGTGGGAATCTGAAAAGCAAGAAAGAAAACCCAGATTTTTTCCCTAACACCTTCAGTGTCTGATAATGTGTATTCTGACAATGTACATGCCTCTGTATGGCTTGCAAACAACAAGGACTTCGTTGCATCTTAAGTTCTTGAATTACAAGCAGAAGGAAGACAACATTTGGAAATGTGTCCTACTTTTGTGTTCTCTTAAAAAAAAGTGTCAATTTTTTTCTTTCCCCCATGATTCTACTGGCACTAACGTGCCAGTCACCTGTGTGTTTGCCCTCAGATCCATCCCCACTCTTATCTTTGACTGCTCTGGACTGCGGGTGGCTTCCACTGCAGACTTCACTTCCCAGCTCCCTTCCCCACTGGCTCCAGGCTTAGTGGCTGTGAAGCTCTGCAGGGGATTGCAGGGTGTGAAGTGCTGTGCTGAAGAACCAGGGTATTTCTTCCCCTCCCTTTTCTTCAAGTGATGTTCCAAAAGTAGCTATGTTTTCTCTCCTAAAAGTCACAGATTCCACTGAATGGCTCAGACTATTGGCTCTGTTAATATCACCTCTTCTCTTTTCTCTCCCACTACTAGCTTCTTGATTCTGCTAATTGCTGGACTGCCCTACTGCTTCCTGTTACCTCATTGTTTCCTGTTACCTCTCATAAAAGCTTTGTAACTTGTTCTCCATATTAAATTCCTAATATTGAACTACCTGGTATGTGCTGTTTTCTTAGTTGGAACTTGACTGACACATGTATTTATTGTTGAAATTTGGCAAAATGAGAGTTTTGTAGAGCATACAAAGAAGAATATAAAATCACCACTAATCCCACTATCCAAAGGTAGCTATAGTTAGTGTTTTGGTGTGTATCTTTCCAGTTTATTTTCATGTGCATATAAGCATTTTTTTTGTTGTTCACAACTTTGGAGACATACTGTACTCTTTGCTTTGTAATCTTTTTTTCCCATTTGATATATTGAAAAAATTTCTCAATCATCTGGTATTCTTGTATAACATGATTTTTAAAAATGGTTACTTCTGTGACTTCAAATGGATATACTAGAATTTATTTAACCAGTGGACCACTGCTGGTTGTTCAAATCATTTCCAATATTTTGCTATTATAATACTATATGCAAGTTTGGGGGTATATTATTTCTGATTGTTTCCTTAGAGTAGATTCAAAAGGTAACTTCTACAAGAGCAGAGGTGTTATCTGGCCTGCCCACTGATGAATTCTCAGTGCCTAAAGCAGTGTGGGAAGGGATACACACAGTCTAGGGACCTCATACATGTTGACCTGCCTCTCATTTGGGGGCCGGGGCTGATTCATCATACTGAAAGCAGTCGGGTCAGAACTGGCTGGCTGCCTGATGTATTGTACAGGATGGAGCCTCCAGGCTACCACAGCTGCTAGGATTCATTCAGCTGGTGGAATTTGCCTTGTTGTAACTGAGAGCCAGCTGGACTGAGAGTGAAGGCCAGAGCCTTGTGGATTCCTGTGAAGTCCACTCTTGTTCCCCCGGGACATCCATTGGCTGTTCTCATGAGGCTCTCATAACTATGCCATGCCAAAGCCCAGGCCCTGCCCCAGCTGGACGAAGCCTGCAGGGGTGGGTACTTCTGGTCTCAGATCTTTCTGATGGAATTTTCAGGCCTCTTCAACTCTGAACTCTTAAAAACTGAGATTTTCTTAATTTTAGGCTTTCAACTACACTCTTAAATACACTATTTTGAGGGTTAATTCAGGTCTCAAAGAAAAGCTTGACCACCAAGTAGATAGTAATTCTGTCCTTTTTGGTAAAGGAAGTTTAACTTAACTTTTACCAAGTTAATCAGCTTGCAAGTTTTTTTTCCTTCTTCAGCAAATGAGTCACCACAGGAAGCTGGAACCTGGTATCAACATTTATCTTTGGTTTGCCTAAGACCAAATAAATGACTTTATGCCTCAGGCTAAATAACAACAACATGCCAACAAAATAAAACCACAAAGGCAAAGTGGAATGCGGAGGACAAGAAGGTTTCATGCTAGGGATTAAACTAGAACATGAAGATGTATCTGGAGATCTCCAGTTCTGAATACCCTGGTGTCGGTTAACAAGTTCCAAATAATTTAAAGTACTAATTGAATTTGATAATTGTTTATTGATCACGTAGTATATACTCCGTGTCAGAAGCTGCTCTAAGTAGTTTCACCTTAAGCAGAGGGGATTGAGGTACAAATTCACATCTCGGTAAACACTAAAGGGCTTGGTTAGGAGCCCAGGATTGCATTGCCTGTCTAATCCTAGCTCCACCATTACTCGCTGTGTGATCTTGGGGAAGTTGTCAACTCTTCCTTGGCTTCAGTTTTCTACTCTATAAAAAGGATGTAATATCCCACAGAGTTATTGGGATAATTAAATGAATTAACATATATAATGTATTTGGAACACTGCCTGGGACATGGCATATCTGCTTTGTTGCTCCACAGCTTCTCTCCAATGCCAAGTTTTCCTCTGGGTTGGGGTGGGGTGTGACTGGGGGAATTGTTGCCCAGCCATTTATTTGGTGTGTGTCCCCTGCATCTGCAGGTACTTTCTAGCTTCCACCTCTTTGTGGCTTCCTAACCTTGCACTTGAAATACATGACCTTTGGTCAACCCCCAGCTTGCCCCTCAGTGAGTGGTTAATGTAACACACTAGGCTAGGGAACATAGAAGATAGGGAATTGTAAGGAGTGGTCTTTCCTTCACGTGCTCGGCCTGTGAGGGTCTAACATACCTGGTCCAGGAGGAGATACCTTAGAGAAAGATGCTGGCATTGGTATGGGGTTCCTTAAAATCGTTGAAAGGAGGCCTAGTCCCTGAGAATGATTCTTAGCAACTGGACAGCCTGCCAATATGAGGACAATGTACTCAAGACAATCTAGCCTTTCACCCAAATTCAGGAATCTTTGGACACTATCCCTTGGGAAATGATCATTTAATTTCTGCTCTAACATTTTATTTATTTGTTCACTCACTCACTGGGTTAGGCCAGTCATGGGGACTTCACCACTTTGTCCTATCAGAGCATAGTGAATTCTCCCAAAAGACTTCCAGCGAGTCGTTCTTATTCTGGTTTTTCATACAACAAGTCAAATCTCTATTTTATATATTTAATGGCATACATTATCTTCCTGAATCTTTTCCTTTTCAGACTTGTTTGTTCTAATTCAGGTCATTCAACAAATATCGCATGATTTCCACACGCGCTGACATTCTGATTGCATTCTTGGGAAGATTCTCAGTCTGAGAATCTCCTTAAAATAAAGCACAGATGATGGCTGAAAAGGAACAGCTCCGGTCTGCAGCTCCCAGTGAGATCAACGCAGAAGGCGGGTGATTTCTGCATTTCCAGCTGAGGTACCCAGCTCATCTCATTGGGTCTGGTTAGATAGTGGGTACAGCCCACAGAGGGTGAGCCGAAGCAGGGTGGGGTGTCACCTCACTCAAGAAGTGCCAGCGGTTGGGGAACTCCCTCCCCTAGCCAAGGGAAGCCATAAGGGATTGTGCCACGAGGAACAGTGCATTCCAGCCTGGATACTACGCTTTTCCCACAGTTTTTGCAACCTGCAGACCAGGAGATTCTCTTGGGTGCCTACACCACTAGGGCCCTGGTTTTCAAGTACAAAACTGGGTGGATGTTTGGGCAGAAACTGAGCTAGCTGCAGAAGTTTTTTTTCATACCCCAGTGGTGCCTGAAATGCCAGCAAGACAGAACCATTCACTCTCCTGGAAAGAGGGCTGAAGCCAGGGAGCCAAGTGGTCTAGCTCAGCAGATCCCACCCCCACAGAGCCCAGCAAGCTAAGATCCATTGGCTTGAAATTCTTGCTGCCAGCATAGCAGTCTGAAGTTGACCTGGAATGCTCAAGTTTGATGCGGGGGAGGGGCATCCACCATTACTGAGGCTTGAATAGGCAGTTTTCCCCTCACAGTGTAAACAAAGCTGCGTGGAAGTTCCAACTGGGCAGATCCCACCGCAGCTTGGCAAAGCCACTGTAGCCAGACTGCCTCTCTAGATTCCTCCTCTCTGGGGAGGGTGTCTCTGAAAGAAAGGCGGCAGCCTTAGTCAGGAGCTTATAGGTAAAGCTTCCATCTCCCTGGGACAGAGCCCCTGGGGGAAGGGGCAGCTGTGGGCATAGCTTCAGCAGACTTAAATGTTCATGCCTGCCAGCTCTGAAGACAGCAGTGGCTCTCCCAGCACGGTGTTCGAGCTCTGCTAGGGGACAGACTGCCTCTTCAAGTGGGTCCCTGACCCTGGTGCCTCCTGACTGGGAGACACCTCCCAGCAGGGGTCAGCAGACACCTCATACAGGAGAGCTCTGGCTGGCATCTGGCAGGTGCCCCTCTGGGACAAGGCTTCCAGAGGAAGGAGCAGGCAGCAATCTTTGCTGTTCTGCAGCCTCTGCTGGTGATACCCAGGCAAACAGGGTCTGGAGTGGAGCTCCAGCAGACCTGCAACAGAGGGGCCAATTAGAAGGAAAACTAACAAACAGAAAGGAATAGCATCAATATTAACACAAAGGATGTCCACACAGAAACCCCACCTGAAGGTCACCAACATCAAAGATCAAAGGTAGATAAATCCACAAAGATGAGGAAAAACCAGTGCCAAAAGGCTGAAAATTAAAAAAAACAGAATGCCTCTTCTCCTCTAAAGGATCACAACGTCTCACCAGCAAGGGAACAAAACTGGATGGAGACGAGTTGACAGAAGTAGGATTCAGAAGGTGGGTGATAACAAACTCCTCTGAGCTAAAGGATCATGTTCTAACCTAATGCAAGGAAGCTGAGAACCTTGAACAAAGGCTAGAGGAATTGCTTACTAGAATAATCGGTTTAGAGGAGAACATAAATGACCTGATGGAGCTGAAAAACACAGCACGAGAACTTCATGAAGCACACACAAGTATCAATAGCTGAATTGATCAAGTGGAAGAAAGGATATCAGATTGAAGATCAACTTAAAAGCATGAAGCCAAGATTAGAGAAAAAAGAACGAAATGAAACAAAGCCTCCAAGAAATATGGGACTATGTGAAAAGACCTATGTTTGATTGTTATACCGGGAAGTGATGGGGAGAATGGAACCAAGTTGGAAAACACTCTTCAGGATATTATCCAGGAGAACTTCCCCAACCTAGTAAGACAGGCCAACATTCGGGAAATACAGAGAACACCACCAAGAGACTCCTTGAGAAGAGCAACTCCAAGACACATAATCGTCAGATTCACCAAAGTTGAAATGAAGGAAAAAATGTTAAGGACAGACAAAGAGAAAGATCGGTTTACCCACAAAAAGATGCCCATCAGATTAATAGTGGATCTCTCTGCAGAAACCCTACAAGCCAGAAGAGAGTAGGGGCCAATATTGAACATTGTCAAAGAAAAGAATTTTCAACCCAGAATTTCATATCCAGCCAAACTAAGCTCATAAGCGAAGGAGAAATAAGATTATTTTACAGACAAGCAAATGCTGAGAGATTTTGTCACCACCAGGCCTGCTTTATAAGAGCTCCTGAAGGAAGCACTAAACATGGAAAGGAAAAACTGGCACCAGCCACTGCAAAAACATACCAAATTGTAAAGACATCAACACTATGAAGAAACTGCATCAACTAATGGACAAAATAACCAGCTAGCATAATAATGGACATGATCTAATTCACGCATAACAATATTAACCTTAAATGTAAATGGGCTAAATGCCCCAATTAAAAGACACAGACTGGCAAATTGGATAAAGAGTCAAGACCCATTAGTGTGCTGTATTCAGGAGACCCATCTCACGTGCAAAGACACACATAGGAAGTTTACCTTAACCTTTATCAAGTTAACCAGCTCACAAGTTGGTTGTGATGGAGGAATATTTACCAAGCCAATGGAAAGCAAAAAACAAGGGTTGCAATCCTAGTCTCTGATAAAACAGACTTTAAACCAACAAAGATCAAAAAAGACATAGAAGGGCATTACCTGATGGTAAAGGGATCAATACAACAAGAAGGGCTAACTATCCTAAATATATATGCAACCCATACAGGAACACCCAGATTTAAAAAGCAAGTTCTTAGAGACCTACAAAAATACTTAGACTCCCAGACAATAAGAATGGGAGACTTTAACACCGCACTTAACACCAAGATTTGCAAAGCAAGTTCTTAGAGACCTACAAAAAGATTTAGACTCCCACACAGTAATAGTGGAAGATTTTGACATCCCACTTTCAGTATTAGGTAGACCAACAAGTCAGAAAATTAACAAGGATATTCAGGACTTGAACTCAGCTCTGGACCAAGCAGACCTAATAGACATCTACTGAACTCTCTGCCCCAAATCAACAATATACATTCTTCTTAGCACCACATCGCACTTATTCTAAAATTGACCACATAATTGGAAGTAAAACACTCCTCAGCAAATGCAAAAGAACAGAAATCACAACAGACAGTCTCTCAGACCACAGTGCATTCAAATTAGAACTCAGGATTACGAAACTCACTCAGAACTGTACAACTACATGGAAACTGAACAACCTGCTCCTGAATGACTCCTGGGTAAATAACAAAATTAAGGCAGAAATAAATAAGTTCTTCAAAACCAGTGAAAACAAAGACACAATGTACCAGAATCTCTGGGTCACAGATAAAGCAGTGTTCAGAGGGAAATTTGTAGCACTAAATGTCCATGGGAGAAAGCGAGAAAGATCTAAAATTGACACCCTAACATCACAATTAAAAGAATCAGAGAAGCAAGAGCAAACAAATTCAAAAGCTAGCAGAAGACAAGAAATAACTAAGATCAGAGCAGAACTGAAGGACGTAGAGACACAAAAAACCCTTCAAAAAATCAGTGAATCCAGGAGCTTTTTTTT
>NW_012114600.1:4842874-4843943 GCF_000951035.1 Colobus angolensis palliatus | reverse complement strand
GCACATCAAAAAGCTTATCCACCACAATCAAGTTGGCCTCATCCCTGGGATGCAAGGCTGGTTCAACATACACAAATCAGTAAATGTCATCCATCACATAGACAGAACCAATGTCAAAAACCACATGATTATCTCAATAGATGCAGAAAAAGCCTTCGATAAAATTCACCACCACTCCATGCTAAAAACTCTCAAACTAGGTATCGATAGACTGTATCTCAAAATAATAGCTATTTATGACAAACCCACAGCTAGTATCATACTGACTGGGCAAAAGCTGGAAGCATTCCCTTTGAAAACTGGCAGAAGACAAGGATATCCTCTCTCACCACTCCTGTTCAACATAGTATTGGAAGTTCTGGCCAGGGCAATCAGGCAAGAGAAAGAAATAAAGGTATTCAAATAGGAAGAGAGGAAGTAAAATTGTCTCTGTTTGCAGATAACAGGATTGTATATTTAGAAAACCCCATTGTCTCAGCTCAAAATCTCCTTAAGCTGTAAGTAACTTCAGCAAAGTCTCAGGATACAAAATCAATGTGCAAAAATCACAAGCATTCCTATACACCAATAACAGACAAACAGACAAATTATGAGTGAACTCCCATTCACAATTTCTACAAAGAGAATAAAATAAGTAGGAATACAAGTTACAAGGGATATGAAGGACCTCTTCAAGGAAAACTGCAAACCACTGGTCAAGGAAATGAAAGAAGATGCAAACAAATGGAAAAACATTCCATGCTCATGGATAGGAAGAAGAATCAATATCATGAAAATGGCCATACTGTCCAAAGTAGATTCAATGCTATCCCCATCAGACTACCACTGACTTTCTTCACAGAATTAGAAAAAAAACTACTTTAAATTTTGCGTGGAACCAAAAAGGAGCCTATATAGCCAAGACAATCCTAAGCAAAAAGAAAAAAGCTGGAGGCATCATGCTACCTGACTTCAAACTATACTACAAGGCTACAGTAACCAAAACAGCATGGTACTGGTACCAAAACAGATATATAGACCAATGGAACAGAACAGTGTTCTCAGAAATAACACCACACATTTACAACCA
>NW_012114600.1:4810237-4841713 GCF_000951035.1 Colobus angolensis palliatus | reverse complement strand
TAACCTGCAATTCCAAAAATATGGAACCAGCCCAAATGCCCATCAACCAACGAGTGGACAGAGAAAATGTGGCATATATGTACCATGGAATACTATGCAGCCATAAAAAGGATGAGTTCATGTCCTTTGCAGGGACATGGATGAAGCTGGAAACTATCATCCTCAGCAAACTAACACAGGAACAGAAAACCAAACACTGCATGTTCTCACTCATAACTGGGAGTTGAACAATGAGAACACATGGACACAGGGAGGGGAACATCACACACTGGGACCTGTCAATGGATAGGGGTTTAGGAGAGGGATAGCATTAGGAGAAATACCTAATGTAGATGATGGGTTAATGGGTGCAGTAAACCACCATGGCACCTATGTAACAAATCTGCTTGTTCTGCACATGTATCCCAAAACTTAAAGTATAATTTAAAAAATGCAGCACAGAGATTTAGTCTCAATATTCCATATGCAGAATAAGAGTCTCCTTGGTGGATCTACTAATAAGGCCTAACACTGTTTTAGCTTTTAAAGGAAAATTTTAAATGAGTCATTATTTGCCCAATTTTCTTCCACATGATAGCTATGTAATTGACTTTGTAAATCTACATGTAACAGTTTAATTTCACTGCAGCTCACTTATCCTCTGATGTAATTTTGAATTTGCCAGTTAGAGGTATTTCTGGTGCCAATAATTTTGATAAGGACGAGGCTGAATTAGAAAGGCAAGGATGGCATACTCCAGCACCCCAGTACAAATTTTGCTCTGAGATGAATATCCATCTACTAATCAACACTCTTTGACTTTGGATTCAACTAGTTGATTCTTCCCACAAGTCAGTCTATAGTTGCTACTCATGTGTCTGATTCAGTTTGGGTTGCTGTAACAGAATACCATGGACTAGGTGATTTAAACCACAGAAATGTGTTTCTAATAGTTCTGGAGGCTGGGGTAGTCCAAGGTCAAGGCACTGGCAGGTGTCTGGTGACTTCCTCTTCCTGGCTTGCAGTTGGCCATTTTCTTTTCTATCCTCACATGAGGATAGAGCAGAAAGAGAGGAAGCTCTCTCATGTCTCTTTGTATGTATATATGGGCACTGATTTCATCGTGACTCCTCAACCCTCATGACCTAATTTTTTCCTGAAGGCCCCATCTCCACAGACCCTCACATTGGAGATTTAGGCTTCAAAATGCAAATTTTGGGGAGACGTAAACGTTCAGTCCGAAGCACCAATTTTGAAGTTCTTCGCTTATTAGTAGGGCGACATTGGGAAAGTTATGTATAATAACTTCTTTGAACCTCACTATTGTCTGTAAAGTGGAGGTGCCTTGAAGTGAGGGCTAAAATAAATTATAGCAAAGGTTTATCACAGTGTCAATCATTTAATAAATGTCAGTTATTTAATATGTTATTTCTCCATCTTGTCCACTAGATACCACAAAATTCATCTGATAATTCACAGTTTCAATATTTTCCTGTCTTTTTTTTTTTTTTTTTGAGATGGAGTCTTGCTCTGTCTCCCAGCTAGAGTGCAGTGGCACGATCTCAGCTCACTGCAAACTCTGCCTCCTGAGTTCACGCCCTTCTCCTGTCTCGGCCTCCTGAGTAGCTGGGACTATAGGCACCCACTGCCATGCCCAGCTAATTTTTGGTATTTTTAGTAGAGACGGAGTTTCATGGTGTTAGCCAGGATGGTCTGGATCTCCTAACCTCATGATCTAACCACCTCGGCCTCCCGAAGTGCTGGGATTAGAGGCATGAACTACCACGCCTGGTCGAGCTTTTCCTATTTTTAATGACTTTTAAAGGATTAATTGGCAATGATCTTGATATGAGCCTAGAGATTTGTTTAACAACTAAGAGCAATTATGACTTCCTATAGAACACTAGATTAGCCTAGTGACTAATACAAATAATATCATTAATTTGGGTGCTGGGGAGAGGAGCTCCACAAGAGCTGAGAATCAAACCTGGAAGTCAGACAGTAGCTTTTTTTTTTTTTTTTAAATGTGGTATGCAGAAATGGAAGACCATGCAGGATAATTTCTATGAGATTTTATTACAGAACATTCAGCAGGAATGTTACTGCTTAGATCGGGGTGGGTGATTGTTGCATTTACTTGGACATTGTTTATCTAGTAGTATCATGATGATTAGGAGGTTCTGGGATCAGACTGCCCTGGCTCCATCATTTGCCAGTGTGTGTAAGGTCACAGCTGGAACCTCGACGGAGTCTCAGTTTGCTCATCACTTAAATGGTATCTAGAATATAAGACGGTTTGAGGATCATGGGGAAATGTGTGTCTGAAGCGCTTATCCTAGTTCCTAGTCCATAGTAATGGACTCAGTAAATGGTAGCCGTGATTTTAACAATGGTAAGAGAAAATTTCACAAAGGAACTGGTCACTGAACACCACTAAAAATTTAATCATTGCCTTTTTTACAGCAGGCAGATTATGTGAATATTTGCTTCCTTTTCTCTCAAGGATGTAACACTGTGACGAAAAGAGAGTGTTTTCTGTCAGTGACTCGCCGACTTCCCTTTCACTAGAATCCAGCTTATTAGCTGCATGGTTAACTCTTGGAGCCAGGAAAATGTCCTGCACACGACACTGCCATCAGGCAGAGGAGACATGTTTCTCAGCCTCCCCTCTCTGAGACTTAATAGCTTGTGAAGGCTAGCCTTTACTGACTCATGAAGCTGTGTCTGCCTGGGGTCAGTGGTGGAGACACTGTGTTAACCCCAGCAAGTGAGCCATCACCAGAGCTTTGCACAGGGAGAGACGCCACATAGCGAGAAAGGCAGGTGAGGCAACACACACCCCATCCCCAGAAGGCCGTGGGTCCCCAGAGACAGGAAAAATACATGTTTTCTTAAAGAATTAGAAAATAAAACCTCTTGCTTTTTTCTGTGTGGCTTATTGGTAGGAGATCTCAAATTCTAACCCTTGTTTTCTCTTTTACCTCTGTGTCTGCTGAAAAGCAGTGCTTAGATCCAGTATCTAGGATGGTGAACCTCCTGGATGCAGTGCTGCAGTGGCCACGCTGGGATAAAAAAACAAAACAAAAACCACTGGGAAAGGAGGAAAATGATGTTTTTCTCTCTTTCAATAAGGCATTTGAAATATCTAGTTCTATTTTCTCCTTTCTCTCTCTGGTGTCCCATGTTTGCGTTGATGAGAAAGGAAGTCCTTCCATCTGGTGTTTGTGACTGAATTATTCCTAATCAATGTTTATGCTGCTCTATCAGTAGTAGTTCCACAGGTGCAGGTCACCTTCCTCTCTCAGGACTCCCTTTACTCCAGGCTGTTTCTGGGATAGGTGTTCATGGTTGGGGAGAAACTGTACTCTCAACATTATCAGAGAACATTTACTGAGTGATTGTAAATTGGTCCCTAGAGAGGTCCTGGGACATTTTCTTAGTGAGCCAATGCTGACTTCTGGAGAGCATTCCTTAGTAGGTGTCAGGATCAGCTTCATAATCACCTGTTCTAGAACTTTGTTAAGCTCAAGCTTTACAATAATTTGTGTCCATTTGTAATTATCACCTCTAATAATCATCTGGAAATGTAGAGTTCAATTTGCGTGCAAAGGTGCCCACTGCCTTGGTTTTCTAGTCTGTTTTATGTAGTCTATTCTGTGCTTTATAAGTTGACATACATTTTCTTTGGTAGGCAAGGAATGGGTCTCCTGTTAGTAATGAAGAAAATGGTCAAAAAAGGCTGGGGATATGGTAGGGGTTAGATTTGTGCTATCCACATATGGTGGGTGGCAACCATATTGGACAGTGTAGATACAGAACATTTCCATGATCACAGAAAGCTCTACTGGGTTTGTCAGATCTGTGTTAGATGACCAAAAGAGTAGGACCACCTCCTGCTGGCCTGGAAATCTCCATTAGTAGAAGCCAAGAGAGTGCTGTAGAATTCTTCAGACTCCTATAAAGACCACTGTCACTTATGTCTTCTCTACCTCTGCTGCTGGAGACCACAGGGCTACTCTCATCATGTCACTTATCACTTGAAGCCCAGGACTGCCTGGCCATTTTCATGCCAAGACTCCTCCATGACTTTGTACTTCTCTTAAAGGATTTCACTGGCGCTTTGGAATTTTAAGGTCAACGGTCAGCATAATCTCCCAAATCCTCAACTCTTCACTGAATCTTCTCCTCACTTCCTTGCTCTTCCCAAGACGCTGCTTCCCTTGCAGCTCTCTTGAAAGATGGACATTTTCTCTCCCATCCTTCTTGTACTGCTGGACCTAGAGGTGGGTGAATTATTTTGCCTTAATTTCTGCCAGCACAGTGGCTCACACCTAATCCCAGCACTTTGGGAGGTGAAGGTGGGTGGATCTCTTGAGCCCAGGAGTTGGAGGCCAGCCAGGGCAACATAATGAAACCACTTCTCTACTAAAAATACAAAAATTAGCTGGATGTGGTGGCGCATACCTGTAGTCCCAGCTACTTGAGAGTCTGAGGTGGGAGGATCAGTTGAGCTCAGGAGGTGGAGGTTGCAATGAGCTATGATCGTGCCACTATACTCCAGCCTGGGCAACAGAGTGAGACCCCTCAAACCAAAAAACACTTCTGCCTCTTGACCTTTATCTCTCTCCTCCTTAAAATCTGTTATAAATCTCATGTTATCAATTTAGATCACCCTATATCCCTGCTCCCTTGCTGTAGTCAGTGAGGATGCCTTGGGTCACTCTGCCTGGTTTCTTGACCTTTTAGCTTGTGGTTCACTGCCATTCCCTCATCATTATTTCTTTCTTAATTGTTGGTAATTTAAATAGACATGTAGAGAATTCTTGACTTTTTCTCCTCTGGTTATCTTGTCCTCTGTCTTATCTTAGTAACTCTCTTTGGTAGTTGTCAGCCTAAATAACAGAGCTCTCTAAGAAATATGTTTGTTTGCAAATAGAGCACTGCCTTGTGAATATGTGTGCCATGATAAACTATGTGCATATTCAGGGAGGTGAAGGAAGACAAAGGTTTATTTTTTATGTTTTAATTATTTTATTTTTATTTTTAGAGACAGGGTCTCACTATGTTGCCCCAGCTGGCCTCGACTTCCTGGGCTCAAGTGATCCTGTCATGTCAGCCTCCTTAGTAGCTGGAATTACAGGCATGTGCCACTGCAGGTAAAGGTTTTTAAAGGAAAAAATGAGGAATACATACTCATTTTGAAATAATTATCTTTGGCTACAAAGATCAATAACAACAGTGATACCAGTTCAAGATTGGACAAGCAGTTGCTGGGCCAGTGTCCTTGCAGAAGTATTTTTTTTGTGTGAGGTTGCGATGGCCTTTGTGCAAGGTTGTAGTTTTTGCAGTTTTTCGTGAAAGTTTTACTGTCAGGCATCCTAGCCAGGAGAACCCTCACTTCTTGGCCTTCCCCGGCTCTGTAAGGGTCTTTAAATGTGTTTGTTTTTTTACATTGAGCATTTTTTATTAATGTGTGGTTGTTTATAACACAACATGGTAAATAGAGATTTATGTTTTAAATGTTTAAACCTACATGCAATCTTTATATGTTTCCATATTCAGCCTTTATATACATTTGGCAAGACTTTGGAAAAGCTGTCATTAGATAAGGATGTTGAGTGCACAGGTTGCTGTTAATTCCAGTGGAAACAAAGCCTCTTAACTCATTTTTTCTACTTTGCTGATTTTCTAAACAATTGCCATCTTTTTAAATTTCAAAATTATAATTTTGTTGACATTCAGAAATATTGACAATGCATTTAAAGGTATGCACAATGCATAGAATATATTACAGCATGGAATGAAATTGCGTATTAGTCTACATTAATCTAATTATGAATTGTAAAAAATATATACATTGCATTGAACAATAAAATACATTTTTAATTTTATCTCTTTTATTTTAAATAAGCTCTATTTTTATTTTACATGTGGGTTACATTCTGTACCACACCTGGATTCTTCATTAAATTGTCTGTCATATTTAAAGGATCAGTTTGTGCAGCAGAGTAACAGCAGCTGTTTTGCAGATCCACTTAAACCCCTGTCTTCATGCAGTGCATAACTTCACAAAAACAGGCGTCCCCGACACAGAGTCCTAAAACATGTTTTGGGAAATTGAAAATAGTTCCTTAAGGCTAAGGTGTTCAGTGAGGAGGAAAGAAGGGCAAGGGATAAAACTTCATAGAAAATATCCACACTTACTGTCTTTACTTTCTTTGGTTCAGTGCCTTAGTGAGCCAGGCTTTTGGACTCTCGACTTTGAATGGAAAGATCTAAGGCTGGGTATGCTTACGTTTCAGACAAATCATCTGTCTTTGCTCCTTATGGTTCACACTTGGCATCTGTCAGCAGGGCCACCTCCTTGGGATGCTGACTGGTGGTCACAAAAGAGAAGCCCCACAGCCTTTCATGAAACAACTGTATATCCCTGCACCATAGATCACAGAGAACCAAAATGTGTGGTTTAGGAAATGTCAAGCACGTTCAGGAATCTTAGACTTAATTCATTTGCCATTAGTTGGCATTTGATTGGTATTTCTTTGCCCACAATTGGCTCCTTGAAAACCGAATCCCAACTCTTAGAGCAGTGCCTGCACAGTCTTTCCATAAGGATGAATTAATATGAGTGATGCAGCCACAAATTAGGCCTCTCAAATTTTTCAGCTGATTTTTCCTCCAGAGGGTGTCTGTAGGCTGTACAGGAAGCATGGCATGGGCATCTGCTCAACTTCTGGTAAGGCCTCAGAGAGCTGACAATCATGGTGGAAGGTGAAGGCAGGAGCCAGGGCATCACATGGTGAGAGAGGGAGCAAAAGATACTTTTTCTTTTAAACACTAGTAACTCCATTTTGGTTCTGAAAATTTTCACATGGTCTTACACCAGTAGATCTTGTGCTTACTCTTAACTTGAACCTTGCCAGAAACTTAATTTCAAACATTCAGCTCCTAGATCATGTTTTTCCTCTTAATAGCCCACTTTTTGCAGCAGCCTAGCTCCAACAATCTTTCAACACACCCAGGATGTTCAATCTAGTGTCTCCACTAGTCAAACAGCAGAGGCAACCCCTCTGGGTGGATGAATTAAGAAAAGGTGTCTTCTCTGAGCATGAGACACAGACTAGATTTTGGCCCTCTTTTACCCCTTTCAGACACAGCTTAAAAAAAAAACAACTGTGCTGCCCGTTCACTCTTCGAATTCAGGATCGTTAACCTCAAGTGAACCATGATTCCTCCCATCAGTTCGACTGTATTTCCTTTGCATATTATTTTCTGTTTGCCTAGACAATGATTTAATTTCCTCTTTCTTCTCTTCAGACCTTTAACATCTCCTCCCTCACTGAGTTTCAACCGATGACCTTGCTTCCCAATCCACCAAGGAAATTGGAGCTATGACAAGAAAACTTCCACAAGTTCTTCTCAGCACACCTAATCACCCATGTACATGTCTGTCCACATGCTCTGCCTTCTCTTTGGCTTGTGTTCCCTCACTTGGGCACTGGATCTCATTGCTTTTGCCTACTCAAGGGCACTGCTGCCAGAATTCTCTCTTCTCCTTTTTATCACCAAATAATGTCTTTACATTGGATCATTCCTACCAGAATCTAGGCATTATTTCCTTCCTCTTCAACATAGGTCTCTATAGACCTTATTTCCCTCTTCAGTTGCTCTGTTTTTCTATTTTCTTTCATAGGAAAATTTCTCAAATGTATTGTCTCCATGACTGTGGTCAGTCTTTCACCTCTCCACTCTACTGCTCTTGTTAAGGTCACCAGTGACAACCACATTCTCAAATACAGTGATCAAATTATCAATCTTCCTCTCCTTGGCCTATTAGAGGCATTTAACATAGTAGGTTGGTCTCTCTTCCTTGGAATATTTTTCCATTTAGCTTCATGGACACCACACTCTTCTGGTTTCCATTAACCTTTTTTCAAAGTGATTTCTCCTCTACTGGTTCTTCCTTAACTCTAACCTCTAAATATTGGAACACCCCAGCACTCATTCTTGGTCTTCTCTTTCTGTCTCTCCCTAAGTGATCTTATCCAGTTTCATGGCTTCAAGTAACATTTTCATGTTGATAATTCCCAAATTTATGTCTATCTTCATACTGGACACTCCATAGAATTTCAGACTTGTACTTCATACCCCCATTGCCTAATCAGAATTTTTACTTGGATATCAAATGGGCATCACAAATTGAACAAGATCAAACTGAACAACTGATATCCATCTCTCCTCTCAAAGAAACTGCTACTCCCATGGTCTTCTTTATCTCTAAAATGGCAATTCCATTATTTTAGTTGATTAGCCCCCAAACCTTGGAGTTAATTCATCTTTTGTCTCACACTATCAACAAATCCTATTGACTCTAGCTTTAATATACGTCCCGAATCAAGTCACTCATCTCCTCCATGGCTACCATCTTAGGTGAAACACCATCATCTCTCATTGGATACTTGTAATAGCCTCCTAACTGGTCTCCTTGCTTTCACCTTTGCTCTGTTTTCTGTTTTCCACACAGCAGCCAAGGTAATCTTTCCAAAACAGGCCATATCATGTCATTCCTCTACTCATAATACTGCAATGTTTTTCCAGATTGCTCAGATAAAAGCCAATGCCCTATGCATGACCTACAAAGCCTTACATGATCTGGCTCCCTGTTACTTCTATCCAAAGTTACTCTCTGACCTCCTCTTCCATCACGTTTCCTCCCTCTGTTTTAGTCACACTGCTTTCCTGAGTTCACCAGATAGGCTTTCGCCTCAGGACATTTACACCTGCCATTTCCATGCTCAAAATATCCTTTGTCCAGATACCCATGTGGCTCAAGTCCTCACTCCTTTCAGGTGTTTATTCAAAAGCTTTAGTGAGGACTTTTGCAGATAACTTCTCTAAAATTTCATTCTCCTATGCATACTTTGTTTCCTTCTCTGCTTTTTCTCCTTAGCACTACTTATCACTATCTAATGTACTTTATATTTTATACCATCTTGTTTTTCATCTGACTGTCTCACCAGAATTTAAGTTCCACGGTAGCAGGATGTTTCAGTTGTCTGTATTGTTCGTTTTGCTCTCTGTTATGTCTCCAGTGCTTAAAAACATGCGGGGTTCCCAGCAGGTGGTTAAGAAATGTTTGTTGAATGACTAATTGAAGTTAAAGACGTATCAGCCAATACTGCCTCTTTCTGCAAGGCATTATAACCTACTGTTTAAGAGCATGGGCTCAAAATCCTGCCTGTGTAACATTAGGTAGGTTATTTAATCTGTTTTCCCCTGTGCAAAATGGGGTAATAAAATTTCCTACTGCAGGCCGGGCGTGGTGGCTCACACCTGTAATCTCAGCACTTTGGGAGGCCAAGGCGGGCAGATCACGAGATCAGGAGATCAAGATCATCCCGGCGAACATGGTGAAACCCCGTCTCTACTAAAAATACAAAAAAAAAAAAAAAATTAGCTGGGCATGGTTGCGGGCACCTGTAGTCCCACCTACTCGGGAGGCTGAGGCAGGAGAATGGCATGAACCCGGGGTGAGGAGCTTGCAGTGAGGCAAGATTGCGCTACTGTACTCCAACCTGGGTGACAAAGCAAGACTCCGTTTCCAAAAAAAAAAAAAAATTTCCTACTGCATAGGGTTATTGGGAACACAGAGAAAACATATATGGAGAAATAACTGTACAGATGAAATATTTAGACTAAGTGCACGATAAGTTTTTGTTTGGTTGGTTTTTTTAGAGACAGGGTCTTACTCTGTCACCCAGACTGTAGTGCAGTGGTGTGATCATGGCTCACTGTGGTCTTAAACTCTGGAGCTCAAGTGATCCTCCCACTTCAGCCTCCTGAGCAGTTGGGACTTTAGGCATGGGTCACCACACCTGGCTAATTTTAAAATTTTTAGTAGAGATGGGGTCTTGCTTTGTTGCCCAAACTGGTCTCAAACTGGTCCCATGAGCAATCCTCCTGCTTCAGCCTCCCAAAGTGCTGGGATTAAAGTTGTAAGCCATCGCAGGCAGCCAAGGAGTCTTAATTTTCATTTTTATTGTTGTCCTCTCTTAATATTATGTCATCTTTCCGTCTGTTCATTACACCATCCTTACAAGTTGTTTATACACTATAAACCTGTTTATAGGAATTCCAGCTCTGCTGCTCATTAGCTGCGTGATTTAAGGCAATGTGCCTAATCTTTCTGAACCTCAGTTGTCTTATCTTTAGATTAGAGATAACAGTACTTACTTTGCAGAGTCATAGTGAGGATTAAGAGATATTTAAAAGCAGTTAACAACTTGCCCTGACTCATAGTAAATGCTCGGTAAGTAAAAGCTCTTAGCTGTGTTGTGAGGGTGCAAGATATGGAGGAGGCATTCTGGCTAGGCAAGCGCCAGCCAGGTTGTGGAGCTGGTTGGACTGCTTGTGTTCAAGTTCTTCTAAAATTGAAACTCATAAACAAGCAGCCTGTGCAATCACTGTCTTTAATTCAGTTCTTTACCTAAAGATCGCTCAGGAATTTTTTTTAGTAGAGATTGTAATTTTTAGACTTTCTGGAGATGTGTTTCTTTTTATAGTTGCATCTTCCATAGGCTCTTGTCTCTGATTTTAAAATATTCTATCTAGAGTCTAAGAGAACACACATGTATCTATTCTCTCTTTCTTTGTTTTTGTTCAACTTGAAGATAACAGTATCTCTTCCAAGGTTTTAGTAGCTTCCATATCACCAGTTCTTCCTTGTTGATTGGAATCACACACAGAGTAGCAAATTCACTTGTTTCCCCTCTACCCTTTGAGCATCCAGCAAGGAGATGGACATTGTTTTTATGTTACAGAGCAACTACGTGAAGTTGTCTAAACTGACCTAATACTCCCTCAAGCCAGACCTAACTAGCTTTTGTACAAGCCTGAGAATACCTAACAAGCTGATTTTCAATACCACCCACTTCACCCACATACATTCTTAGGTATTGTTGCCCAAACTCATCTTCTGTCCTGATTTCAGAAGGAACTCCATGAATGGAAGAATCCCTGAGGGGACAGAAGTGAAGGTTAAATCCTACACTAAATACATGAGCTCATCTTTTTAGAATCCTGCAGAGCTGAGAGTGGAATTATGCCAACATTTCACATTGACCAGGCAAACTGTCAACATTGTCTATTTCCTTTTTATTTTACACAGCGTAAATATCTTTAAAATAACCTACTAAAAAACTACAGAGTGAGAAAGACCACCCTCATCCTAGTCATGATTCGAATTTTACGTGGGTGTGCACAATGAAGTAAAATGATTAGACACAGAGAACACATTTTAAATATAATTTTAAAATAATTTTTCCTGTAAGTAAAAGTGTTGAGTTTGGGTGGTAACAGAATTCTTGGAGCTAAGGGACTTTCCAATTGTGGAATATGACACATTTTGTTATGAGCCATAGTATGGTACAGTTTTGGAAGGAAGTGAACATGATTGCTAATTAGCTTGAATTTATTTAATGCATGAAATAAATCCTCTTCAGTATTTTGATTACATATGGTGGTGTACTACCTCCTGCAGAAATGAAATAAATACTAATTGAACTGACAGTTTTTCTTCTAATGAAGTAAGAACTTGTTAACTTCTCCCCCTCAAATCTGTCATCTTCTCTTTATGTAATTCTTAAGTATCCATCCTGATTCCGTGTCTTCCACATTCATCCAGCCCTTGAAAGCAAGCTTAAAAAAAAAGAAATGGAATTTTCAAAGTTGTTTTGCATTCTTATTTAGGTTTTTAAAGAATGTCATCAACGAGTTTCTCCGGAAACACCATTAGCTGTGCCTCCGTTGGGTGGGTCATGCCATGGGAAGAGCTCAAACTTCTGAAATCAGGATACATTTTTTTCTTTTCTATTTTTTCCCCTTTTCTTTTTATTGAATGCATTTTTTTTTACATACAGAAAAGTACTTACCCTAGGTGTCCACTCAATGCATAATCATGAAAATCACATACATTAAGGACTTGCCCAAGGTCACAAAGCTTGTGACAAACAGGGACTACAGCTTCCTTATTCTTCAACCACTACTTTTTTATGCCCCATTCTACTCAAAACCCCTTTAAACTGTGTGTCTTATCCATGAAGTTATTCTTTAGAGCTGACCACAATGGTCTAACAAAAGATCCTGGGTGGAAAGCAAGGCTCACCATGACCTCAGTGGGCTCCTAAAAATGTTTGCCTCTCCTTGAGATTTACAGAATCTTTACCCCTGTGCTGTCTTACAAAATCCATACCAGGATATAATTTTTTCTGAGATGTTGAGAATATCAATAGTACTGGTAGGTAACTCACTGCTCAGTCAAGTGGCATGATATACAGGGGATGCTTTTTTAGTTCTAGTTTTCTGGTCCAGTAGGGGAATGGCCTTTCTCCTCTTATTTTCAAGCTGAAGAGTGAACTGTAGCCCCAGAACCCATCTAGACTTTTCCTTGTGTGCATTCCCAAAGTACTCTTGCATTCCTATGTCATTTTAACCCTTGAATATGCCTTGCACTGCTCTATAAGGGTTTACTGTCTTATCTGCCCAACGAGATTGTCTCATCTCACTACGCAAGAAGAGAGTAAGTCTTAAATGCCATCTCAGGAAATGGACACTTCAAAGAGCATTTCTCAATGTGTAGTCCTCAACATCATAATCAGAAACATCTGGGACAGCTCAACAAAAATGCAGATTCTTAGCCCCTACCCATGTTGCTTATAATCCAGTATTGGCTGTGGTGAGAACCATGAAGAGTTTCACAGTGTCCACAGGTGATTCCTATGCACACTAAACTTTGAGAAACACAGGCTTATATGCATGAGGCAGATACTTGATGATTGGTCTGAACAGCCTCCCGCTGTTTCCCCATGAATACCTTCAGCAGAGTATCTCGAAGCTGACACAGGCCAGCATGGCTAGGCCTACGAGTAGAATTCATGCATACATTCACTTAACATACATTAACTCTGAGTTTACTCTGCCAAATGTAGGTATATGATGGGCCATATGGTTTGGCAGTGTCCCCACCCAAGTCTCATCTTGAATAGTTCCCATAATTGCCACATGTCATGAGAGGTAATCTAATCATGGGGGCAGTTACCCTCATGCTGTTCTTGTGACAGTGAGTTCTCACGAGAGCTGAAGGTTTTATAACGGTCTTTTCTCCGTTTTGCTTGGCACTTTCTCTTGCTGCTGCCACTTGAAGAAGGACTTGTTTACTTCCCCTTCTGCCATGATTGTAATTTTTCTAAGGCCTCCTCAGCCACGCTGAACTGTGAGCCAATTAAACCTCTTTCCTTCATAAATTACCCAGTTTTGGATATATCTTTAGTAGCATGAGAAGGGACTAATACAGTGGGGAACTAGATAGATAGACACAGTTCCCTTGTGGATCATACAGTCTAATTATATAATATAAGGGACTGGAAATAGTTCCTTTCTCCATCAGCATCTTCTCTTTATTTTCCTTTTATATTCCTCACATATTTTATGAATACCTTCCATTAGCCAGATTCTTTTCTATGATGAACAAGACAGATAAGGGCTCCTTTCCTCTCATGGGGTTTACCCTTCAGTGAGGAGAAAAAGAAAATAAGTAAACCCAAAGCCCCAAGTTAATTATAGATTGTGACAATTGCACTGAAGTAAATAAACAAAGTAATGTGTGGAGAGACTGACTTCAAAGGGTGAAGGTTAGGCAAAGTCACTTATGAGGTGCCATCTGATGAGAAGTGATGGATGGAGGCCTTTGGGTCATGACTAGAACTGGGGCAGACTGTGAGTCATTTGAGGCACACATGCCTTTGGTGGAATACTACCTCTACTACTAACACCACCAGCTATTATTTATTGAGCATTTCCTGTGTACCAGACTGTGTGTTAAACATTTTGCATACTTTATTCAATCTTTGCAGGAAACCTAGGAAATGGATATTATTACTTCTATTTTCCAATGAGGAAACTGAGGAAGCTCAGAGAGGTCAGGTGATTTGTTCAGGGACACACAATAAGTGGCAGAGTGGACAATTAAATTTGGCTCTGTGTGGTGGCAAAGCCTGCAGTCTTTGACACCACAAGATTTCCACCTTTGGTGATACAAGGCTGTGCTGCTGACTGCAGAGGAAGCATGACAAAATAGCAAGTACACAGCCTTGCTATGATAAGGATGGTTAATATTAAAAAGAGTAATAGTAATGATTTAACCCTATCAAGCACCTACCCTATTCAAGGTTCATGCAAAGCACCTTAACATTCATTAGTTCATAGGATCTTCAAAATAATCCTATGAAATACAGATGGGGAAAGTGGGTTTTAAAAAGGTTAAGCAACTGGGCCACGGCCACTAAACTGGTAAGTGGTAGGACCAGATTCACACCATGAGGTCTGGTTCTGAATCTTGGACTCCCTGCCCTTCTGCTTCCCTAATAAAAGGAGTTAATGCCTGTGCAATGGTCTTAGACATAGACAGAATAAAGCTTGAAATAACTCACCTCCCTCATTCCTGCCATAGCTCTTTTTTTTTTTTCCTGGCCTGGTTCCTGATTTGTGTGACCTTGTCTTCTTGACTTGTGGGACACTTGCTACAGAATTGCTATGCTCTCTTTCCCCATTCTGATTTATGAGGGTTGACAGTTATTGGCAAGTACCTGGTCATGTCACAGAATAATTTGCCACTTTTTTCTATCTTTAGAATGCTGTCAACCCAGCATTAAATCACCTTCAATCATTAATAAGCTGGTATGGGTTATCTGTCATCATCTTTCCATAGACGGGGGTTGCAGCAAGCAGGACACAGAGCAGCTAAGCTGGGATGCTAAGGAGGATGCCTGGCCAGGTTCAGAGCCTGTGGCAGGCTCGGGAGCAAAGCCTTAGCAAGGACTCTGAAAAGCCAGGGTGGAAATGAAGATGGAGATTTTCAGGGATTGTGATCCCTCCAGGAAGGAAAGAGGCTCCTTGAAATGCAGGAAGAATAGAGAAACAAAGCAAACTTCAGTTTTGCCCAGTGCAGCCTTTCCATGTTCACATTCATGCTGGATCCACGCTGGTGCCACAATGGTACCAGTCTATATCATATTGCTCTATCACAGCAATGATGGCATCGGATGGCAGTGAATACTGGGTGAATACAGGGTTTACATCTCCATGTTGCTCTTCAACTGTGGCTAAAATCGAGCCTTATCCTGTTTTTGGCAAATCTACTTTTGGAATGTTTGACCTGTTCTGCTTGGGCTAGTCCATGGCTTGGATTGGATGACATGTCAGGGGAAGACCTGGCAGCATTCCCTTCACCCTCGGGATTGATTTGTTTTGGGGTTAGTGGGATATGGCCTCATTCTCTGTGATTTGGGACTGAGCTGCACTGGGTTTGGGAGAAAAACGAAGTTCATTCTTTATCCGCCAACCCTAGATTTTCAGGTCTATACCACCATGGTTTCAATACCTGCCATGCGGCTGCACTGTTTGAAATTCCTTTTATTTTTAAAAACTTAAATCTGAAAAAATGGTGGGAAGTTGTATATTCAAAGAGTGGCTTTATGCCTCACCTTCATCTTGGATTTTTGTGTGAAAAAGTTTTTTGGCATCAGTGTTCCATGTTCTTTTCAGGCTAGCTGTATATAATAACCAGGTATCCATGCTAGACACATGAAAACTGTTAATTGGTTCACTGTTGAAAAAGGATTAGAACTGGGCCTGTGAAATGTTTTACAGAATGGCTTTATGTGGAAGAAGTTCTCAGTAAAAGCTAGAACAATATCAGCATCATCTCTAATGTTTGAAGGTTGATAGCACAGTAAGCCAGAAGTCAGTGGATTCTGCTTTTTGCTTTGGCCTTAACTAGCTGTGTGACAGTGCCAAATCTCCTGGCTCTTTAAGTCTTATTTCCTCAAAGTAAGGTTTGGGGGTAGAGTGTGGAAGACAGGAGGCTGCAGTAGCTGAGTCCTATGCACCCTTCTAACCACGATTACTTTTTAATGAAAGTGAATCTAGACTTCTACAAACTGTCTTTTTGAGTCACTGTCAGAGGCAGCAACTTGACTTTGAAAGCTCTTGTGTTTTCACATTCTGACATATAGTTTCTATCTGTATTTTAAAATCATGATGGCAATCTTTGCCATGAATTCAGGGTTCAGCATTCTATTTCAGGTCGTGATAGTTGTGTGATAACGGGGTGAAAAGATTTTCACTGAATCTTTTAAATTGTAGGATATCTTCTCTTTGAGTTTTCAAATTATACCTTTGAACATAATCTTTTCTCATTAGCAGAGGCTTTGTTGAAGCTTTAGACACAGATATCAAAAATCAGTCAGCTTTCTGGACTTTAAAAAAAAATCTTTTTGGCAAGCTTCAATGTGTTGGAACAACCATGATACATAAAGGGACTACTTTGCCCGTTAATAGAAGTGCTAAAGACCAGGCTAACAGGTTTGCTGCTGTGCTAATACAGAATAATCTCTGATAACTATAATTAACTTGAACGCTCCTGTCATAGGTTGACTCACCAGAACACTCACACCCTTCTGGATTGATATTCATTCCTCTTTCAGATACGAGCAGATGCTTCCAACAACTGTCTACAGCCACGATGCCTTAGCCTTGGTTTGTACGCATTTATCCCTGGCAGGCTCACTATCTATTTTAGGAAGGTATTTTGACACTTTACCTCTTGGCTACAGTGTCTCCAAAAATGCACTCAGTGGACAGAACAGTCTCTCTCCTTGCAGGCGTGCAGGCGACAGTCAGCCCCAGCATGTTCTGTGGCAGAGTCAGCTGGCCCAAGACCAAAGGAGCTCATCAGCATTGGGTCTGTTCTAGGGCTCAAGGAAGATGCCCTGCCATTCACTGACAGCTTTTCTCTGGGCTTTCTCTCCTCACAGCCATTCTTATTCTGTGAAAGGGCTACACAGCTATGCTTGGAAATTCTAATCAAGGTGTCATTGGATAAGGATGATCGTGTTGTGGGGCTTCAAGTCTGGACTCTTCTGACTACTCTCTAGTTTTTCCTGGCAATCCTGTAAACTGATTGGCTTTTCAGGGAAAGCTGTTCTTTCTCTGCATGAGTTTAGCAGAGAGTTGGGGAGACTATCTGCTGCTTCCTTTTGGGGCAAAGGTAGGAATCATGATGATGAAGCATTTAGCAAATGAGGCAAATAACGAATGCTCTCTGACATGCAAATAAATGTGCATAGAAACAAAAATTAAGGGATTTATGTGAAACATGGTCATAGTTCATTTTCTAGATCTGGGCCAGGTAAGTTATATCAGGAAAGACAAATCTAACCCAATGAGAATACATTAGTGAAGTTTCACTAGGAAGTAGTAGTGAGGAGGTGTTTCAATGAGGCTTCTTAATGGAGTGGGCTTCAGGAATGATGTGATGCTTATATTTTCTGAACAATTTTTGGTTTGCTAGAAATCCATCTTCTCCATATTCTCAAACCCTAACCTCATAGCACGTAAACCACACTGTCAAGTGAACCTGCTGATTGGTGCTAATGACAGTTACCAAAAACACAAAGTGCTTTTAGAGGAAAAAGAAGTCTATTCTTAATGCTGTTTATAGTAAATATTTTAAAAATTACAGAATAGCAGCTGTCAAGTTTTCTGGCATGAAACATAGTTTTATTTGTTTTCGAACATCTTGGGAAAGTCTTAACTTGTTCTTTACTACATTTTCCTTATTTTTTTTCTTAGGCTTACGCGTCCCCTCTAATGGATCTTTGTAAGTCAGTCATTAGAAGGGGTAAGGATTCATACATTTCTTTAACATTATCCTGCGAGAAGGAAAATCTCATTACATTATGTGTCCTGAATAAGAAAAGCTATACAAATTGTTGAGAATAATATCTATGTGAGCAATCCCATTGGCAAAAAACCCAGAAACAACTATTAGACGGGGCATGTATTCTTTTTTTTTTTTTTTTTTGAGGCGGAGTCTCGCTCTGTCGCCCGGACTGGAGTGCAGTGGCCGGATCTCAGCTCACTGCAGGCTCCGCCTCCTGGGTTTTACGCCATTCTCCTGCCTCAGCCTCCCGAGTAGCTGGGACTACAGGCGCCCGCCACCTCGCCCGGCTAGTTTTTGTATTTTTAGTAGAGACGGGGTTTCACCGTGATAGCCAGGATGGTCTCGATCTCCTGACCTCGTGATCCGCCCGTCTCGGCCTCCCAAAGTGCTGGGATTACAGGCTTGAGCCACCGCGCCCGGCCGACGGGGCATGTATTCTTTTGGAGTTATCAAATGTAACTGATGAGATTTGCTGTGAATCTCCGTTGGTGCCAGCAAGACTGGAGGACAAAACAGAGTTTTCCCAGACCTGGAAAATTTGGGCAATGTCTCCCAAACAACCGCGTAAAGACCTCCATGCATTGACAGCTCCAAGATTCTAAGAAAACAGTGGTTGAGAATCAGGACATTTCCTGAGGATGAACGACCAGCTGGAAGGAATTAATTCACAGCATTAAGTTCAACTAAGTGCCATTAACCCACACCTGTTCCTGGTATTGCTCTGGACTGGTCATCATTTCTGCGGGACACATGTGCTGCTTTCCATCCAGGTGAACTAGAGACAGCAGAACAATTGTTCCTGGATAAGATGTCCCATAATACTATTCTTGTGAGTTTGAAAGTTTCCTTAAATGGCAGGGGCCATTAGCAGGGAAGTTTAATGCTGTTATTGGCAACTGAGGCTGGAAGGGTGGATCTAGCAGGCAACAGGGCAGAGAACTGGCATGGTGCCTCTAGTCTGTTGGTTGTGCCAACAATCTCCAAACTCCACGTGCCTAGGGGTGTTCAACAAATTCATAATCTTGTAAATCTCAGCACTGGAACCTATCTCAGGGCAACTTTTTGAAAGTTAGATAAGTTTGAGAGGAGGTAAAAGGAGTGATTGAATTAAATTAGAGGAAAAGAGAAATAACTGCCTGGGAGTATTCATAAAACTATTGTTATTACTTTTTAGGCCTTTGCAATTATACTTCAAAGTCAGGGAGCATCTTCAAAATTTCTCTATTTTCTTTTAGTCATTAATGATATCCTCTATTTGTTATTCCTTTACAGTACAGCATTTTTCAAAGTGAGTGAATAGGAATTTTTATTAAGCAGATAAGCAGAGCAGTAAAGTAAAGAAGTCAGTGCAATTTCTAGATGGGAGAATCTCTTGTTACTTTAGTTACAATATCTGCAGTTAAATTGTTTTGATTATTAGTCTACTGAAATATACAGTACAATTTACATTTTGCTTCATTTTGAGAGCTTAAACAAAGCATGTTTCAAATGATAGCAAAAATCACATTTGAACATTTTTACCTTTAGAAATTCACATTTTAGTTTTCTACTGATTAAATGCATTCTCAAAAAAAAACAAAAAAAACAAAAAAACAGTGTATCTGAGTATAAAAGGGAATATCTGGAATACAATTATTTAAAATATTCCACTTTGCATTTATAATACATTTCAGAATGCAGAATGAATATTTTATGCAGAATCCATTTTTGACTTGAAGATGGTCTTATATTGAAAAGTCTCTACTCAAATGTGTTCTCAAAAAGAATTCATTCAGCTATCCCTTGTTTTCATGTTGAAGCTATTGTCAGAAGGGAGTATTCAATGATAGTCTAAGAGTAATTTTTTTCCATTTGTAGAAAAAAATTATTGGGGCTTTTATGTTAATGTGGTAGATTTAGCTGACCTTTGATTCTCTGCAAGGTCAAGTAAGCAGATAGTAATATTTTTAGGTTTTCATCTGAAAATGAAAGCATGCCACTTCTCTGCAGACTTTAAGGTAGGAGATTCAGATTGAAATACAATTTATTGAATTCCAAGATTATGCTACGAACTCCCCTAACATTGTCTTTGTTTTCACAGAAAATAGGTGAATGTGAGTAACATAGATAAAGACAGAAATGGCTTGATGTTTTAGGTGACTTCTGTCTCCTCATGTGGCCCATCCTGGGCCCTGCTCTTTAGTCCCATCTCTTTGTGCTCTGCAACTGGGGATCCCGCTCTCTGAGTTCTTTCTCTCCATGCTCTGTTGGTGGGAAGGTTTATGATCCCTGCCTAGGGTCACTGAGCTGAAACCTGTCCTCTGGTGAGCAAAAGACTGAAAGCGCTAACATTTTCTGTGAACAGCCACAAGAAGCCTCCTGCCAACACCAGACTGTAGCAGCCAAAAGGCATTAGTTACTGTTTAGCCATATCATATTGTATATTGTAGCATGAGCTACAAATTTACACGAACAAGTTTAGCTTACAAATTCGCAGAAAGCTGGGTCCAGAAGAAGGCTTTGAGCTCATTTAGTGCAGTGAGTTTCAGACTTTCCCCGTGGTATGGGGGTTAGGGAAGGGGACAGGAAGGAAGGCTCAGCCCCTCTCAACAAGAACAGGTCAGCGTTTGTTTTATATATTGTGGTTTTGAGTAGGATTTCTTTAGGGAAAAAGCATTATGCCTTTGCTTTCCACTAAAATATTTGAGAACCTCTGGTCCTGTCTTTTTACAGATGAGGAGATAGAACCCCAGAGAGATGTGCCTTTATTCAATGTTGCTTGCAAATACAGAGATTTTCCCGGGGCCTACATTTCTGGCTTAGTATGTAATGTGTTACCCTTTTCTCGAAACTTCTTGGCTGGAAAGACATGAGCAGAGCATCTATGTGGCCTGTCTCTGTGCAGTTGCTTCACTCTTGCAAGCGTACCACCTCAGCGTGTGTCAACATGTGTGTGTGTTACGCTCATGCTTGCTTGCACGAGGCTGTGTGAGCCCATGAAGGCTACAAGCCTGTAGAATTTGGGGATCAAGTGGACCACCTCAGTAGCTGAGGAGACAGTGCTCGTAACACTCCCCTGAGTTTTCCATGATATGGCAGGTGCTACTTGCTGTAGGAAGCAGATGATAAATACAATCTCAAACTCCATGGCTCCTATCACCATCAACATGGTTCTGAAATTGGTGTTGATTGGAGAACTGTGGATGGATTGGGGGCAGCCACTAGTTTAATAAGAGTATTCTGTCCTGGGTGTTGCATGCAGGCCCTTTAGTGCAAGCTTGTCAGATAGGGGGAAAGGGCAACGAGACACTACCACTCCTTTGCTGCAGTGCAGCCAAGGATCCCATACCTGTGGTTGCAATCTGATCAGAAATTGCTGATTTCCAACTTTGTTTCTGAAGATCATGAAATGGGCATCTAATTTCCCTCTTGTGTATTGTAGTCTGTTCAGTTTGGTCCAGCAAACATTTCTGCAAGCCTCCTCTGTGCCAGGCATAGGCTATAAACCACATGTGAAGAGAACACTCCTCTGAGTTTACATAGGCCGTGATGTTCATATTTCTTCCTAAAAGATTATTTTAAAACCGTTTTTACATTGTTGGTGGGAATGCAAAATGGTGCAGCTTCTATGGAAAATAGTATGGAGATTCCTAATAAAATTAAAGATAAGACTACCATATAATTCAGCTAATCCCAGTTTTGGGTGTTTATTCAAAAGAATCAAAAGCAGCATCTTGAAGAGAGATTAACACTCCTATGTTCATTGCTGCACTATTCACAATAATGATAATGTGTTCATCAACAAATAAAGGGATAAAGAAAATGTGGCCTATACGTGTACAATGGAACACTATTCAGCCTTAAAAAAGAAGAAAATTCTTTAATAGTAGACATCATGAATGAGCTGTGAGGACATTATGCTGAGTGAAATAAGCCAACAGAAGGACAAATACTGCATGATGATTCCACTTATAGGAGGCATCTAATAATAGTCAAAGTTTTAAAGTGAGGAGCTGAGGAAGCCCATCTAAGGGGCTAGCCATTTCTGGTCAATTGTTAGCATGTAAAATCATGGTGTTATTGTTGCCATATCTTACGATTCAAATCCAGATTTTAAAAAAAGTTTCATATCTCATTTTGTAAATGTTGGCAATGAAGTAAAGAAAAAAAAAAAAAAATTGCAAAGCCCACATCTGTGAGCTGCATCTAGTTCACAGAAAGCCCGATTTTCCACCAATGCTTTACAGTAACCTTTGAATGTGATCGCAGCATTTGTAGTTGACTGTCCTGCTATGTGAAACATATTGTCTCTGAGTCCATCATGCTGGAAGGCTTGCACTGCACATATATTTTTTGGACATATTGTGAGCAGCCAGTGAGTATTAATCATTAGCAGCAGTTTTATCACCACCATTATGCAAGTTTGGGAAAGGTACCATAGAGCAGTGAGTAGCAAGCCTGCAACAGTAATCATGGGACTACTTTGGGCAGTGATGATCTAGAATTAGATTTCACTCACACACTTAAAAGCAATTATAAGTAGTAAGAGAGATGTATGATTATACCATGGTCAAAAGGCCAGGATATTTTAAACTAGTTTTTAAGTTTCTATAGATTGAAGAATCAAGCAACTTGCACTCCATGAAGCCCTAGTACAGTTTGATTATAAAAATATATATTTTGGCTACTTGGTTTTATAGAAAGAGTGGTGTTTATTTGCTCAATTGGCTATGGCTGCTGCAGCTGTTGCTGCTCTATTATATACAATCATAAGCACTTGCTTTCTAGATTTTATAATTGTATAATAGACACAAAGTTTAACAGGCTATTTCCTGAAAATAAAAAAATATATTTTTATGAGAATAAGTTGAGGTGATAATGTGTATATTACTTTAACAATATTAAAAGATTACAAGTTGTGATTAAGATTAAAATTCACAACTTCAAATCTGCATTTATACAAAGTCAAATCAGTATTTAGAGCCAGGAGAAATCTTAGAGATCATCTACTTTAACTCTAGTCTTTCTGATGGGTAAACCAAAGCACGGAGAGGTTAAGTGATCAATCCAGTGCCACACAGCTATACAGCACTAGAATTCAAGCCTTTAGCACTGAGTGTACAAACTTGCGACATTTATAGATTTAACACTGTGGTCTCAATTACATGCCAATGACCTAAAATCCATGAACTGTAGTACTTATAATTTTGCTCAACCAGGGATTTGAATGCACGTGTAGTGATGCTGATACACTGAGATGAGTCACTTCCCTGGTGAATGAACCCAGCTGACTATTTGGTATTTAATCTCAACCCAGCTGTCTTGTTTTCTGCTCCAAAGAGGTCACTTAAATTGTTTGATTATATTTTATTGCCTGGCTTATGTAGCAGGCTTGCAATAAAATGTTTCTTAAATAAAGCAGGGAATAAAATACTGCATTTTATAAAGAGTTATTTGCTGCAGAGGCATTTGAAAATATGAGCATTCAAAATTTCTCATGATGTCAGTCTTCGTGAATATTAAGGGTCAGCTGTAGTTTCTATGCATAGAAAAGATCCTTGGGTACAGAGGTAGAGTCCCCAGTGGTTTCTCCAAAGGGAATTTGCTCCAGACTCATAATTTTGTGGGGCTAAAAGGTAAGACTGAAACGGAGACTTAAAATTGTTGAATCAAATTCTTTCAGTTCTAAAACTAGTCCCTGAGATTAAGTTAGGGACTTTGAAAACTCTAGCCCTTTCCAGTCTTCTGTGTCCTGTTCAATAAATTATTGCTTTAGGGATAAAAAATTTCATGCCTAGATGCTATATGGTGTAATATGATCAGGATTCCCCTTCTAAATGTATGTATTTGACTTAGACAAGGCACGTAGCCTCTCTACTTATTGGTTTCCTCATCGGTAAAACTGACAATGATGCCTGCTGCTAGAAAGGTTCTTGGAAGTTCACAGGAGCCCCCTGGGAAGTCTGGGTTGGGCACTCTCCAGTGTTCCTTCCCATCAGCCTCTCCTTCCTCTATGCACAACATTGCAGTTGTCCCTTGTTTGTGTGTGACATTTCACATCAAGCTGTTAGCTCTGGGAGGAGTGGGAGAATGTCTTGCTCTCTTTTCTGTCCAGCTCAGTAAATATTTATTGAATGAATAAAATTTCGCAATGCAAATGTAAGCAATTGTTGTAATTTCATCTAGGAAGTCTGGTTCCTCAATTTGATGGTGTTAGTACTTCCTTGACTCTGGGCATGCTCTGACTTCCTGTATTTAGTTTTCTCACCCCCAAAAAGGCTGATGGAGAATCCTTACAACCCAGATAGAGGGGATTTTGGCACATGATTTCACTGTGCCAAAATGTTTATTGGGTTGGCATTTTCTGAGCAGGCCTTGGGGTTAGCCTACCGTTGATGAAATCTGTTCTTTTTTGTACTTTTCTAATGGAATACACTGATCCAGTCTCTCACTCAGGGTTAAATAACAAACCTATAGAATAAATATTAAATACTATAGCCATGAGAAGGACCGGCACAATCTATGGCTCATAGTGAGTTTCATGAATGCTAGTTTTACTGCCCCCCTTGCAAACCTTCCAAACCCAGTTTAGTATTTCTGCTACTGATGATTTTCCTATCTGACTTAGATGAAGATATTTATGACTTGAGCAGGCTTCTCTCCATAGTAGTCATAAATGAGATTCACCTTGGCCTCACCCTTCTAAATTTTGTGTTGGCTTTAGTCCACCCAATGGTGGATTGAAAGCCAGTGGTGACTCAGGGCAATGTTGGATCTAAAGGTTGATTTTTGTAAGTTTCCTGGATGGGGTCCTCACAGTGGGTGGGGCTGACAGCCTTTTGTAGGTGTCTCCCTTTCCTGATAGGGTATGGGAATGTGTTCTCTGGCTCCTGGCAATGCCCGCTTGCTTGTCTCTCTTGCCACGTGATAGCCTCTTCCTGGGCTCCACAAAGACCAAACACTCCCTTCCTGCTCAAAAACTTGCCCCTGTTAGCCAAAGCAATGTACTCAGCTCAATGAAGAAAGTAGGGGAGGCTGTGTCGTGTGTGTGTGTGTGTGTGTGTGTGCGCGTGTGTGTGTGCGCGTGTGTATACATCAAAGAGGGGGCTGTCATTGGATTTTGTATTGGGTACCATTTTGCTGCATTATGTCACTGCCCCTACACTGTAATAAGGATCATCGTTTTGAAGACTGGCTCCTCAGGGCCTTTGTTAAGCTAAAAATAATAAAGATTATAAGAAATTATTGAAGTAGAATTGGGAAAGTTCACGACTCTGAGACTGCTTTTAATGCAATAAAGCATTCACTTGCTATAATATTTTATTGTTTTATTCTCCCCAAAGAACAATTTACAATGGTTTTGTTAAAGGGTTTCAAGTCATTTTGGTAAGTGATCTTTTGTTTATGTGCCTTGTAATTACCCAGATCAGTTTTTCCTTGACTTCAACTCATCTTAAAAATTTTCAAAGGCTGTGTCAGGATAGCTTAGGGGGCACCAGGTTTCTTGCTAAAAAGCCAGAAAACCACTATATATTTGTTCTGGGGAATTGTAAAAAATTAAAAGGTGTAAGGGAGTGGTTTTTGTAATCATATATTCTTCTTGGGCCCTAAACCAGTTGCATGCTTTCTCCTAAGCCTAAACCCAAGGCTATCTTTGGCACTGGAATGGAAAAGCATCATGCCAGAGAAAATTATGCTGAAGTCTTGGGGACTTGACACAACCAGGCTGACACTTCGTGAGGAAAGCCTTGTGGTTCTGGAGCCTTTGCCTGGGGCTGTTTACAGAGCCTTCTTTTAAAGACACAGGCCCTTCTAGGAGAAATTGTCAGTGTCCTTGGAACTCCTCAAACCTTTTCACTGTAAGCAAGTTGCAGGCTTTCTTATGGGCATGAAGTCAAGTAAATACACACTTTAAAATGAATTTCTGATGTCCACTTATGAATGTTTCATGTCTGTAAGACATAACATTTTTTTGGAGAGCAGAGGTCTGGTGTAACCACATTTTCGAGGTTGCTTCATTATTGTAAAACTCAATCTGCAATCCTATGACACGTGTCCCCAGGGGGAAAAAAACAATGAACACCCATTGTTCCATCAATCGTGGATAATCGAGTCCAGTTGCACAATGAGTGCATTGTGCAGGAGAGGAAGCAGCAGCCTAGACAGTGTACGTGTCTTGCTCAGGATCCCCCAGAGCTTTGATCTCTCCCCTCTATTGTCTTCTCTAGCTGTTCCCCACCCCCTGCAAGCCCAGCCCTGTCTTAGTCTCTAGGACTAAACCCCACCTTAGATACTTTAAGGAGCTCCACCCCAGACCCTGAGGCTCAGAGTCAAGTCACTGTTTCTGCTGGATTGGCTTTGAGTCTGACTTAGACTTTGCACTCCAGCTATGAAAACTGACCTTCTGAGACTCTGCCCTTGTTTCTCACCCAGTCCCTGTATTTGTGTTCCATCTTTTCCCATGTGCCTGACTCCTCACCAAGGTCATCCAGGGCCCTACTTTCTCCACAACGGGTCCTTTCCTGATCCTGCCAGTTTCCTTTCTAGTGCCTGGAGCCTTTTACTCAGCACAGGCAGGTGACAGAAGCTCTGATTTAAAATAACAATGAAAAAGACAGTAGTTAACATTTATGAGGTACTTACTATGTGCTGGGCACTGCACTTTGCATATGTCATCCTATTTAATCTTCACAGATATGCTGTAAAGTATATATTACTGACATCTCCACTTTTCATTGTATAAACTGAGGTTCAAAAAGGTTGAATACTTTTCTAATCATGACTGTGCTTTTCAGTATGGAGTCCCTTGCTGAGATGAGGATGCAGCCTTTACTCTGAGACATTGCACTCTTGTGCTGTGTGAGGACAGACTTATGCTCAATGCCTGTCCAGATTGCCAAGTGCCACCCCCTCCTGAGCCCCCTGTAGCTCTGCTCTATCTCCTGTTGGGGCACCTAGACTCCATGTCAGGTCTGTCTGGTGAGGCATCCTGATGCTAATGAAACCACCTTTGCAAAATTACATCAGAGAAATCTGACATGGTTGACCCCATCTTGCTTCTGACTGCTAAGCTGTCCTCGGTCATTCCTGAGCATATGCCAAACTAACTTTGGGAGGAATTTAGTCTATAGTTTGTCCTTAAAGCAAGGATGATAATAGCCCCTCCCCAAACTAAAATGTCTTTGGAAAATTGAGAGGCCACAAAGTTAGGATTATGAGAGGTGTCTGAATTCTGCTGAGACATAGATGTAGTATCTATAATCCTTTACCGCTCAGGAGTCATGAGGCCAGAGGTCGCAAGATTTGTGACTTCCCCAATTGCTCCTACAGATAACATCATTGTAGAATCTAAGATTGGTCTTTTGAGACTTTTTTAGACTTTTTGGCAACTGACTGACCCTGCCTGGACATGTAACTCATGACTCAACTGGTCCTGTAGCCTCACCCAATGGTGAGGCCACTTGACAAGGACTTTTTCCACACTCCTGTGACTTCATTCCCCAACCAATCAGCAGCACACATTCCCTAGCCCACCACATTGTCCATAAAACCTCTAACCTCCAAGCCTTCGGGGAGACTGATTTGCAATTTGAGTGATAACTCTGTCTTGTGTGTGGCCAGCCTCACATCAATTAAACTCTTTCTCTGCTGCAATGCCTCTTTCTCAGTGAATTGGTTTTGTCTGTGCAGCAGTCAGGAAGAACCCAAATGGTGATTACACTGATAGCCCTACTGGACCACAACTATTGTCTACTGCTTGGCACTTTGGATACTGTTTTGCTTCCTTGAATGCACTTCTTCCCATCACAATCACCTGTCAGGGCCAGTTTCAACTCAGCCGCCGAGTCTGCCCTGTTCTATTGCTGATTTGGCTTCGCCCTTGGTATAATGGTATTTAGCTTGCAAGGGATTGAATTGGGTAGTAGGAAAAGAGATGGACATTTAGCTTGAAGCCAGCATTCAAATCATACAGAGAAAAAAACCCCACAATTTTAAATGATATCAATGGTTCCTTTGCATTATAGGAAGGAAAGAAAATTTAGGAAGTAACTCTTAAAGTTCAGGAACACAACTTCTAGAGATCTTTCTAGAATACTCATAGATAACTTCATGAGTTTTCCATAACTTATTATATTGTAAACATTTTAGATGGTCTGAAAAAACTTGCTTTTTTTTCAGTCTAAATATGGTAAAGATTATCCCTTATCTCTTACAGTTATAATAAATTTAGTCCAGAATTACTCAAAACTAAACTCTTGGTCCATCATTTAAGCTCCGATCAGATTGTACCTATATGAATGCCTGTGTACATGTTCCCAGCTGCCTGTTCATGTCTACATATGTTCTCGCAATGCTTAAGTTTTAACCCAAATATCTAAATCTGCTGTATCAGTCCCATACAATTTGGGCCACTTCCCACACCTGATCCCTCTCTTCCCCACAAAGAACCTCAGTGCCTTGTATATCTGCACTTTTTAAATGTTTTGCACATAGTTCTTTTTTTTTAAATGATTTTATTTTATTTATTTTATTTTATTTTTTTTGAGACGGAGTCTCGCTCTGTCGCCCAGGCTGGAGTGCAGTGGCCGGATCTTGGCTCACTGCAAGCTCCGCTTCCCGGGCTCCCGCCATTCTCCTGCCTCAGCCTCCCGAGTAGCTCGGACTAGAGGCCCCGCCACCTCGCCCGGCTAGTGTTTTTGTATTTTTTTTAGTAGAGACGGGGTTTCACCGGGTTAGCCAGGATGGTCTCGATCTCCTGACCTCGTGATCCACCCGTCTCGGCCTCCCAAAGTGCTGGGATTACAGGCTTGAGCCACCGCGCCCAGCCGCACATAGTTCTATTTACTCTGATATCTGCATCTCATCCTCTTCACCTTGACTTGTCTCTGCAGTTTTTAGGTGGGTGGCTTTTTATTAGTCAATCTATGCCTCCGTGACATCATCAATAAGGTGGGGAATAATAACCTTACACAGAGTGCTTACAGGAGTGATTGGCCTCTAGGAAGTTGTGAAGGATAAAGGAACTCCATCTTGGATGCTAATCTACCATGTTGACTTCTGATTGACCCCAGATCTGGGAAGGCCTGTAAGATTTTATCTATTGTTCATGTTCTTACTGTAAATCCTGCCCTTAGGTCAAAACGACCTTGATGTTATTGTACTTAATATAAATCTTGCCTTTGAGCAACTGTCCTATACATTCCTCCCCTATCCTATAAGAGCTCTGGGTCTGATGGGTAATGACCCGGGATGCACCATTTTGTCTCACCACCCTCTAAGACACAGACATAGCTTCTGTTTATAAGTCCCCATTAAATGTGTGTGTGTGTGTGTGTGTGTGTGTGTGTGTGTGTGTGTTTCCTGAGAAACTGGATATGTGAGTCTCTTTCTTTGGCCTCTCAGTTTCCTTGGACTTTGTGGGTAGGTTTGCATAGCCCCACTCACATTGGTATAGAAGTGCTCAATACTGGCTGGCTAAATGTTCTCTCCACCACAAACAAGTAACTCTACTTTAAGAACTGTTCTGTCTCCCATTCTACTATATGGGCAAAGGACCTCAAATTGTGGGTAGAATGAGACTAATACCATTTTCTGAGTACCTTCTCAGCTTTAGCCTCACTACTAAGCACCTTCTATTAATCATTTCACTTAATCCTCACAATGACCACAAAGAGGCAGATGTCATCACCCCTGTTTATGGACAATGAGTTTGGGGTTCAGAGAGGATAAGTAACTTGCTTCTCAGAGACCATGTCTTGGACCAGTTTCTACACCTTGGGCTTGCTTGATGTGGTTGGTGTGGTTCAGCAGTGTGTTTTTGGTTTCCATGTAAGATAAAGTTGGTGAAGCAGGAGCAGTCTTTGGGGACACTGTAGTCTCCCCCAAACTTTTAACATTTTGGAGAATGTAGGAAGTTTTTGGTAATGTGGTTACAGAGGTATGTATTCCTTGTGGGTACTCCAGGAAAAGGAGGATTGTTGGAGTCCAGAGAAGACCGGGGAACGGCGACCATCATAGGACAATATTAACAAAATCCCAGATAATTTTGCAAAAGTAACTTATTTAGTTATGTTCATTTGACGAATAATTGAGGACATTGGAAAAGGGCTGGAGATGTCTTGCAACCCCGTGATCTGAGAATGAGAAACTGAATGGCAGGGTGCCCTGGAAACTGTCTGTGATCCCTTCATTGTGGTGGCCCTGCCAAGACCCTGCAGCATGGAGTAGGGGGACTCCAAATCTTTAAGATTTGGAAAGGGTCTGGATGAAGTGGCCCTCAGGGACTCTGCTGTGTGTCTGATGGAGAAAGCGACAAGGCAGGGAATTGTGGGTTAATTTTGGCACTATTTCCAAGGTAAATGTATATGATTAGTATTAAGATTTCTGTTGGATAGATGGAAAGAAAACCAGAACATTTGACCCTAAATTCCTAACATCCAACTATTATTATTTCACAATTGCTACTATAGGTTCTAAAGAGAGAAGAGCACAGGAAACAGTTTGGGCAAAAGTACCCAGTTTGTTGCTGTTGGGCTTTGGTCTCAAATCCTGGTGTGTAGAATGAGCTGCATTGGAGCATGTGTTAGCTGTGAGCATGCCCTTTGCCTGTCTAGGTTAAGGTGGAAGATTGATAGCTTAAAGATAGAGTCAAGATAGAATGAGAATAAGTCTAATTGGAGTCAGAGCCAAGAAAGCATAGTCCTAAAGACAAACTTGAAAGGGAGGGAATGCTATGCTCATAAATGAGACAAGCATGAGATTGGCCTCATTAAAGTCTTTGGCTTCTACTGTTAGACCTTGCTTAGTGCAGACATACAACAGCTCAATGTTGGCATGCTCTCTACTCGTGAGGTAGTGAGACCAGGTGGGAGAAACCTTCCCCTTGTCCCAGTAGCTGGAATGCGCCTAAAGCCCTAACTAGAGCATTCTTAGAGTTCTTGCAGGAAAGTTTGTGTTCTCTGGGGCTCTAGATTTGAGTCGACTACAGTGGTTTTCACACTTTTTCTTTTGTAATAAAATACTTCTTTTTGGCATAAAAATTTGCAGAGATATAATATATAACCTGTTAAAAAGTATTTCTGTTGGTATAAATTTATTTTATTTTGTATTTTATTTTTTGAGATGGAGTCTTTCTCTGTCACCTGGGCTGGAGTGCAGTGGTATAGTTTCGGCTCACTGCAACCTCTGCCTCCCATTTTGGGCAATTCTTCCATCTCGCCCTCCTGAGTAGCTGAAATTACAGGTGCACATTACCAGGCCCAGCTAATTTTTGTATTTTTAGTAGAGATGGGGTTTCACCATATTAATCAGGCTGGTGTCGAATTCCTGACCTCAAGTGATCCTCCTGTCTTGGCCTCCCAAAGTGCTGGGATTACAGGCATGAGCCACCACACCCCGCCATGAATTTATTTTATAAATTCTAATGTGTAACACTTGGATGCACACCCTCTTTACAAGATACATAATAATAAGACAGAGGGAGAGAGACAGGGAAGGGGAGCAGATATCCACTCATTTAAAGGGAATCTGCAAACCAGATTTCCAAAAGAAGTAAAAAGTTCAGTAACACAGTTAAAAAAGCAACAATCCAAACATAAGTCTGTCCCATGGAGTAGTCTGAGGAAGACATTAACATAAATATCTTTAGAATGCTCAATGAGATAGATTAAAGAATGATTTTGTTTAAAGGGGCAAGAAATTATGAAACAATTCTGGTAAAAATGAAAAACATTGGGGGG
>NW_012114600.1:4747277-4809927 GCF_000951035.1 Colobus angolensis palliatus | reverse complement strand
TCTCTTTCTCTCTTTCTTTCTCTCTCTCTCTCTCTCACTCTCTCTCTTTCAACAAGAGTTTTACTCTGTAGCTCAGGCTGGAGTGCAGTGGCATGATCTTGGCTCACTACAACCTCCATCTCCCAGGTTCAGGTGATTCTCTTGCCTCAGCCTCCTGAGTAGCTGAAATTACAGGTTCCCGCCACTATGCCCAGCTAATTTTTGTATTTTTAGTAGAGACAAATTTCACCATGTTGGCTAGGCTGATCTTGAACTCCTGGGCTCAAGTGATGCACCTGCCTCAGCCTCCCAAAGTGCTGGGATTACCGGTGTGAGCTACCGTGCCTGGCCAAGAATCAGTATTCTAAAAGATGATCATTGAGAAATGTACTGAAATTGAGGAAGGACACGAGTCTTTGGATTGAAATTGTGCTGTAAGTACCGATAAGAATGAATGAATATAAATTCATAAGTAGATACATGATGGTGAAACTGCAGAGTATCAAGGATAAGGAATGAATCTTAACAGCTATCAATGAGAGAAGATTCTCACAAATGAGTAGACATCAGACTAGCAGCAGACTTTACCTCAGCAACGACATATGCCAGAAGGTGAAGGAGCAAGAGCTTCCATTTACTGAGGAGGAACAGTAACTACTGATTTGTGTTTAAAATTAAGCTAAAGCTAAACTATTATTATAAAATGAAGCATAGTTAGGTAATTTTGTCAAGGCCACAACATTGGTAAATAGTAGGGCCAGGCTTTGACTTCAGACAGTCTGACTCCAGAACCTGTGCTCTTAACCATTATGCTATTAGGAACAAAAAAGGACATATCCATAGTTATAATATTATCTTACAAACAAGAAAATATGAGCAAGTTTGTGTCAGTAAGTTTGAAAATTTGGGGGAAATTACTATTTTTTTAAAGAGAAATATAAACTATTAAGGATGCAAAAGGAAGTAGAAAACCTGATTAAATTTTAATTAATATAAATGTTTAATGAGAAGTCAAAGTTTTCTCTTTTAAAAAGTAAACAGGTCCAGGTGCAGTGTAATCCTATCACTCTGGGAGGCCGAAGCAGGTGGATCATGAGGTCAGGAGTTTGAGACCGGCCTGACCAACATGGTGAAACCCCATCTCTACTAAAAATACACAAAATTAGCCAGGCGTGGTGGTGCATGCTTGTAATCCCAATTACTCAAGAGGCTGAGGCAGGAGAATCGCTTGAACCCAGGAGGCGGAGGTTGCAGTGAGCTGAGATCATGCCACTGCACTCCAGCCTGGGTGACAGAGCGACACTCCATCTCAAAAAAAAGTTAACAGGCCCAGTTGATTTTGATGACAATTTTTCAAAAAATTTTCAAGAACAGATAATTTTATGTTATACAAATAGTTTCAGGGAGTACAAAAGAGAAAACTTACTTTGCTCATGTTTTGGCATAGTAGAATTTTGCCAGAACAAGAACAGCATAGAAACTAACATTTTAGATCATTTATTTATGCACAAATGTTCACATTTAAAAGTTAACACCCCAAATAAGCTGATTCCAGCAGTAAAAATTAAACCAAGGCCATGGTCAGGAATATGAAGATCCTTTATTATCTAGAAATCTATTATACATAAGCTAATAGATTAACAAAATCAGATCGATCTTCAAAAGATGCAAAGCATTTGATGAAATCCAATAACAATTCTTGATTACAAATATTATAAAATAAGGATGGAGAATATTTTCCAAATGTATCTATCATATATCTTCAGTAATTACCATACTTAACAGTGAGACTTTAGAAACATGTCTATCAAAGTCAGGAAGAACTCAAGGGTGCCTAGTCAACCTTTCCTTTCAACTTTGTATTAGTATTTCTTGTCAATGAAATGAAACAAGAAAAAGAAAAATGAATGAAAAGGGAAGAGATTAAAACTATTTTTATTTGTGAATGATAGAATTGACTACCTAGAAGAGTAAAGAGAAATCTGTAAGTAAATGCATAGAAATAATAAATGAGTTTTTGCAAAGTGGTTGACTGAAAGGTCAACATAAAAATATCAATAGCATTTGTATTAGCAAATAGAAAATGCAGTAAATTGAAAGCTTCTTTCTACAATAAGAACTAAAAATAGAACATAGTTAAAAAAAAAGTATGTGCAAAATTTTCAGGGAGAAAAGTACAAAATACTGAAAGACACAAAAGAAAGCTGAACAAATGGAGAGATAGATAATGTTCATGACTGATATGATTTGGCTCTGTGTCCCCACTTAAATTTCACCTTGAATTGTAATCCCCAAAATCACCACATGTCAAGGGCAGGAGGACCAGGTGGAGGTAATTGAATCATGGGACGGTTTCCCCTATACTGTTCTCGTGATAACAAGTGAGTCTCACGAGATCTGATGGTTTTTATAAGCATCTGGCATTTCCCCTACTTGCACTCATTCTTTCTCCTGCTGCCCTGTGAAGACGAGCCTTCTATCATGATTGTAAGTTTCCTGAGGCCTCCCCAGCCATTGAAACTGTGAGTCCATTAAACCTCTTTTCTTTATAAATTACCCAGTCTCAGGTGGGTGTTCATAGCAGTTCATAGCAGTGTGAGAACGAACTAATACAATGACTGAGATAATTCAATATTGTAAAGATGTCATTTCTTCCCAAATTAACCCACATATTCAGTGTAATTCTAATCAAATTTTGTAAGAATATTTTGTGGTACTTGATTCTAAAATTAATACTAAATAGCAAATTGCAAAGAATAACAATGTAGGAGACTTGTCCTAGCAGATCTCAAAGTCTGTTACACTTTAACAATGACCAGTTTGACCAATCAAAAAAAAGTAGCCCAGAAGTAGATCCATGGGTGTATATGACAGAGGTTATCTTTCACATCGGTAGAAGGAAGGGGAGAGTATTTGATAAATTATGCTGAGATAAAAACTGTTAAAAATTGTGATGGGACAATTGGTTAGCCTCGTGTAAAAAAAGTACATTCTTACCTCAAACTGTGCAGAAATAATTCCAGGCACACTGAAGTCCTAACTATGACATGAAAATATAAAGTTTTAGATGAAAATGTAGGAAAATACTTGTATAACCTTAAAGTAGGTAAGAAATTTTCTAGAAATGCCACAAAAGGAATAAAGCATGGAAGAACGGATTGATATTTTTAGGGGATAGAAAGGGATGATGAGAAGTTGATTAAGGAGCACAAAAATACGTTTAGATAGAAGGAATAAATTTAGTATTTGATAGTGCAATAGGAAAACTATAGTTAATAATTTATTGTATATTTCAAAATAGCTAGAAGATAAGAATCATTCCCAAAACAAAGACAAGATAAATGTTTGAGGTGGTAAATATCCTAATTACACTGATTGCATTATTACACGTTGTATACAGGTATTAAAATATCACATGTATCTCCCAAATATGTACAACTATTATATATCAATAAAAAAGTCAAAAAAGAGAATAAATTGGTATATTTGACTACATTAAAATTTAAAGTAAATGTTCAACAGAAGGTACTACAAGAAAGTTAAAAGACAAGACACAGAATGGAAGGAGATACTTGTTATGCATATAACTAACAAAAAACTATGAAAGATAGAATGTATATAAGATCTCTTGCAAATTAATGAGAAATAAACAACCCAAAAGAAAATGGGCAAAAGAAAGTAAAAGTTAATTATAAGAAGAAGGAGTTAAAATGGACCCATAGGCAAATGAAAAGATGTTCAAACTAGTAATTAGGGAAACACAAATGAAAATGGAATACAATTTCACATCCATCAAATTGGCAAAACTAAATAACACCAAGTACTACTGAGGCTGTAGAGCAGTTGGAACTCTCATACAATGTTGAGAAGAACATACAACATTAGGGAGAACATTTTGAAGAGTACTTTCTGCAACATCTTGTAATTTTCTGTTGGAGTACTTGTTTTCTATGAAGCAGCTATTCCACTTCTAGATATATCCCTTAGAAAAGGCTTATACTTGTTAATAAGTAGTTTCATTTAAAGAAGTCTCATTAAAGTCCGCATTTTTTAAACAGAGGAGGTTAATGACCTCAATATCTATCAACAGGAGAACAAATGAATTGTGATATATTCATACAGTGGTGATTACTAACCCACCAGTTTAAAAATAATTAGAGCCATATGTATCAATATGGATAAATTTCCAAAAACAGACTTTAGCAAAAATTTACAGAATAGTTACGGTATATACAGCATATGATATGTATGTTATTTATATATGGTTAAACATTACTATATGTAACTATAGATACATATATAAATTGTATTATTATAAAAGCTGTATGAAAGTGATAAATATAGAATTCTTTAAAGAGGTTTTCTCTGGTGGGGAAGGAATAGAATAGGATTGGGAAATGATATGCTGGGATTTTCAATTCTATCTGTAATGTTTTAATTCCAAACAAAGCAAAGTATAACAATAATAGGCAATCAAATATTATTAGAAAGTCTTTCAATGAGAAAAATAGACTCTGAGTAAAAGTCTTAATATGTCACACCATGGCCTGATAGGTTCACCATGTGTTCTAGATGCAAAGTAGAGCACATTTTAACTGTAGCATTCTAGAGCACTGATTTTCAAGTATTTTAGCAATATAGTATGCTAAACCCCAATATATAAAACAGATGAGTGGTATTTTATGACTATATATTTTATGACACATATATAAGTTTATGGGAAATATATATATATAATAGGAAGATGTAAAGAACTCCTATTATCAGTATTATCAGTAAGAAAAAGACAACTTAAAAACCAAACATAGTATGCTCTCACCAACATGTGGGAGCTAAGCTATGAGGATGCAAAGGCATAAGAATGATACAATGGACTTTGGGGACTTGAGGGGAAGAGTGGGAAAGGAGAGAGGGATAAAAGACTACAAATATGGTGCAGTGTATACTGCTTGGGTGGTGGATGCGGCAGGATCTCACAAATCACCACTAAAGAAGTCACTCATGTAACCAAAAACCTCCTGTACCCCAATAACTTATGGAAAAATAAAATAATAAAAAGACAACTAAATTCTCAAAGAGGATACCCAAATAGCCAACAAACATATAAAAAAGTGCTTAACCTCATTAGTCAGCAGTGGGGTGACCATATATCCTCGTTTGCCTGTAATAGCCCCAGATTGCATTAGTTGCTCAGTTATTAAAAGCACACCTTTCATTTTCTGTTTAAAGGATACATTTTATGGTTGCCCTAACTCACCAGGGAAATATGAATGAAAATCACAGTGACAAACCACTACGCATCAGAACTAAAAAGACTAGCAGTGCCAAAGGTTGGCAATGATGTGGTGAAGACTAACTCTTATACTTCCAGCAGCAGGAAGGTGCCCCATGGCTAATTCACGACACTTCCATAATGGAGCTTATTTAGGGATGTCAGCAGAGGTGACTGTTCATGCCAAGCACACTGCATCCTTGTCTTAGGACTTTTAGAACCCTTTACCATGAGGTCGGTCTGAATCTCCACTCTAAGTAATGGAGCCTTGCCTGTGGAGTGTGTTTCAAGGCTGGTTTAGCTCAGTTTGGAGTTTACAATACGTACCAGTGAGCAATTTCATTAGCAATTTAGGTCAAGCATTAATTCAGAGTAAAACTTTGTTCAAACATAATGTACTCTAGTCCTGTTCTTAATAGTCAACTGAGTTATGTACACACTGATGTCTAGGAGGGGGGTATCAGAAGCCTTCTGGGGGCAATGTCTCTGTATTCTACCAGTTCTCTGTGAACCTCACTTTCTCAGATCAGCAGAAAGGAAAGCATCATGAGGAAGTCAAGTGTTCTTCCTGGAGGCTGGCTCCCACTTCTTCCCATTTCGTTTGTCTCATCATGTCTGCCTGATCCCCATCCAGGAAGAAGAGGGGCCGAGGACTCAGAATATCTTATTCTTTGGTGTAATACTAAGACCTCTTCTTCCACAAACCAAGAGACCCAACCAATTGCTCTGGCCTCCAAAAACTTGCAAAAACCTCTGCAGTCTACTTTGAATCCACCGTAAAGAGTACATTCAACCAAAAAGTCTTGACATCTTTCTGGTTCTTTATTCAAAGAGAAATATACTTATTTTTTCTCTTTTAAATTAAATTGCAAGAGTCAAGGTCAAGAGATTACCTGGAATTCCCAGCTGCATTATACTTTCTTCACTTTGTGGGTTCAAGTCAGACAATGAATGTGACTTCAATTTGCATATGTGGTGAAAATGGATTTTTGTCTGACTTCATCACACTTTCATCAGACAGGAGCATGGCCTCCGCATCTTCTGACCTGTTCCATTTTTGATTACCTTTGCTTTGATGCTTGCGGATTTATTAACCAGCCAAGTGCTCACCAGGAACTTCAGTGCTGGGAGCCCTGGGCCAAAATCACAAGGTGCTCTTTCCCTCACACAAGGCTTTTGTTTAAACATTTCTTGAACGAACCAGCCTGTCAGGTCTGATTCTGTGGGAGAACATATTTGTAAGACAAAGCAATGCTGTGGCCTACCAGGAGGCCTATGACTCGCATGGTGAATTATTCACTCCTCTGCCTTGCTGGACATGTCAGGTCACTGGTGTTCACAGCAGGGAGCGAGACATTATTCATTACCAGGCTTAGTTTGCTGTCTTCAGAGATCCCCTTCCCCCATTGTCCTGTCAGGTTTTAACAAGCCATCACATTCTTTTAAACTTCCCCTGGGCAGCAGAGGTCTCCCCTACCCCCTTTTTCCTTTTTCCACTTGCAGAAGGTACAATAATAGGTAGAAAGCTGGAGCAGTTGTCAATTGCAGCAGTTAATGTCAAATTGATGGAGCAGTGATCAAACGAAGTTCATAACCACACGATGCAACCTGAGAATGGAATGCTCTCTCAGACATTTCTGATGACTGGGTTATACAATCATAAACATGAAGACCTTTTCTGGGAGGGGCAATAAAAAGAATCCATGTGGGTGACCACACCGTGAATGAGGATGGCACTGCACATCAGTTTTGGAGAGAGCTCTGATGGTTTGGGACAACAGCATCTGCGTCAGAACCTCAGCTCTGGGACATCCTCAAGAGTTAGGATTTTTCCCAGCTCCTCCACTGGTTTTCTACCTTGGATTGCAGGGATAAGAGAGGAAAAGTTTGCTTGTCTAGAAAAGCCATGGTGGCAAATTGCTGAGCTGTCTGCCTAGCTCTAGCATCCAGCACAGTCCATTCACAAAACAGAATGAGAGACAATGTCACACAATTAACAGACAGTGACACATTTAAAAATCTATTACGCTAGACGCTACACAGCTGATTTCCAGCTGTCTGTTCAGCTGCAGGCAGCAGGAGGAAAAGTGATTTGATGCAGGAAAACATTACACTAAAAAGAATCAGAGGGTAATATCCAATACATCCATTGTTGCCTGCATATAGAAGGGAAGGGCAGGTCTGCTCACTTTTACTTTATTATATTTCTCCCCTCTGTTGGATGTAAAAGGTATTAGTGTCCTAGGGTTAACATATTCAGAATGATTTAGTTGCAGAAAAAGAGGAAATTGCAACTTGATGGCAAGAGTAACGAAATGAAAGGAATGACAAAGTCCCCTAAAATAACCATCAGGGTCTCCTCCCTCCACAGTGGAGGAGCCCCTCTCTGTCTCACACTTGTCTGACATGGTCTGCACATGCTGCTGGTTGGGTGTGGAGCTAATATCCTAGGCAGAATAGTGAATTGACAACTTGATATGTTTTCAAGTTGTTTAAAGTATAAAACACTTTAGCGATGGATCTTGGAATGGTTGAAATTGTGGTTTGTGAAATAAGCACTTCATTTAAGGCTGGAAATATCCACAGGAATAACTGAGCCTATAAAATATGAAAATTCACATCAACTTGTAGTAATAAACATATATGACAGTATATGAAGAACACAAAAGCATGACTTGAGTTTACAAGACTTGTCCAGAGAGCACAGAAAATCACGTGCCCCTGGGTAATTTGGACAAATAGCTTTGGCTTGCCCTTAATTACCTAAACGATTCAGGACAGAGATGGGCCATTTTTAACTGAATATAATTAGGGTGGTTCCCTTTGGTTGTGTGGACCTGGGTATATAATATGTTGTATTTCAATTCCTATAATTTACAGGCATATGAGTAGGCTAAATATTGTAAAGCAGGATATGGTTCCTGGAGGATGCCAGCATCCACCCACTAATTGACCTGCTAAGAACCAGCAGCAACATGCTCTCCAGTTGTGGTCTGGAGGCTGAATTACAATAAATACCCACACGAGTGTCTTATTTAGGTTTGTTCGATTAAAAAAACTCATGTACAAATCTGATGAGACCCATGTTAGTTACAAGTTAATACTTGCTGATTTCTTGCCATGAACTCTCCAGCACTGCTCAGTAAACAAGAACGAAGGCATGGCTGGGCGCTCTCTGCTGCTGCCAGGAAGGGAGGCTTTGAGAAGTCAGCTGCAGGGCAGGGGCATGGCAGGAGCATTGGTCTTGGAGCCAGATTATTTGGGTTGCACTCTTTGTTTGGCTACTTCTCTTCCTTTGACCTTTGGTCACTTATGGAACCTGGACCACAGTTTTCTTATCTGCAAAACAGAGGCAGTGATATGGTTCTCACAGATGATTGTGAGATACAAGGCAGGCAAGGTTTGAGACTGCTCCTTATGATTAAGTTGTTGGCATAGAGGAAAAGACTGGTGTTTTTCACCTCTTTACTAGGCAGCATCTTGGTGGGAATTCTGGGGAAGGACCCAGTGAGCCTATGACCAGTCTCCTCCAACTTGGGATGGTGTCTGGATTCCAAAGAAAGGGCTGGTGGGCAGCAGAAAAGCACTGGTTTCTGACTGAGGGGCCATTGGACCCTGCTGGGAGACAGATCTTTAATAATGTTTTTAATGACAGTTCCTTTCCAATCTGGGGGAAGTCTGCACCCTGCACCGAGAGAAACTCGATGCCTTTGGCCTCAGGCGGCAGAATTACCATGTATCTTTTGATCTCAAGGAATAAGGAGCTTTAGTTCACAACAATCCTGTGCATCTTGTCTAGGCCTCCTGCTACACTGTATTCAGGTAATCACATCAAATGGAGAAATCATATAGTTTCTGGCTGATTCAAAATGTCCTAGCTGAGAGGCAGAGGAGATGTCAACAGAGATTTCAGGCTCATGGAAAAACACTCAGGTTCAGCTTCATCTGCTGGTTCCATTCTAATCAGAGAGGTCCTCTGTGGGTCGTAAGACAAGAAACTAGAGGTTTAAAGGTCCCTCAGGAACCAGGGGCCAAAATCTGGATCTCAGGAGCAAAATGCTTAAACAAGCTCTGTCTGAGGAGTGAAGGTTAAATGACCCCAGGAATGAGCCAGCTTTTTCTTAATCAACTTCCTTGGTTTGGGGCCAGAGGGCCTGATGCCCAGTGTCTGTGAATGCACAGGATTGCAGGCGGACTGCAGCACTTGAGCACCTTCTGTGCTTTTCAGGTCAGCCTTGGAGCAGTTTTATTCCATAAAATATATATTATAAAAGGCAAAATTGTGATCCTTTGGGTCTTGGACTCAGAACCCATGCTATGGAAAAAAGGGACTTCACCCAGTAATAAAATGCTTTGGGATTAGTCCCATCAAAAAGATGAAAACGTTAAATTGCAAGCATCGTAAGAGATCTAATTTTATTTAATCGTAGACACATTCCCTGCTCTAACTTTTTAAAGATAGTCTACATTTGAAAAGAATTAGGACAATCCTGTATCCTTGATCAACTTGAAATTCTCTTTAGGGGAAGAGATTTAACACTCTGGTTTTTAAACACAAATCTAAATATGCGTCAGCTAATAGTTTCCTACATTAAGCAGTATCAACTTTGCCATTTCATGACCTCCAAATGAATAGGAGGCCTGTTTTATGCTTAAAAGTGACTATCTGTGAACTAAACAAAGTTGAGTGAGAGGTTTTCATGTGTCATTATTTTTGACACAACTTGTCATTAGTTTTAACTTTGACCTGATTGCAATGAGGAATTTGGTTGTGCAAGCTTGCCTGTTGTTTATCTATACTCAGACTTAATTATTGCTTCCCAGGTCAGTCATCACCATTTTAAGTGGAAAGAAATGGCTTTAACCCTTGGGATGATTCCCACAGAGTTTATTATGTGCACTTGGAACATGAGGTCAGATGCATTAAAAAAGCGGTCAGAGTACTCCTGGGGTGGGGGTGGGGTGAAGTGCAGTCCAGCTACTTGGTGGAAGAGATAAGTGCAAGGCTTTCTCTCTTGCAGAAACACCTTAGTGGAGACGTGTGAGTCAAAAACTAAGGGGCAGAACAGTGATCATTGTATGGTGTCTCAGAAGAGTCCTTCTTTCTGTTTCCCCACTATAAAGCTTTTTTTTTTTTTTCCCCCCACCATTAAATTCCTTACAGTGGGAGGCACTATTGATACAATGGGCAGGGTAATTTTTTCTTGTGTCTAATTCCTGGCTATTGCAGGATGTTTAGCATCTCTGACTTTCTTCCCCCAGCTATTTTGGCAACAACAGTCTCCAGAATGTTCAAAATTTACTAAACATGTTAACCTGGTTAGTAGAGAACCAAGCATGACTCAGATAAGAAGACCAGAGAAATTTTCTCGGGAAAAGAGAAGAGAGGGAAGCTTCAGAGTCTGTTATAGATCATGTCAAGTGGTAGAGGTGCTAAAAAATATCTGTGGAGGAGCACCAGCAATGAATCTTGCCTACTAGAATTTGGCTGAATGTGTCCCTTGTTGGGTGGGGAGCAGGGAAAGAGTAACATTTCTTGAGTAATTACTATGTGCCAGCATTTTGTAGTACTTATCCAACCTACTCATCATTATTCTGTGAATTAGGTATAATTATTTAACTTTCACATAAGGAACTTAGAGCTAACAGTGACAAAGTAGGAATCCCTGACTGCTTACACTGAAGCTCTCTTTAAAGATTTGAAGTCACTATGAAACTTCCTCTGCATTCTAAGTTCAGTGTTTTTCTTGTCATCCTGGGTGTTCAAGATCATATAAACAGATAAGAAAACTAGGGTTCTGTTACTTAACTTGAGCAAGTCACCTCTACCATGAACCTGGTAGAACATGCCAATCAGAGCTGGGCCTGCTTAAGTGCTTGCAGCTACAATTACTGTATAATTCCTGACAACATTAGGCCATGCTTTATACCATGATGACCATCATTTCCTTCTCAAAACTGACCTGTACAGAGTGACTTGATGAGATATTCATGATACTATGATGGGCTGGAACTTAGGTCTGGGGCTCAGTGGCAGAGACTGGACGAGTGTTAGATAAACCTGTTTCCCTTTGCACCAGGACATATGACTAGACTACATTGCTCCGTTCCTTGTTGTTAGGTGTAGTCATAAACTAGATTTTGGCAAATGGAATGTGACTGAAAGTTACGTACATCACTTCCAGGCCTGGCCTATAAAACCCTCCCTGGGGATCCTCCATCATCCTTTCTCCCTGTCTGCAGGATAAATTTTGGCACCAAATGACCTTGAAAACCATGTGTTGAATGTGCTAGAGCCTTTATCACCCTGGGTCCCTCTGAAGCAAACTCCCTTTCTCAGACCCTCCCACTGTTGATAGGATTTTATACACTGGGTTAAGCCCACTAGTGTGCTTAAATTAACTATCTGGCTTTCACTGGATGGCAAGAGCTGACTGTTAAATTTGCAGGAGTTGTGTAAACCAGTTGACATCAAGTTGATAGCTTGGAATCAGTGTGATTGGAGCACTTACAATACAGAGGTTGGCAAGTGCTATAAATCAGGGCTTTTATTTCAGAGAGTCATTTTGCCAGCACACCACTGGTTAAGCCACTGAAATTTATTATTATGTAGGTAGCATTATCATAATTTATATTCTGTGACACAAAGTGATGTTCTGGCTCCATACAACCTAAAAGGTGTGAAATTGGCTTAGAGGTTGGTGGAAGGTGGTAAGAGGTGGGATTCGAGGAAATGAATATCAGAGACAGGAAAAACAGGATCATGTTATGCAGTGACAAGACATTTGGTAAAATGTTGTCTGTGAGAACTTGCAAGGCAATGTGCCCATGTAGCCCATACCTCTAGAGGAAATGGTTGGAAAACAGAATGGTAATAGTGTGTATTGGCTATTACTAGCTGAAGTTAAAAAGTATTAGAAAATAAGAGGTAAAACCCAGGCAAACATTGACTTGTTTATAAATAAAAATAAAAAAGAATAGCATCCAGAAATAAAGGACTTGTAAAATTTTAAAAAGTTTACTATTTTAGGACCCCAAATAGTAGGAAATAAGAAATAGTTTTAATATAACAAAGGCTCCATTAAAAAGTAAATCTATACTCAGGCTTTTTGTTTTTCTTAATCATCACAAACACTTTTAAGATGTGAAGTGTTTGAATGCATTTAGATTTCGAATTTCATTTTGAGTCACTTGCAAAACAAAATTAGCCCTGTGGTTTGCTCTTACCATCATACTTACTGTTCCAGTTACCTTTTTTTTGCTGTGTAACAGACCACTTCAAAACCTAGTTGTGGCCAGGCACGGTGGCTCACACTGTAATCCCAGCTCTTTGGGAGGCTGAGGTGGGCGGATCACCTGAGGTCAGGAGTTCAAGACCAGCCTGACCAACATGGAGAAACCCCATCTCTATGAAAAATACAAAATTAGCTGAGCATGGTGGGGCATGCCTATAATCTCAGTTACTCAGGAGGCTGAGGCAGGAGAATCGCTTGAACCCAGGAGGTGCAGGTTGTGGTAAGCTGAAATCATGCCATTGCACTCCAGCCTGGGCAATAAGAGTGAAATTCCGTCTCAAAAACAAAACAAAACAAAACAAAACAAAACCTAATTGCTTAAAATAACAACAATCATTTATTTTGCTCATGAATCTGTAATTTGGGCAGAGCTCAGAAAGGAAAGTTTGTCTCTGCTCCATGCGGCATCAGCTAGGGTAGATTAACTGAAGGCTGGAGGATCTGCTTCAAGGTGACACACATATCTGGCAAATGTGTATGGAGATTGGCTGGGAGCTTGGATGAGATTGAGGGATGTGGGTTTGGCTCCTTTCCAACATGGCCTTCTGTATGTAGCTTGGGCTTCCTCACAAAATGGTGACTGGGTTGTAAGAGCAAGTGTCCTGGCAGAGAGCCGGGTGGAAGCTGTGTTGCCTATTATAAACTAGTTTGGAAGTCACATAGCATCATTTTCCCTGTACTCTGTCATTCTAAGCAGTCACAAAGGCCCTCCCTAGGTTCAAACGGGGAGAACATCAGTTCCACTTTTTGACAGGGAGTGGAAAGGTTCTAGAAGAACGTGTGGGATGAGAAAGATGACTGTGGCTGTTTGCAACATATGTTCTGCTGGGGAGTGAGAGAATCACAGCTCAATTCATTTAAGAACCCATCTTAAATGATCTTGAGAAATTTGTTACCTTAAAGTGATGTTTTGAAGTTAGTGCATTCATTTTCTGCTAGTCTAAGCCCAAAACTTGTTATCCAGGTAATAACCAGAATACAGCCTGTAGGACAAGAAGTCCTGAAGGGATGCCTGGAGAAATTTAGAGAGAAACAAAGACTTCTTACTGGATAAGACTAGGCAAGAATTCATGGCCATCCATTTATCCAATGAACATTTGTTGAAAGCCTTCTATGTGTCAAGCACTATTCAATTCACTAAGGAGATAAAAATGAATGATTTACTTTTGCTCTCAAGGAAACTAAAGGTGGTGGTGAGAATGAGGGTTGGAGGTGAATAGAGAGGCATCTATATGTTTACAAACTGTTACTATAGACCAGTGATAGAGAGGGGAACAGTGCTTGTGGAGTGCTGAAGTTGATGGTGTCTCATTCTATTTGGGACAGTTGTGAAAGGTGGAGAAAATCTGACCTGAATCTTCTCTTATGGAAAATCAATAGTCAAGTTTCTAGCAGAGGCAGAGCTGCCAACCTGGCTTTACTGACTCAGAATCTAGTGCTCTTTCCATAAAACCAACTTTTTTAGATTAAATTGTGTTGTAACATTATGAATACATTGGGAGTTCAGTTGTTAAAATTCCTTGTGAAGTTTTTTTGTTCTTTAAATCCTGGAGAGATGCAGGCAAAGGTCTTGATTAGATATATTAACAAGAGACTGCAAACAGACCATCTTCAGATTATGCCAAAATCTTACTGGATCTGAGAATTTCGGTTTCCTTAACTAAAGTTTCACAAGAGCTACTAACAAGGTATCACAGAGATTTGTTTTCATTTTGTTGCTGTCCTTTTGCTTAGCAATTATCTGAGGGAAACAGTAATATAATGGCCAAAAAGGTAAACATAAAAAATTAAGGACATGAATTATCTACTAGTCCAGATATTAGGAATTAATTAAAGACATGTGCTTTTCTTAGGATCTCAAAAATTCATGATCCTAAAACAGTTGACCATGAATATTTAGCACAGAATTTGTTTCCTCCTGCATCTCTTATAAACTTTGTATATTTGGTCCAGAGTTCTTGAGTCTGACCAAGACAAAGAGCAACGATTACTTAACTCCACTTTGGCAAAAATTCTGAAATTTTTCTGATATTTCTGGTAACTGTAAAGGTGGCAAAACATTCTTAAAATGAGAAACTTTTAAAATTAAACTCATGTTAATTTAAAAAGGGGCATGCCACTCAAGTGAATTTAAGAGAAAAAGAGAGATGCTGCTAAATGGAACAAATGGTCAGTGTGCTTTTGCCATCCCTGGCATATGAGGTGGGATGATGAAAAGCTTTAAGGAATTGTGGACTACTAGTGAAGTTTCTCGCATCTGGAAACTTTATCAAAATCTATTTCCCAAACCTTGTCTTAAAGCTGTCATCTGATGAACCATGTTCTGATGTGACATGTGTTGTACTGAGAGCCAAGGTGAATTTGTCCTCATTTTATGTGCCTTCCTAAGCCTGGAACAGCTCATGGAGAGCAGTGCACCACCCGTCTCAATGATCTTCACGCTATAGCAAATGTAAGTTTGTAATCAGATAGCTACTGCTGGCCAGGTATGACAAAATGCTAATTCTTATTATAAATGATATTTTCAAATGCATTTCACAGTTTATAACTGAGTGAGAAATGCTTAATTCTCACCACGTGAACTTCCAGATTGCTATGTTGAGTGGTGCAGATGCAGCTTTCTTAAAAACCTTTGAGCCAAAATTCAGCTTTTACCTCAAAATGTCTTACTCTTGTAGTAAACATACATGAGAAGTAGGGGTCTGTCTTAGCATCTTGAAAATGCTTTCTGTCTCTATTGAACCCACATTTTGAGTGGCATGACATACATAACCATTTGGTTCTAAAAGTCTGCAGAGGAGTTTGTGGATAAAAAGGGGTAGGCCTATCTGGCAGCTATTCATTCATAAAAGTTATTGGATTCTGAATTAGATGCAGACAGTATTTCTTTCGTGGCCTAGTGAATTAGAATTCTACGCTAGATATTATGTAGATGCTAATGGTAGGATGATGTACCTGAAAAATCCCAGAACCTAAACAGATAAATTAAGCAATTGATTGATTTAATGACTTCTTATTGCTTTTAGGATGAAGCCGAAAGTTTCCGACACTAGAATACTAGAGCCTTAGGGTCTCTCCAGACTCATCTGACCTCATTCTTCTCTTTCTGTGAACCAGCCATGCCAGATCTAGTTTCTTGAATGTTCTGTCTTGCCCCAAGGTCTTTGAATGGCTGTTTCCCCTGCCCAGAAACTTCTCTCCTTCTTGGTGCCCTAGTTCACTGCGTTTTATCCTTTAGATTTCACCTCAAATGGCACTTCTGCTGAGAAACTGTGTTTTACAAACCATTGTGTACTCCATTCACACTGTGTAACTCTCTTTCATTGTGGTTATCACATTGTATAATTGCTCACTTACTTGTGTGACTATTTTGTTGGTGTCTGGCTCCTGCACAGGACTATGCAAGAGCAGGGTGCACGTGTCTTTTTGCTTATCATTATATTCTCAGTGTCCAGAATAGTGTCTGGTTTCCAAAGATGGTCCACAAATATTTGTTGAATAAAAATATTGCATAAAGCACCTAGCAGAGTGTCTGAAACGTGGTAGGCACTAAGTAAGAAGTAGCTGTCAGATTAGCCATTTAAAATGCCAAGGAATCTAAAATGTTACTTAATGTATTTTTGTCTTGCTTTATGATTAATTTGACTTTATACTTCTCTTGACTTTCTGGATGAACCTAGAAAGTTACCTCCTTGATGCCTCAATTTTCTCCAGAATGGGTCGATAAGATAGCAGCGCTGCATTAACCAGTCCCTGAGGAAGCGTGAATGCTGAATTGATGGTGAGGTATGAGTGTATTTTGGAAGAAATAATTCTTGTACTGAATAAATCAATGGACATTAGTATTGGACCCTAGTCTCTTCCTTTCATTCTTCTACACCTATAGAGAGGTCTCCATCTCTCTCTCTCTCTTCACTTCAGTCTCAATGCCTTTGAAGGGAAGGTGGCAGGGCAGTAACTTTTATTTTCACTTCCTTTGTGCCAGGCCATTTGACATATACTGTTTCATTTTTAATACTCATACCTACCATTTGAGATAGATATTTTGATCCTGATTTTATGGATAAGAAAATTGAGGTCCAAAGAGAATAAGAAATTTGCCTGAGGTAACCTAGAGAGTAAATGAGGTAGTTAGAATTTAAGTAAGTAAATGTTTCTTTTACTGAAATCTTATGATGTAACCCACTATTCTGGAGAGTTTTTTGAGTGTCCCTGATACCTGGAAGGCTTCATTGTCCACTCTAATTCCAACAATGTGTTTTAGCCGCATAGAAGCTGAGACATTGCTCTTTCTGGTGATTGGAGTGAGGGGGCAGCTTTCCTCTCAGGCATGTTTGCCTGCCTCGATTTACTAAAGAACTGCTAGGAAGAAGTGTTGACACAGCCATACTGATAAAAATATGTCTAGTGTACTAGCATAACCCAAATGGAGTTGGAATTTGAGCTGACTGGAGACCCCGGAGACCTCTGGAGGGGGCTTGTGGAAGAGGGAGGCTGGTACAGGAAATTGGACCCAGCCTCAGCCTGGAGGTCAGAGTGAGAAGCATGACCACTGTCTGTCATGGGATTCACTCCAGCCCGAGAGCCCTGGGAAAAAGCATCACCTGTGGAGAGGAAGCCTGCCAATAAACCACATGGCTGTGAACCCAAATGAAGGTAATGCAGAAAGAATTGTCTCTTTTCATGCAACTCTTGTGTGGCATGCCAGTTTTACTGTCAGAATTTTCAAGGAAAATGTCATAGGAGCAGAAATTCTGATCCATAGTTGACTTCTGTGGGGTATTGGAGTTGTGTGGTCCTGGTTCACCTGAGAGTGGTGGAAAACAATGGCCCAGTAGATTTATCCTGAAGATTCCTTGACATATTTGTGGCAGACGGAGGACTTCCTAAACGTTCACACATCTTTTGGAGTCAAAAACAATGATCTGTTAATGCTGGCAGGGGTCTATCTGTATTCACCATTTTAGTGAATCCTGAAACTTTCAGATTCCATTTAGGATAACAAGATTAATGAGCCAGATTTCATAGGCAGGTTCTATTAGGCACGGGGGCCTGGGGCTGTGAGAGGGGACACATGAAACTTTAGCATTTATGTGAATTTTTACTTTCTTTTAATTAAGAAACTCCACATTGAACAGAATACTCCTTTAAGATTCTGACCAGTTTGTGATTATAAGTGGAGAAGGAGTAATTCAGGTTTCCATAGTACAGTAAATAAAAATAATTGCACTAGAGTCAGAAGATGAGATCAAGATAAATGAATCTATTTAGTAAATATTTATACAAATTTAGCATTCTACTAGATGCTGGGGATAAACTGGTGGGTTCTTGAAGCTTATAGGCTAGTGGGGAAAGAGTGACATTAAAATATACCAGCTTGTGTAATTAAAGAATTATATAGCAAATGTAAAATCACTGGAGTGGTAAGAGCTATGGTGAAGTCAGTGGTGCTGGGACAGCATTGATGAATAGGGGAATCTGGCTTAGTTGGGGAGGTCAGTCAGGCTTCCTGGATAAAAACAAATGTCTACGTGAGCATTTGGATTCAGGGGCGTGGGCAGCTGGCAAAGCACTTTTAGAAAGTGGGGCCAGGAAGGCCGAAAGCTCAGTGAGAAGAGGAATCAAGCACTTCCTAGTCCCGCTGCCCCAGACCTAGGATGATGAACTAGTAGATTCCTTGATTTCTCTTTACATCGAATAGTCCATGAGTTATCTACATTTAAAAATGGTTTCTGATCACATGTGAGAACATGAGTTTGACACTCCTCACATCCTAGCTTTAGGAACTTCCTGATTTATGAAACAGCGATGCAAATATCTGTTTTACCAACCTTCCCAAGTTACTGTGCAGATTGATACGAGTAATGTGGCCTCTATATTATTCTAGGAAGAAAAGTAAGATACTTTTCTCATTGTGGAACAATGGTAAGTATATATTTAGTCCTTGTCCCCTGACAGTTGCTGGCACAGAGCTCCTAAAACCTGTGGAATTTCCTGAGAGATAAGGGTGACAGGAGCTTCTTTTGTTCTAATGAGGTGACTCTTGGGAGGGCCTCTACATAACTTCAGGGTGGGGGCCAGTCACCAGAAAGACCAAGTCTTGATTAGGAGCTTGGAACTTTCAGCCCCACCCTCTGACCTCCAGGGAGGGCAGAGGAAATGAAGATTTAGTTCAATCACCAATGGCTAGTGATCTAATCAATCAAGCCTATGTCATGAAACTTCCATAAAAAACCCCAAACCACCAGGTTTGGAGAGCTTCCGGTTGGCAGTCATATCAAGATGCTGGGAGGGTGGCGAACCCAGAGAGGGCATGGAAGCTCCGTGCCCCTTCCCCACATCTTGCCCTGTGCATCTCTGCCATTTGGCTATTCCCAAGTTACATTCTTTACAATAAACTGGTAATAGTATGTAAAGTGGTTTCTGAGTTCCATGAGTTCTAGCAAATTATTGAACCTGACAAAGGGATCTTAGGAAGCTCTGAATTTGCAGTTAGCCAGGTAGACAGGTGAGTAGCTGAGGCACCCCATTTGCTGTGTCCGAAGTAGGGAAAGTCTTGTTGGACTGAGCCCTTAACCTGTAGAGTCTGGGCTAACTCTGAATAGTCAGAATTGAATTGAATTGTTGGACACCTAGTTGGTGTTGGAGAATCAGAGAACTGGTTGAGGTAGAAATAAACCTCCCACTTTTTAATGTCCAATTTCAACCTGATCCATCTGAAGATAAAAATTTCAGGCCATGAACATTCGGCTAATATGACTGTCTCACAAGGTGGTAAAAGTGGCATGATTCAACACGTTGTTCTCTGGGAAAATGTTCCAGAATTCTCATGGTGGATAGCTGGTGAACTCAGGGAACTAAGAGAGGTGTCGTCATGTCACCTACAAATGCAGTCGGGGGCCTTTCATGTTGGGGTTGCATAACAGTTTTCATCGGGCCTGTTTGCCCTATTTATGTTTTTAAATGACTGACTTGAAGTTAATACTTGGTAAGCTATTGTATTCATGGAAATATGCAAATCTCTTCAAAGCCTGCATTATAGAAAAATGGCCCTGCAAGGTGGACTACCTGAATGGATGCTGGGTAAGGAGCTTTGAGACCTGCACTCTGGCTATAGTTTTGCTACAAATGTCGAGGCTGGTATAAATAATATCCAGACACTTCAGGAAGCACATCCAGACCTCTACTGTTTAAAACTTTTTATTTGGTATCGCAGATTCTCCTGCCTATCTCTCTATCTCCAGTATATTCCAACTTTCAGCAATCTATTAATACAACTGTGATAATATCAATGAGCTGTTAGTCACAAATCTCATAGGCTCACAAAGAAAGTCCAGTCTTTCCCTAGGGGTCCTTTGTTCAAATAGTTCCATGGTGCCTGCAAGTCAGTCCTCAGCATCTGCACCACAGCAGTGGAGGGGAAACCTAAAGTGGCCCCTGGAGGCCCAATCTTTTGGCCATAATAAAATACTACAGACTGGGTGGTTTGAAAAACAGAAATTTATTTTCTCATAGTTTTTGAGGCTGGAAAGTTCAAGATCAAGGTGCCGGCAGGGCTCTCTTCCTAGCTTGCTGATGGCTGCCTTCTTGCCTAGGGCCTCACATGGTAGGGGAAGAGGTGGGAGAGACTGAGGTAGAGATACAGAGAGAGAGATCATCCTCATCTTGTAGGGCCACAGTCCTATTGGATTAGGGGTTTATCCTTATGACCCCATTTGACCTTAATTAAGGACCCTCTCCAAAAGAACCCATCTCCAGATAAAATTACACTGGGGGTTTGGGCTTCAACATGTGAAACTTGGGGGCACACAATTCACAGAACCAGGATGAGTACGGCAGGCCCCTGCCCTTGGAAGCACCCAGGGTGGCAACATCTCTACTGTAAGTCAGACTTCCATGATGTTATGATATAAGTGATAATATGCAATAGGAGACACAGAAGAGAGCACAGTTAACCCTCGTGGGGGCTGAGGAAGGCCACCTGGACGAAGTGAGATTTAAACTACATTTCAAAGGATGGACAAGATTTTGCAAAAGCAAATACATGAAATAAATGAAAAAGAAAATAAATGCATTTACGATAGAGGAAAAACCTTGGGAAAAAGGTAAAAACAGGAAAATAAGGGAAATTTGTGGAAGCAGAGGTAGACTAGACTAGATTGGTTGAAAGATAAGATTTTTTGGTGGTATAGTGCTGACGACTGTACAGGCTGGAAATGGGGAAGTGATGGAGAGAGATTTGAAAGGCAGACAGGAATTTGGGCTTCATTTTATCCATTTGTGTTGCTGATGGCAGCATTTGAGCAGGGAAGCAACAGCATGAGAGCAATGTTGCAGGAGAATGGACTAAGAAGGAGAAGATTCTAGAGCAATGCTGTGATATGCAAATAGAATGTTGGCCAGGCACAGTGGCTTATGCCTGTAATCCCAGCACTTTGGGAGGCTGAGGTGGGAGGACTGCTTGAGCCCAGGCAATTGAGGCTGCAGTGAGCCATGATCACACCACTGCACTCCAGCCTGGGTGACAGAGCAAGATCCCGTCTCAAAAAAACAAAACAAAACAAACAACAACAACAAAAAAAGCAGAACATGACTTACAATTGTGAACCACATGTAACTTTAAATTTCCCAGTAGCCACATGTATTAGTTGCCTATTGCTACTATAACAAGTTACCCCAAACCTAGAAGCTTAAAAAAGCACAAATTTATTCTATTAGTTTGGGAGGTCAAAAATCTAAAATCAAGATGTTGGCTTGGCTGTTTTCCTTCTGGAATCTTCAGAGGAAAATCTGTTTCATTGACAACTCCAGCTTTTGGAAGCCACTTACATCCCTTCGCTTGTGGCCCCATTTTCCATCTTCACGCCAGTGGGATAGTATCTTCTGCAGTTAAATTTCCCTCTGCCTCCTTCTTGTAAGGACCCCTGTGATTATGTTGGGCCCATCCAGATAGTACAGGATATCCCCTGCATCTCGATATCCTTAGCTTAATCATGTATGCAAAGTCTCTTTTGCCATATGAGGTACCATATACATAGATTTCAGGGATTTGGATGTTGATATCTTTGCGAGGTCATTATTCAGCTACATTAAAAAACATCTAAAATGAGGCTAGGTGTGATGGCTCACTCCCGTAATCCCAGTGCTTTGGGAGGCTGAGGCAGGCAGATCACTTGAGGTCAGTAGTTCGAGACCACCCTGTCTAACAGAGCAAAATCCCATCTCTACAAAACTACAAAAATTAGCTGAGTGTAGTGGCATGTGCCTGTAGTCCCAGCTACTTGGAAGTCTGAGGCAGGAGAATTGCTTGAACCTGGGAGGTGGAGGTTGCAGTGAGCTGAGATTGCAGCACTACACTCCAGCCTGGGTGACAGAGACTGTCTCAAAACAAAAAACAAAAAACAAGAAAAACAAAAATGAGACTGGTGAAATGATTTAATGATTTAGTATTTTAACCCAATATATTAAAATATTTTAACATGCAATCAATATAGTTATTATATATACATAAAATTTCCTACTAAGGCTTTATAGCACATCTCATTTCAGATTAGGCACATTTCGGGTACTCAGTGCTGACTTAGGTCAGCACTGGGTGAATGGTGGGATACAGTAGGAAGTGTTAGGGAGAACTGGGTGATGGAGACGATAGTCATTCTTTACAATCATTGACGTGGGGATTAGTTTGTTGGAGATAGCACTTGTGAATTCTGTTTTGGACACATAAAGGGGCTGTCCAGCAGGAAGGTAAGAATGAGGATTGGAATTCAAGGAGCGGTTAGACTGGAGGGCGAAATGTAGAACTGTTTTGTGAGATGGTGGAACTCGTGATCATGGCTGAGAACAGAACCTTGGGAACACCTATGTTGAGAGGGCAGGGGGAAGAAGGGAAGACTGAGGAGGAGACAGAGGGGAAAGTGAGGGAACTTCTGAGATGAGATGGGAGAGAAATGGTAGCAGCTGGTGGGAGCAGGGCCCAGCAGTCCAATCCCAGCAGTGTCTCTTCCCTGGTCTGGCATACCTCACTCCAGATCTAACGTGATTACTCAGTCTCCCACACAGTGGTGCTTTTTAGCCCTCAGTGGGAGTGGAAGTGGGAAGATGCTTATTTACAAAACTGTTTATCTTTAAAGAGTAACATTACAGCTGTATCTACCAAGTGGCTTTGGGATTTGGCAATTACGTGGCTAATTTGATGAGTACAGAGAGCAGAAGGGGATGCGTCAGTACCCTTTTTCATCAACCCCTAAGGAATTTCTCTCTACAGGGATTAAATTAACTTGACAATTGTCAGGTCTTCCTCCAGTGTGGCCATATTTTAAATGATATATGACTTTGTACTTGTTTGGGACAAATGATCCCATTTCCTTCCTAGATCCTTGCTTCTAACCTTTGAAAGAGGTGGTTTTGTATAATAGGTGAGTGTGCGCTTGGGAATCAGGCTGCCAGGGTTCAAATCCTGGGTCTTCCTCTTGCTAAATATTTGACTTTGAGTTATTTAACCTCTTTGTGCCTCAGTTTCTCATCAGAAAAATGGGGACAGCATTCACTTCCTATTCACGGTATTCACAGTATTTACTGAACGGTATTCACCTCTTACAGTTGCTGGGAGGAGTAAGTGAGTTTATATGCGTGTACTTGTATCTACATACACGTCTTTCCTCTGAATCTTTCCCAAGCATTTGGAACATTCTGTCTCTAAGATGAATAGGGTCACAATATGAAATGATTTCTCTGGTGATTAGTTTATTTCTTCTATTACTTAAGATCTTTCCATCTCCAGCTTCTCTCAATCCAATCTTTCCATTGCCAGCCTTGCTCTAAAATGTGGAGAATTTGTTTGCATTTCATCTATAACATAGTGTTTAGTCACAGAAAATCTAACAGCTAAAGACTTGCTTGAATAATCCCTGGTGTAACTGACTCTAGCCAGATTATTATATTTTTTAATTAGAAAAAGGTGAAAAGATCAAACACACCTAGAATGATATTTATATTACTATGTTGTACAGCTATTTTCTCATTTTATAACTTCATTCAAGCCAAAAAGTAAAGACAAAAACTTTGCAGAATTAAAACAGTTTAGCAAGAATCAAGTAGTATATTACCAATAGACATTTCCTTTCTACTTTTTAAGAAAATGCCTTCCTGTGCGTTGGTACTGAGTATAAGTGAGAAAAGAAGCCATCTGAATATCTTCGTATTTTATTCTCTGATTTATTTGCACCAAAAAATCCCTATGAGTAGAAATGTAAAACTATGTTTTTCCCATTCCCATAACTGTTAAGATTAAATTGAAAATGTACACACACAAGCAGACATTTTAAAGACCGCCCATTTCCATTTTAGGGGTTTTGTTTATTTGCCTATTTTTATTTTTGTCCACTCAGTACCTAGGAAATGAATGGCCATTTCTTGCAAAATTCTGTAAGGTTGGAACTTCTTTATACTCCACAGATGACACCTCGAGAATACCATCTACTTTCTTTTGAGTCCAGATTATCAGCCTATTAAGATGATCAAGCGCAGTAGTTTCCTATAGAAGATCTCAGGGCTATACAATAATACTCCATTTATAGTTTCCTAGAGCTTCTTGGTAACGAAGTGCATGACTGAGACCAGGGATTCTTAACCAGGGGCAATTTTGTCATTCAGGAGACATTCAGTGACATCTGGAGACATTTTTGTTTTTTGTGATGGGGAAGGGGGATTGCTACTGGCATCTAATGGGTAGAGGCCAGGGTTGCTGCTAAACATTTTGTAATGCACAGGGCAGACTGTCTGCCCCTCTGCCCTCCAACAGAAAAGTTTGGGTCACACATGTCAGCAGTGCTGAGGCTGAGAATCCCTGTTCCAGAGCCTCTACATTCTAGAGAGACAGGTCCCAAAGCAGGGGTACAGGGAAAAAAGCAACAAGAGAAGAATGTGATAGGAGTCCTGCTTATTTTAAAGATTAGCATTTATGTTTTTGTTATGTTTCTAGCAAGTTTAACAATAAATGCTATTATCCTAGGGGGCAATTAAATATGGCAATTCCAGGCAGCCATAGAGCCACCATTTTCTTTTTACGGAAGTTCATAATTTGGACATCTCCTGTGGATTCTGTGCTCAACCAGGTATTGTGGGTCAATGTCTATGTACAGTCTTTCCTTGGCATGTATGGAAGGAAGCAAATCGATTCCTGAGTTAAACTGATTTCACTTCAAAGAAATTAATCCCAGCCGAAGCAGGTTGTCAGAAATTTTAGGTGAGCCATCTAGAGGGAGAAAGAGGAATGTTGTGATCAGGCCTTTACCTTACAGAGTTTCTTTGCAAGAAAATGAAAACAAAGCACAGAGATCACAGACTTTGGAGCCTACTAAACTTTGCTTAGTAAAAGTCCCAGCTCTGTTACTTCGCTTGGGTAAATTACTTGGTCTCCTGAAGCCTCAGTGTTCTTGGAAAGTGGGAGCATAATATATAACTTGCAGTTTGTTATTAAAAATTAAATCAGAAAATATATGTAAAATGCGCAGCGTCGGATATAGCACACAGTAGAATCTCAGTATATTTCAGTTGTTTTAACTTAGCAGCTGACCTGCAAACTAGACAATTCACGAAATAAGAGGAGACAAATTGCTTATTTCCTGTTTATGCAGGGAAAAAGTTTAGCTGCAAGAATCCAGTTTTGTCTCTGCACTGGCTGATGCTGCCCCGCTCTGGGTTTGTTGACCTTGTTGAATAAACCCACTGAATTGGTCTAGATTTTTCTCTATAGAGCTCTAGTTGATGGGAGCCATATCCCTGATAAACAGGTCACAGCCATGATGAAGCAGGCAGAGGAGCCCTTCCTTTTGTTTATGGTTACTTGATCGTTTTTCCATCTCTTTTGTGCTTTCCTCATGCCCTGTGAATGTCCAGGACTCAAAGTCTCTGTAGGTATCAGAAGAGGCACACCAACCTGCATGGGAGTGAGGCGATCAGCCAGAGAGAGAACCTAGAATCCAATCACGGTTTTCACCTCTGAAGTTATACGACCCTAGACTCTGTGATGCTTAACCTTTTGTTTACCCCTGACCTCAGCTTGACCATAATGGTTACTGGGAAATTCACCACCATCCAGAAGGAATGTTTGGAAGGTTAATGACATAATTGTGCCTAATCCTGGTGATGAGAAGAGAGTAAATGTCTACCTTCTGGAAGTGCATAATAAATCTTGGGGGTAAATTGCATTTCTCCTGTTGAACTAAACATATCCTAAAGGAAAACCATAGGAAGACCTTCCAGTTTTAAGGTCCCTTCAGGGGCCTGCAAGAGTTCCAGAACTTCTAGAGTGGGGAAAATCTATTCTCAGCACAAATGGAACTTTTGATCTTAAAAGACTCTGAGTTCCCTACAAGAAAGACACTTTGTGCTATTATCTAGTTAGGTCAGCATGCAACATTTTCCTTGTAGCCTCCACTGAACCACTTGTGACGCCTGTTTCCAGAACAAGGGAACTTAGATTGTTCAGCTCGTGTTTCACTTTTTTCTGGATTAAAGCCCTCACAGACCACTTTCTCTCCCTGATGCTGCTTTAGGATACAAGTTGGACCCCAAATCTAGACCTTCCTAAAAACCTTCCCGTGCCTTGTAGGAAGGTACCCTTTTAAATCATTGAAACCTGAGTTAGCTGAGATCATAAATTTCACTTAAGGGGAGAATGGAGAAAAAAAATGTGAGGGTGGGCCTGACCACCTGGGAGAATGTGGGGAAAATGGGAAGGAGAGGGCAAAGTTCTTCGTACTTCCCAGGGTCAGCTATGAATTTTAAGCAAAGGGTTAATTCTATGCAAAGATGAAAATTAGATATTGGTGAGCATGTACTATCTTCTATGTGTGATGCAAGGCATGCATGATCTGGCTTAATTTTTGCATCAACTTTCTGAAGGGGTGTTATTATCACCATCTTTACAGATTGGGAAAGAGTGATTAAGTTATTTGCCCAAAGTCACATAGCTTATAAATAAGAGCCAGGATGCAAATCCAGAGTAGTCTGACTCCTACATTCATGCTTCCCTCCCCACCCCCACTATAAACCAAGATCCTTTTGCAAATAGCAAAGACTTACTTCACCTTTCTCTTCTACTTAGTTGCTTCACCACTTTGTGACTTTTCTCCCCAAGGATTTTGGGAAATTCAATTGTATTAAGGCATGTGAGCACATGAAAATGGAGGCAATAAGCTTTTTGCCAACTTGATGATAACCATTACTGCAAATACCATTGTATTTGTAGTTGTAAAGTGCTTAGTATATGAATTCAACCCTATTATTACCTAGTAATAGTGTGTATTATTATAATAACATACAATTATTTGGCTTGGGTAAAATTGGAATGGTGTATATTTAAGATGTCATCCATGTCCTATTTTTCTAGACTCACTGAAAAATACAGTTTAATTAATTGCATCAAAATCTGTATCTCATAGGAAGTTGATTTGCATTAAATTTTCACATCAAATTTTCACCTTTACTCAGGAACTTCCTGTTTTCCAGTAACATTCACCAATTCAAATTTATTAACACAGAAAAATGCATACAGATGTCATATAATTCTTGATACGAGATGTATCCATGGGAACCATGTGGCCCAACTAGCTAAATGCCTAGTTACTTGGAGAGATGTTTGCTCCTAGCTCCAGACTGCTGGACAAGAAGCCCCAGAGACTAGATGCTGACAACTGGACACTGCCAACACCATGAGACCCTTTCCCATTGCAGTGGGCTTACTAGGTAGCCCTGCCACTACAGAAAATACCTAATTAGCAGGCAATAATTCTTCAACTCTTTAACCTTTGACTTTTGGAGGGCATCTCTCCCCTTTGTGTCCATTACAATTGATTAGAAGAGGCGATTAAAGTCAAGATATAACATTCTGTAACTTTTTAGCAATGGTGATTTAAAAAAATAGTTGGTAGATAATTTTGACATAATAAGCTCAAATGAGTTTCTAAAAAACATCCTGGTTCTGAGAAATTCATTTCTCTGACTTTATATATTTGATATACACATTTCATATATTTGAACACTTCAGATATTTGAACACGTTTATTGATCACCTATGATGGCTCCAGTCCTCTGTAAGCTTATAATGTGGTATACAAGTAAATGCAATATACTAAGTTTAGTATAAGGAAGTATGTGGTCTGTGATGTGTACCTTATCACACCACCAGCAAGGATTATTCAGTTCAACAATCTTGTTGCTTGTGTGTTGTGTGCTAGACTCAGTGCTAGATTACGAGGTTAGCAAGGTGAATCAAAAATGGATCCTTGGATACCCAGTGTTAGGATTTAAAAAAAGTCTTATGAAGGGTGATGGCTAAATAAATAAATGACATTTAGGAATATCAGCATACTAAGGAACAGGCGAGGGCTCCTCGCATCTTAGAAATTTTGGCTTAGTGATAATGCCAACTTCTGCTCCTATTTGCTTAAGAATCTCCTGTTGCGTTCCTGGCTACCTTCAGTTTAGAAGTCTTCAGGGCCCAGCTTGAAAGCTGTTTGTTTGCTAGTGGAGGAGATGGGGGGTGGGTATGTAGTATGAGCGTTGCCTCTGTGAAGGTGCTAGATCTAACCCAGGTTCCTGGGAACCTTTCAGGAGATGGAGATTTACTAGGGCTTGGACTTCATCCACCATTGTAGCCAAGGGCCCAGAATCAAATTAGGTAATAGAGACTGGATCCAGCTTGCCCAAGGGTTTGGCAGGAACACAAGTGTCTGTGCGCCTGCTGGTGCATCATGTTGGTTCTGTGCCTGCTGCAGAGAAATGCTGAGATTGTGTTGATTACGATGCATGTAAATATCAGACCTCCATCCAAGTGGCTTGCTTTAATGCCCTGGATGGGGCAGGTGGGACCCAAGACCCCCTCTGCTCAGACTTTCCCTACTTAGGTCCCTTCTTGCTCTCAGTTGCTTGCCCTAGGGGGCAGGGTGCAAACCCTTTTTGGTTGCTGGCTGCCCCAAGGGACAGGGTGAGTCTTGTTTAGCAAGGAAGAAGCCGGTGAATCTAGCTTTTGTTTTGCAATCCTTTGGGACTTGCTTACAACAGAGGATTTCATGATGAGTAAATTTTGGTCATTCTAAAAGGAAAATACATCCATGGATGTATTTGTTTTCTGGCTGTGGTTTCTGAAGTCATATTAAATTACATTAAAAATACTTCTCTCATTGTCACTGGTCTTCTACTATTCAATTAGACATTTAAAAAGATGATAGGTGGGCGAAAGAAAAAGCTGAATGATTGTCTCTGCCTTGGGGGAGATGTTCTCATGGAGAGGAAGTGCACTGCTGGGCAATGCAGGGAGGTCATTTATGGGCAGCTGGATGGTTAAAATTCTCTCTTCTGCTGCTCTGTTTTCTCTTTCAAAGTGTAGCTTAGCTCTGCCAGACTAGTTATTTTAAGCTCTTGCAAACAGTTTCAAAGCTTTATCTTTGCCCTTGGCTCCAGTAAATTGGGGCCCCCCTGTGCAGTGCTCTCTTGGCATTAAAATAGATCTGAGCTGCTCAAGGACTGGGGAGGAGGTGGGTTTTTGCAGAGAGGGAAGGCAGACAACGGGGTGGGGGATGTTTCAGGGCTAGACCATTAAGGGTGCTTCTTTAGGAAGCTTGAGGGATAGAAGTACAGTTCTGGATAATGTGTCAACCTAAGCATCATTTTAAAAGCCTTTTTGGTATTAGCAGAGGAAATTCATTCAGGCTACTTTGTATTTCATTTGTTTTGTTTTCTTGTTTTAAAATTCATATTTCCCCTTTATGATATCTATCTATCTATCTATCTATCTATCTATCTATCTATCTATCTATCTATCTATCTATCTATGTGTCCATCCATCCATCCATCTATACTAGCATCTAGTTTTAGAGAGAGATTTCAGTAGAGACAGAGAGAAAGATGTTGAGAAAGACATTTTGAGCATTCTGCCTAGGAGTTTCAGTCAATAGAAACAGCAACGTCCAGGAGATAGTACTGGACTGTTGTTAGTTAGAATGCCTGAATTGTTCATGAGAAACCAGCACAAATTGTGGGCTGAAGTGTCCCCTGCATCTGGAGTCTGCTGGGGGAAGTGCTGGCACTGGGGAGGTACAGGTACAGACGGGACATCTTACCCTCTGTGAGCTCTCCGTGACAGGTGGGGATCAGACAAGCCCTGAGTGAGCAGGGAGATTAATTAGAGGGAATTTGGATGAGGTTATTTCCTCCCTTATTGGCTCAAGACTCTCCCAAATCTCATTACTAGGATTCTTTTTGTTGGCTTATGGCCTTGTTACTGTCCCATAGCTGTCTTATCAGGTTTTTACACCTTAGTGTGAATTAGTTTATTGGCTTCTTTTCTTAGAACCAGGGATAATGATGAGTAATAATGAGGGAGAGGGCAAAAGGGAAAAAGGTAAAGAAAGTGAAAGTTTGGGTATACTACAGGTCAACTTCTTCTGATTGAAACCCTTGCCTGGCAGGGCCTGCCAGCAGCAGCACCACCTGTACTCTTCAGTTCTCCAAACAGAACCTTCTTTCCATTATTGAGATGTGACATCTGCTTTAAATTATGTCACTTGTACCAAGATAGTCAAGTGATTGGCACCTTATTCAGAATAAGTGTGAAGGTAATGAGCCAGATGCTTCCAGGAGAGAATGTGATTACCTGCGTGTAAGTTAGTCACAGAGTTGTGTATTCATCTTTTTAGGCCACCATTAAATTACTCCTATAGAGTACATTTTTATTTTTTGTTTTATTTTATTTTGAGATGGAGTCTTGCTCTGTCACCCTGGCTGGAGTGCAGTGGCATGACCTTGGCTCACTGCAACCTCTGCTTTCCATCACTTGGATCACTTGGATCCCCCTGCCCCAGCCTCCCAAGTAACTGGGACTACAGGCACATGCCACCTCGCCCAGCTAATTTTGGGGTGTGTGTGTGTGTGTGTGTGTGTGTGAGACAATGTCTCACTTTGTCAACCAGGCTGGAGTGCAGTGACATGATCTCAACTCACTACAACCTCCACCTCCCAGGTTCAAGTGGTTCTTCTGCCTCAGCCTCCCTAGTAGCTGGGATTACAGGCACCTGCCACCACGCCCAGCTAATTTTTGTATATTTAGTGAAGACAAGGCTTCACCATGTTGGCGAGGCTGGTCTCGAACTCCTGACCTCAAGCAATCCACCCACCTTGGCCTCCCACAATGCTGGGATTACAGGCATAAGCCACCATGCCCAGCCCTAGAGAGTACATTTTAAATCCCTCCTCTGTGGCTTGAAGTTATTGTATGTGTAAAGAATGGATTCTCTTGTCTTGATGTAGTATCTTTCCTCCAAATAATAATAATTAAAAACACTTAACACTAGGGATTTGTGTATTGATTTACCAGCATCTTTTAATCAGGTTCCATAAAATCTTTATAAGGTCTCCAGCAGGGAAATATATTATTAATCCCATTTTTCTAAAAGATAAGCCTCTGAAGTTAGGCCAAACTGCTTACTATGATAAATTGCTATACTTATTTTTGTCTTTTAGGTGAATTCCCTCAGCTGTTCGATTATCCAAACTCTTCATATCATTCAGGTCCCATTTAAGTAACATCTCATGTACATATACGTATTTTTAATGAACATTGAGGGCTTTGTACTGTGTCGGTTTGGCTACCCTGTAACTATGTTTCCCAGAATCTTCTTTTCTTTGTGGTTTCAGGTTAGCATTGGTCACAGGTTTTTGCCCAAGATTTGAAAAGCCGAAGTGACCTTGTGCCTATATTATACTCTGAAGGTCGGTAGTGGGTCCCAGGCACTGCAGCAGCTCACACATGTGGTGGAGTCTGCTGGCTCCCCTAGTTGGTGTAGGGCAGCTCCCAGACCTGAAGCTCCTCCAGCTGTTCATCTCTCTTCCATCAGCCTCTCCAAGTGCTAAGGCAAGTGGGTGTGTCACCCATGGCATCAGGACTGAGATGGTGGGAGACAGATAGAGGTCCCGGTTCATCCTTATGGTTTCTAGTTTGTTCTTATTTTCACTTTATGTTCAGTTTTCCCTCCTTCTGGCTGAACTATAGTGAATTAACTATAGTGGACCAACTCTAGTCACAGTGACCACAACCTGCATGGACTTCTTCATCAGCCTGCAGATACTGCTCCTACAATTGCATATGTTCTAACCTCTATACTAAATCCATTTTCTATATTATTTGTAGTAATATAGTGATGACTATGTAACCCTGCATAATACCTAGAAATTTAGATTTATTTAACAAGCATGTGGAATGTAAGCTACACAAGGGTTTCCAAGAAGTTACCAAACTGTTTCTGGATATAGATAATATTTCTTAAATACAAGATGCCAGGGGTAGAGATAGAGCAAGAGATTATAATGGTGCAATGTAAGAAGTAATAGGGTAGCAATATAGTAAACTTTTTTCACCACATAATATCCTGTCCCCAGAATAGTGCTTGACACATAATAACTCCTCATTAAATATTAATTGGGTTAGAGTCACAAGTTTGAGCTCTTTAACTAGGAAGAGAAAGATATGCAGTTCTCTATGTTTTGATTTTATCTTGCATTTCAGATGCCTGTGAGGCTTCCAGCTAGAGTTTTGGGATTTGACAACTGGTTCTATGGGTCTGATGTCAGTAGAAAAATCTGGATAGTATCTATGTAAATTTGGGTACTATTAATGTATAATGGGCATGGATAAGAAGTCAGGAAGAGGTAAGAGGGGAGACGGGCTGAGCAAAGAACCTTGGAAAACAAAATTGAATATTATACCACATTCTTCCTTTCTGGTGATTGAATTATAGAGCCACACCTTTGGCTTCACAGTTGATGAGGTACACATTTATACCTCGACATCAGGCTGGGCTACGTGACTTACTTTGGCTAATGAAATGTTAGTGAACATGATGTGAGCAGAGGCTTGGAATGTGCTTGAGGAGTTGGACTTCCCCTCTTCTGTTCTGGTGATCTGCCCATGAGAGAAACATGCCCCCAGGGGCTGCTGTTCCTTCAGGCTGGGCCCAGAATCAAAACAGGTGGAGATTAGAGCCCAACTTGCAACCCAGAGTCAAGCCCAGCTGACGCACACACTGATGCTGAGCCCACCCTGGTTTGGTTAAACTATAGTTCACCTGCTGACTTGAAAATGTGGGAATAAATGCTTGAATAAATCCCTGAGTTTTGGGATTGTTTGTTAGGCAGCATTATTCTAGCAATTGCTGACTAATATACACAGCAAATATAAACTGAAGAAAAAGAACTTATGAAGGGATCTGAGAAGAAAGGGCCACACAGGTAAGGGAGAGCTCAGGACCTAGGAATATTGTAGGTGCCAAGAAGAGAGGGTTTCAACAAGGAAGAAGTGGCAATCAGTTTCAAGTTCTTGAAAGGTCATGGAAGTCAAGGACCACCATGGAATTCACTGGATTTGACAATGATGAGATTGATGAAATTTGTATCTGATTTCTACAAATTTCTTTGTGAAGTAGGAGATGCAATCTTCTGAGAGTGAGGAGAAAGAACAACAGGCCTGAAGAAAGTGGTAAAAGTGAAAATTCACTGAAGGGAAGGGGAGATGGAGACCATGTGATTTTTCTCTAGCAATGACTATAACCTTGGTATAGAGAAGAAAAATCTAGGTGATGATGTGGTGTTGGAGATTGTTGGGATGTGTTAATAAAAGGCAAACATGTTCTTGTCAATCCCATCTATTGACCCTTCTGAATTCCTGCAGCACTAGAATCCATAATGTATACTTTTCTACTTTTTCATATGTTATCTTATATTCTTTCTTGCTTTATGTGCTAACAGTATTTTATCTCTCTTTCCCTGTCTCTGTTTATTCATTCACCCCTTCATCTGTCTGTCTACCCACTCATCCATCCATTCTTTATATTATCCCCCAAGGATATGAGGGAATTTATACATAATACTATATTGAAATGTTACATTAAAAATACAAAATTCAGAATCAAGGAAAATATGGATAAGAGCATATTAGTCACATAGTAAATACCCAAAACAATTTTTCATTGATCGATCAAGTAGCAACCAGAAAAATATGGCTTATAGACCTCATTCTAGATCTAGAGTTCTGCTTCAGGCATCTACTGCTGTAATTAAGTCATATTTTATGAAAAAAGAGGAATTTGACAAAGCTAACATGAGATATAGTAATATTTAAACAATAAACTCTCAATATGAAAAGTTAAAATAAATTCTCCTTTGTGTCTTAAATTACATAGAGAAGGAAAGTATTTTTATGTAATTTCCTCCATTCTTACCAGACCATGTGATCAGTCTCTCTTGTCACGCCTGCCCCTTAGGATGGATAAAACAAGTAGTGCTGTCAGTTGTTAGACTTCTGCATGGAAAATATATTAGTGTTTACCTTTTGGGGAGATGGGCAAAAGACTCCAAAATACACATTGAAATCTATTTTTTTTGTGCACACAAAATATTTTTACTTATTTTAAAAGGACAGAACTTTCTTCGTTGCATTTACTTAATTTTATCATGCATACCTAGAAAAATATAGAGTTATTCCTAGGAAAAGAAGTTTGGTTATCTTGGTTAATTCTTTCTTTTTCTAGCTCCTCTTCAATTAATAGGAAAATGAAATTGGTACCATAAACCATATGTGATAATCATATTTCATAAATATGCTATTACTAGTACCTTAATGGATTTAAAAGGTTGGTTCATCTCCCTTTAAAGTTTAATGTTCACATAAATTGAAAATCATTTAGCAAACATACCTATATGACTCTTTGGGTTAGAAGGAGCTTTTTAAGAAAATAAAATATAAATCAGTCTAAGTATCTCAGTCTTCAGGACCACAATTTCCTCCAGTTCTTCTGGCAACACAATTAACTCTAGTAATTTCCCAGACCTTCCCTACAGGGCCATAGCTGCTGTAATAATGTAACAACAGGATGTTCTCCCAGACAAGTGACAAATCCCTATTGATAATATCCAAAGTTTTGATCATTGCACATATTGCCTTGACTTTTAAGGTAGCTTTTCCTTGCTCTTTCAATCAACATCTGGATTGTAACCATTTCATATAACTTAATTTATTCATTCAATAAATACATTTTTAAGGACCTTCTATGTGCCAGGCATTGCACAGGACCTGGGAATAAGATAACAAACCAGATTGTGCATATATTTATGGGACATTTTGTTCAGTGGTGAAGACAAACAGAATAATACAGCATAAGAACTCTCATTGCGTTTCTCTTTCTTTGTTTCTCCCACTAGATCAATGCATCTAAAACTGGGACAGGGAAATAGGAGTCTATGGAAGTACTCTTTGAAGTTTGTATTTTCTATGGTAATTTAAAAAGCTTAAATTCACTTTGATGGTAATTAAATTTTTTCAAGTATATTCTTGGTCATCTTGATACCTACTTTATAACTGAGTAACATCCTACCATTTCTGTGCTCAAGTGTACATTTATGTTTACTCAAAAAATCAGTTTTAATAAACAATCACACTGAGAGATGTTTTTTCTGTACTACAACATCATTGATTGCATTATTTTAAAGCTGTTAATCATAAGTTTTTGTTATCTAGTATGCAAATTTTATATGTAAATTGTTTTGGTTGCACAGTTACATAAATACATCAGCAGAAATAGTTAATCCAAGTTTTATGCTTTCATTATTTATATTTAGTAACATTATGATAAAAGTCATTTAAATCAAAAGAGGGAGGGGTTTGCACTTTTCTTCAAAATTATAGGATAATTTTCCTTTAAAAGAAGTTCCTGCTTTACTTGTGTTTGAGATAGTTCTGGTTCCCCATCAGTAATCTTTCAGAAAAGCTGTTTGAGAAAATCTCTTCTCTTCATTTCCTTTGTGCTGGTGAAAACTGTCATCTGACAGGTTATGATCTTCCTTATTCCACCCTCAGCTCCTGAAGTGAGGGGGCGTCCAGTTAAGTGTGTTAGCAGAGTGTAATTTAGAAATACCAAAGGGCTGAGTGTTTTTTTTAAACCCATTAAAAATTCTTTAAGTGAAAACATTCAAGCCAGGTTAGGCACAGTAACCCTCTGGGTTATTTGTGAGTGAGATTTTCAGTTTTAAATCAGGCTATGTATACTCCGAGCATACTATGAGCTATGGAGGATGTAAGAAGATGGAGGATGTGACCATCACATTTTCATGGTGGTAAAAATTAGAAAATAAAAACAAATGCCATCTATGGGGTAAAATGCAATTTGCATGCATGTTTAAGTGAAAACTTCAAAGGAATTCCAAGTTTGAAGTCAGACACTGCTTTGGAATATGCTAGCAAACATTCCAGGGTCTGACAATCTCTCTTCTCTGTCTTAAAGGGTTACTTTGGCAGAAACCTTTGGAAAGCATTGTGCAGGAGAAATGCTCCTCAGGGCAAGAAACCTGAAGTTGTCCCCTTCCTACCAGATCTTGAGTGTTTGGCTGGAAGATTGTGAAGATTTTCTTTTGTGAGATTTCTTCTGGTAGCAGTATCAAATCTTGGGTTTTTTTCTGGCTCTCCTTACCACCCTGTCATGATAGTGGTTGCACTTCTTGTTCAATCAACAGCAGAGCGCATATTGCACATAACTAGTTGAAGACTTTGCAGTGTCTCCCTCTGAGATCTTATATCTACAGATTGGAAACCGCTGAAGTAGTTGACGTTCTCTTCATCTGATCATCTCATGCTCATCATGTCCTGGTCTCTGCCTACCAGTGTATCAAGTTTACTCATTCATTCAACAAAATTACAAGCTTCCTGAAGTGCAAGGAGCTGTCTACATGTAATTGGAAGCTCTAAACATGCATTCCCACAACTCTCTCTTCTCCATTAAATATGCTGTCTACTTGCATTTGGTTTAAATGCATTATCTATTTAATGTTGGATCATTAGCCTTAATGTCTGTTTTAGTCAGGCTGAATCAATTAAAACACTAGTTAATTTGGGTCAGACCTCCAGTTTACCCCTTCAATTTGGTGAATGAAGAAGCAGCAGGCCAAATAGTCAAATCTGGATCCAAGACATCAGTCCATTTATCTCCTCAGTCTCTTTTAAGCCTTGTATGAAACTGTCTGCCAACATTTTGAGTCTATGCCTTTGCTTGGTATAGTCTCTGTCGTTGAATAGTGATTCTTGAAAGCAGGTGGCGGTGGTGTGAGGCATGTGTGTTTGTATATTTTGAAAAGCATATGGTAAAATCATTGTCTGACTTATTTCTAATCTCAATATTTAATTTTTTCACATAACAGCAAAAGGAGGCATATGACTTTTTTGTTTATAAAAGAAGGCATGGATTTTAAAGAGATTTTAAGGTCATATTGCAAAATACAACCTTAGAATTTAGAGAGAGTGAAATCTTGCCTCTGTTCCAGATGTCACCTAACACTGTTATATAGTGATAATATGCTGCTTTTAATGCTCCATTCCTGATAATTTAGTAATTGCTTCTTATTAGTTTAGATTTCCAGCAGTCTCTGCATCTTGACAACAGGAAGTAAAATAAAAACAAACAGAAGGCTTTAGTGACTTTGAAATATATGTTCTAAAGCTAGTAAGCCACACTATACTCTGCATGTGTTCATTTAGACCCATTAACTCTCGTATTATACAAAATTCAAACATCCTGGTGAGGCAGAGTCTGTTGTGATCTATCCCATGATTCTCAGACTTTATGTCTGGGGTGGGGCTTGGTAATTTGTATGTCTAACAAGTTCTCAGATAATACTGGTCTGGGAATCGCGTTTTAAGAACAACTGGCTGGCCCAGTATGGTGGCTCATGCTTGTAATCCCACCACTTTGGGAGTGCGAGGTGGGCAGATCACCTGAGGCCAGGAGTTCGAGACCAGTCTGGCCAACATGGTGAAATCATGTCTTTACTAAAAATAAAAATAAAAATAAATTAGCTGAGCATGGTGGCAACGCCTGTAATCCCAGCTACTTGGGAGGCTGACGCAGGAGAGTTGCTTGAACCTGGGAGGTGGAGGTTGCAGTGAGCTGAGATCATGCAACTGTACTCCAGCCTGGGCAGCAATAGTGAAGTAAAACAAACGAACAGACAAAAAACAACTGGCCTATCCCGATATCCATTTTCCCCTTCCCCTTAGAAATAAAAGTCAAATTTTATTTAGGGTGGCAATGCATCCATTAGGGTGACATTCTATTTCCCAGCTTTCATTTTAGTAGTGGGGTCATGTGGCTCAGTTATGGCCCATAAGATGTAACAGAAATGTTGGTAGGACCTCTAGGGCAGTAGTGGAAAAAAAGGAGTGTGCTTGGTTATTCTTCCCTTCCCTGTTTCTACAACTTAGAACATGGTTGCAGTAGTTATAGCTCCAGTAGCCTTCTTAGATTATGAAAAATCACATACGGCAGAGCAAACTCATAGGGTCTTGAATAGCCTTGTGGAGTCTTCCTACATGGTTTGCTTACCTCTGTACTTCCCGTACATAGGCAAATACACCTTTTGTGTTTAAGCTACTACTGTTGAGTTTCTGTTACTCACAGTTAACCCTAACTGATACACTTTGTTAGTCTGATTTTTCAGTAGCTTCAAAGCACCAAATTAGAAGCAGGAAAGGCTGCTTCTGGTTGCAAGTGAGAAAAAAGAAAAATTATTACAGACCGGAAAATCAATTAATGGTGAGATGGCTGACTTCAAGTCAGTGAGAAGGCAGGAAAAGATGTAGGTGTAGAATAGTCATGGTTTTTTTGTTTTGTTTTTAAATTGAACATAGTTGAAGTTGACAGATAAGGCAAACTTCAGGTGCTTTTTTTTTTTTTTTTTTTTTTTAGATGGAGTCTTGGTTCTGTCACCCAGACTGGAGTGCTGTGGTACGATCTCGGCTCATTGCAACCTTCACCTTCTGGGTTCAAGTGATTCTCCTGCCTCAGCCTCCTGAGTGACTGGGATTACTAGCATCATCGTGCCTAATTTCTGTATTTTTAGTAGAGACTAGGTTTTGGCCATGTTGGTCAGGCTGGTCTCCAACCCCTGACCTCAAGTGATCCACCTACCTCTGCCCCGCAAAGTGCTGCTATTACAGGTGTTGAGCCACCGTGCCCAGCCCAGGTGCTTTCATTATTTATTTTTTTTTAAAATGAGGATAAATTTTTTTTTTAACTTTTATTTTAGGTTTGGGGGCACATGTGCAAGTTTGTTACACAGGCAAACATGTGTCACGGGGGTTTGTTGTACAGATTATTTCATCACCCAGGTATTAAACCCAGTACATAATAGTTATCTTTTCTGCTTCTCTCCCTTCTCTCACGGCTCAAGTGAACCTCAGCCTCTGTTGTTTTCTTCTTTGTGTTCATAAGTTTTTATCATTTAGCTCCCACTTATAAGTGAGAACATGGAGAACATGTGATATTTGGTTTTCTGTTCAACTTCAGGTGCTTTTTGACTTGACACATGAGACTCTTCATTCCCGCCTTTGTCATCAGCATTTCTGGAGCTAGGCACTGTGTGAGTGAGGACAAGCATGGTGTACCTCTGCACTTAAGGTATTCACAGCAGAGCCCAGGACAGTGAGAAATTGGCCTGTGTGAGGACTTAGGGGTGCGTGTGTGCAGTTATTTTGTGTAAGAGGGTAGTTGGAAGGGTTCTTAAGTTTAGGAGAATACTCCTATGGTTATTCACAGTTGTGGAAATTGTCCTAGGCCAAGTAGAGACACAATGGCTGAGTGTAAAACCAAATACTCCAAGCTCCTGGTTTAGTTCTCTAACAAATGACACTGCCTAGCTTGTCCTAAATCTCTTTCAATAAGTGAAATTTATTTCTCTCTTGACTACCTTCTGACAAAGGGGCTCCTGTTCTCTTCCATTCTGTCACTCCCAGAAATACTAACGCAAGAAAGCTTCATCAGGGACTAGGGTCACAGTGTCAGACAAAGCTTATTGTCTAGGTAGGTGATTTTATTCCAGGAAGAGAGCTCCTAAAATAATACCAAAACACCAACAAATGTAGCTAGACTTACTCATTTTCAAGCCTTTTACAGTTCTATTTTGTAAACCCAACACACAGAATAATTAATTTCCGCAATCTACAGGACACCTTACCACCAATTTTTGTAGGAAGAGATAATGACTTGCATGGAACATGAGCAGAGAGTTGATTTTAAGTAAGGAAATGGGGTCAGAGAGAGGTTAAGTGGCTGGCCTGGGGTCAGATAGCAAGCTGGTGACTCAACTTTGCAGCTCCTGGATCTGAGGACTACAAAGAAAACCAGAGCTCATTTCCTCTAGATAAGTTAACTGCCCCACATCTGTGGTCTGCTGTAAACTTTTAAGCGCCACATTCCTTTTGTGACTGTAGACCTGAGTTCCTATGACTTTCACTGGAGAATGGAAAACACTTTCAAGGTCAGAGTGTGTTATATAGAGGGCAGAATAGCACTTATTTACCACCAGAAATCATCATGCAATTTGTAGAAACTACCATCTTTTGCATGCCTTCCAGTCTGCATGCAGTATATGCATAATAACCAGTCTGTACAATAGATGGAGTGTCTTGGAAACGATCATCTGCATTTATGAAGTGTTTACTATGTGTCAGGCATCTTCCAAGTGTTTTGCACGGAAGATCTCATTTAATCCTCGTGATGACCTTGTGGGGTAGGTCAATTTATAGTCCATTTTACCACCTGGGATACTGAGGCCTTTCAGGGGTTAAGTTCCTAGCCCAAGTTGATAATGCTAGAAAAATGGTCAATTAAGGATTATGAACCCAGTTTGGTCTGACAGAGAGGCCACATTCTTTATCACCATGTTATTCAGAATTCTTGTACACACATACCTACATTTTTTTTTCTCTGCTTCTGTTATTTCAGTATTTTTATAGATTAAAACTTCATGCAGAGGTAATTTTTATCTTGGCCTTAGATAAATAAATGGTCTGACTAAAAACAAAAAAATGGAAATCTTAACAGCAAGGTTGATTGTCCTGCCTACCTGCAAACAGTTCAAAGGTGCCTCTCTCACTGCAGTGTTGTTTTGGAAAGATCTTAGTTATATATCAAAGAAAATAATATCTTCCACACTAAAAGGTTGAAAATAGAGATATTTGGAAGTGGAACTCTATTTGAAGTTCCATAATGTGTGGTGACAATGTGAACTTCTAATACTCTTCATTTTCTGGCAACCAAAAAAGATGGTGGAATGGACATCTATGAAAGTTTTTGTTACTTGAAAAGTTTGCTCCTAAAATGGATTTGTGTGTGGATGCACTGGAAAATCATTCATTTCTTTTGAATGGGAGACAATTCTAGATGAATAAGAAGAATATAACTTAAATATTAGGAAACATTGAATTTTTTTTTAGGTGGCAAGATATCACCCTGGAATTATGGTTACATATTACAAATTGAGTTAAAAAATGTAGTTGGAAATGATTTTATTAAACAAATATGTGTGAAAAATCTCGATTTTAAACAGCACGCGCATGTGTGTGTATGTGTGTTTGTGTGAGGCTTTGGAGCATTGGTGGCTTTTAGAATTCTGTTAACCCAAATCTCATCAAATGATTACAAATATAAGAAGGAGGGGACTGAGAAAAATAGAAAAAATGAAAGTTGTATTATAATTTTTCAAGATATGAATATTTTGAACCCATTCTTTTTTTTTTTTTTAAAAAAAAACATATATTATGAATTTGCAGGGATACACAATGTTGGGGTGGGAGACCCAGGGTCTCTAGATTCAGACAAGATAGGTAGAGCATCCCACCCCCTGATGGCAGCAGACATGAATTGTGGGCTACTCTTTTTGAAGTATGAGTAAATTTCTTAAAAGCTAAAACTATAATTTAAAAAAATAACCATTTTTTAAAGTTTTAAGAGCAGTGCTCATTTACGACAAAATAAAACAGAAAACACAAATAAATGAAAAGGAAGAATTAAGAGTCATTTACAGTCTTAGAGATAGCCACTGTTAATACCCTGGGGCATGTATTTCTAGGTCCTCTGTGTATGTGTGTGTACACAAAAGCAAACACGCATTAAGACCATTCTACATGCTATTTGTAACATGATTTTTCCACTTAATTGTATACTGTGATAATGATATTAATATATAAATGCTTTTATATGACCTAATTTTTCATGGCTGTATTTGCATATTTGGGATTAAAAAAATACTTTGCTATTATGAAAATTGGGATAATTTTCCCTTTAAGAAAACTTTGAATTTATCATTAATTATTTTCTTAGGTTAAATTCCTATTTTTATAATTTCTGGATTAAAGGGAATGCAGATTTGGAGACTTTTGAAACAGTCTGTAGTGTCCTCCAAAGAGGTTTATCAAGTTACACTATGATTGTTTGTATATATGGGCCGAGGTTAGCTTGAAAATTCTGAGGAAGTATTTTTGGTGACAATTATGACTGCATTGCAGATTGTGAATATTAAAAATAAGATTTGATGTGTGGTTATCCTAGAATAAAACATATTAGATGTGAAAACGTTACAAATTACTATTGATATAATTATTACCATTGAAATCCAAGATCTTTTGGAGGTCTGGATGAATGTCATACAAATTCATTGACTGCTGGCATAAGTTTTGAACATGTGGTAAGTTTAGATATCACTAAAATCTGTTATTTGAAGAACTTGCAAAAAATTGGCATGTGTTGAAAGCAGATGCCTTATATTGATAACAGTTAAGTTTTGCATTTGGAATGTTGAACCATGTGGATAAGGCTAATATCTTTGAGAAAATGTGGATATTTTTAACAAGAAAGCATATGCTTAAAGGAAAAAAAAAATCCTTCATGTAGTTTCAATACTTAATTTTTAGTGGACTGTTATTTCCTAAAGGTGCATGAATTATTTAACGCTCTTTATTTATGGAATATTATGTGATAGATTTGATTGTATTTTAATTGTGTTATTTGCATTATAGCCCTTTTCTTTTAATGAGAACAGTAATTCTTGGACAAGGGTCTACATCATTGTTTAAAATGGTGTTGAAATTTTGTTGACTACATTTTCTCAGTCATCTCAATGAACCAGAAAAATACATTTAAATGGGTAACATTATGTAAAGGTACTTTGATATGTCTAGGCTTATTGCAGGTAATTGATTCATTCCCTCCCTCCCTCCTTTATCATTTCAGCCTCTTTCCATCCCTCTCTCCATCCATCCATCCATCCATCCATACGTCCACCCATCGATCCATTCCTTTATCCATCCACTGACCCACATGGCCAATCATTCATTTATTTTTATTACCTACCTACTTTATATCAAGTCTAGTATAAAAACTTGCATTTTATGGGAGAAAAAGTCGTGGATTAACCCCATTGTCAACAATGGAGGGTTAGCAAACTACAAGAGTAAATTTTTGTGGGGAAACAGAAAATTAAAGAATTTGGGCTAAAAAAATTCTTTTCTGTATTTGTCTGTATTTCTGAAAGTTTTAGATAGGTTACCTTCTTTTAATGTCCCATCTGGCCATTTCTATTCATTCTCATGGTTTAAAATGAGGTGTAACTTCATGCTGTACTCATTCATTCACTCATTTATTCAATCAACATCTTTATCTAATGTCTACTATGAACCAGGTCCTTTCTTATCATTGTGGATAAGATACCAGCTTTTTCCTCATGGAGCATGCTGGACTGTACTTCCATTTCCACTTCCACGCTGGCTTCCCACTGGGTTAGCACTCAGTATTTACCACTGCCACACTATATTGTAATTACCTGTTTATCAGTTAGTCTCTTCACCAGGCTGCTGTGCTCCTTAAGGGCAGAGCCTCTTCCCCGTTTCCTGCTCTATGTCCAGCCCTTGACATAGTCCCAATTATGGTTTCCCTGTAAATTTGTATTGAGTTAATGATTGTTTACTAATATTTTGCTACCCCTTCAGTTTACTTTAGGGCTATGTTTATCTTTGTCTCGGTAAAATAGTTGTATACACTTTATGGCCATAAGAAACTTCTGTTTGACTTTTATTTAACTTTGTCAGGCTGAAGTCCTACTATATCCTTCCACATATCCTATGTTAAGCCACTTATGGCTTTCCATATGGGCCCTGTTCCTTTGCTCAGATTTTTCCCATGCACAGAACAACTTAAACTCTCTTTGCTCCTCTTCCTTAAGGCCTGTTTGACTGCCCCTTCTCTCATGCTGTCATAGTGCACTGATCCAATCTCTTTAGATTTGTTTTTTTTCAATATCAAGTAATAGTTATTTGTTCAGTCTGTCTCTTCCTTCATCGACTGTAAGCTCCTTCCTCTGAAGGAGGAGCAGTTCTCATTTTTGTATTCTCCATAATATGCAAGGCCGTGCTTGACACATAGCAGGAGGCCAATAAATGCTTATGAGATGAATGAATATATGAATACACTCTTCACAGTGAGTGGACTGTGCGTGTGACTAAGTGGAAAAAACTCATCACAGAGGAAGATATGTACTTGGGATAAATAATATTGGCTAAAGGGAAGAGCAGGCCATATAGCAGGACATAGGAACAACATGTATGGGCCAGAGAGCACAATGTATTTATCTGGAGAGCAACAAAAGGTTGAGGTTGACTAACAGGTAGGTTTAGAATCCAGAAAACTGAGTTTGAGGCACAGGAACATGGCCTTGGACCCAGTGAAGGTAAGCTACCTTTTTGATTCTTGAATTGTATTTCCAATATCCAGATATTTGTGACACCGACTCAGTTTATCTTGCATCTATGTCTATGTTCTTGACTAATACATTCAATATGATGTATGTCACTGCCACAAAAGATTTTGGTGATGACTTTTCGCTGTGTGCAGTGGCTCACGCCTGTAATCTCAGCACTTTTGGGAGGCTGAGGCAGGCAGATCACTTGAGGTCAGGAGTTCGAGACCAGCCTGGCAAACATGGTGAAACCCTGTCTTTACTAAAAATATAAAAACTAGCTGGCCACGGTGGAAGGCGCCTGTAATTTCAGCTGTTTGGGAGGCCGAAGCAGGAGAAGTGCTTGAATCCGGGAGGCGGAGGTTGCAGTGAGCTGAGATTGTGCCACTTCACTCCAGCCTGGGTGACAGAGGGAAACTCTATCTCAAAAAAAAAAAAAAAAAAATCCAAGGTAGCTCAAATAGTACAATAATAGAGTTAGGACTTCAGGGACACTGAAACCAAACCTAGTGTTTTTTTCTCAACAACTCTCTTTCCAATCATGAAGGTAGTTGGGGATGACAAAGAATGGGTGATTAGAGAAGAGGAGGAGAAAATGGGGAGGTAAAATTATGATTTACTTATTCACTTAGTGACTAGTGAGCGCTCCTCCCCGGCCCTACCCTCATGTCAGTCAGTATCTCAGTCCTCAGGGATACCAGAGGCAGGCAATTGAAAGACAGTGAAGTAAAAGTCTTGGAAGTACTAAATGGGGTGCCTAGCCTAGTTGTGGAAAATCAGGAAGTGATATCAAATTGTGACTTAAGGAAGGTGAAGGTTCCAGTTAGGTGCTGCCTACAAGAGACTCACCTCACTTTTAAGGACACACATGGACTGAAAGCGAAGGGATGAGAAAAGATATTCCACACCAATGGAAACCAAAAGAGAGTAGAGGTAGCTGTACTTACATTGGACAAAATAGACTAAGTCAAAACGGTAAAAAGAGACAAAGAAGAACAAATGTTTTTATATCTATAATGATAAAGGGGTTAATTCATGAAGAGGATATAGCAATTGTAAATATATATAGCCAACACAAAACACTTAAATATATGAAGTAAATATTGAAAGACCCAAAGGGAGAGATAGATTGCACTATAACAATAGTAGGGAACTCACTTTCAAAGATGGACAGATTATCCAAACAGAAAATTAATTAAAAAATTGGACTTTTGGAGTACACCGTAAGCCAAATGGACCTAAAAAACATGTATAGAACATTCCATCCAACAGCAACAGAATGTACATTCTTCTCAAGGGCACCCAAAACATTCTTCAGAATAGGTCACATGTTAGGAAGAGATCTTCTGTTTGGAAGAGATTGGCATCAATAACCCAGACAGCAGATGGAAAATAGCTGCTAGGAGTGGAAAAGAGTAGATGTGATGTTGGAGTATACATGGGAAAGGAAGGAAAAAAAGTTGATAATTTTGAAGAAATTGCATGAATACTCTTGTTTTTAGTGATTAAAAGAAACTTGTTTTTGTATTTATAGTTCATTAGTGAGATTCTTATATACCTTTTAGTCCCATTTAAAATTTGTTTTCTACTTCAGTGATGTTCTTAAGCTTTCTATTTTATTTTATTTTATTTTTTTAGAGATGGGGTCTCATTTTGTAACCCAGGCTAGAGTGTATTGGCACAATCACAGCTCACTGCAGCCATGATCTCCCAGGCTCAAGCAATCCTCTCACCTCAGTCTCCAGAGTAGCTAAGACTGCAGTCACATGCCACCATGACAGGCGAATTTTTTTATGTTTTGTAGAGACAGGGGTCTCACTATGTTGCCCAGGCTGGACTTGAACACTTTTTAAGCAGTCCTCCCATCTTGGCCTCCCAAAGTGCTCGGATTACAGGCCTGAGCCATGGTGCCTAGCCACATTCATAAACTTCATTTCTCATTAAAGTAATATAACTGAAAGCTCAAGTAGCATAGCTGAAATTATGCTTTAACTTTATTTTGGAAGTATTTTTTTAAATATAAAAATTACCTTTTTTGAATTAAGACATTAGTATGTATTCTACTACAGCTCTGAAAATCAGAATCTCAGTTGAACATTGACTTTAAAAAAATGCATGAGGGGCTGGGCATGGTGGCTCATGCCTGTAATCCCAGCACTTTGGGAGGCCAAGGCAGGCAGATCATGAGGTCAGGAGATCGAGACCATCCTGGCTAACATGGTGAAACCTCGTTTCTACTAAAAATATAAAAAAAATTAGCCGGGTGTGGTGGCAGGTTCCTGTAGTTTCAGCTACTCGGGAGGCTGAGGTAGGAGAATGGCGTGAACTTGGGAGGTGGAGCTTGCAGTGAGCAGAGATCGCACCACTGCACTGTACCTGGGGCGACAGAGCAAGACTCCGTCTAAAAAAACAACAACAAAAGAAGTATGAGGATTTAACCTATTTACAGGCTACCAGAAGGCAAGAAAAAAAGATTTCTTCTGGGGTTCAGTTCAGGGAGTCTGCTTTGTCAGAAAAATAGAGCCAGACATATTAATATCCACAGACTTTTCAAAGTGAGGATGCATTTGAAAGACAGGAATTCATTGGGTTAGTCCTGCTAACAAGTAGGAATGGAAAAGTCAGTGACCTCTCAAATAAATCCATTTCTACACACCCTTATGACCATATGAACAGGTTAGCAAGGTTTCCATTCCCCCTTCTGAGGATGTGCGGAATGGAAATCAGTGGCACAGCAAATGGTCTTTTTGTTTTGTTTTGTCTTTTTTGAGATGGAATCTCGCTCTTGTCGCCCTGGCTGGAATGCAATGGTGCGATCTTGGCTCACTGCAACCTCTGCCTCCTGGGTTCAAGTGATTCTCCTGCTTTAGCCTCCCAGGTAGCTGGGATTACAGGCACATGCCACCACGCCTGGCTAATTTTGTATTTTTGGTAGAGACAGCGTTTCATCATGTTGGCCAGGCTGGTCTCGAATTCCTGAGCTCAGGTTATCTACCCACCTTGGCCTCCCAAAGTGCTAGGATTACAGGCATGAACCACTGCGCCTGGCACAAATGGTCTTTTCCATGAGGAAACGTAGATGTTCTCAGTCTGATTATACATTGGAATAAAGGTTCTCTGGGAAGAATTACCAGGGTTAAATTATAAGCTCAAAAGTGAAAAAGTCAACCCCTTAAGTAATATCTATATGTCATAGAATGGCTAAGTCCTAAGATCTATTTTCTTGCCTGGTTTATGGAAATTGAGCTTGTTACATTATTTTCACAGTGCAAGCAAATGAAGATTTTGCTTAATTCAATACACTCTGTGAGTATATTTCAGAGCTAGAGAGTGAATGTAGACAAAAGCCCAAAAATGGCAGAAAAGTGACTGTCCAACCCCAGAGCATGATGTGGTGAGTGCCTTGCATTTTATATTGTTGAATCAGAGCAGCTAAAATCTCCCCTCTAGGTTGGGAGAATCATATTCCATATATATGAAGGAAAGAATAGACTTGTGGACTCTCCATACCTGTCTGTCTGTCTGTCTTTCTCTCTATGTATCTGTCTGTCCTGTAGAACAAAAAATTTCAAGTTTTCTTCTCCAAAGTGTGCAGATTCAGAAAGCAACTGCTCTGCTGCTGGGAAATTGCCCTGTGGTAATATTACCCCCTGGACTCCAAGGGTCTGAGCCACAGAGCGGCACTGGAAACCATGGGAGTGACAATGAGCTTGCCTGCTCACCTGCTGTAAAATGAAACAAATTGGACAATAATCTTCCCTTCTTCCTCCCTCCCTCTCTTTCTGTCACTTTTTATTCAGTCCCTTCCTTCCATTTCTCCCGTTCTTTCCTCCCTTCTTTCTCTTCTCTCCCTTCTCTTCTCTCCTTCTTGATCTTTCTCTCTTTCCCAACTGTCTCTCGCCCTCCCATTCTCCCTTCCTCCAGTCACTTCTCCACGTACTATTGCTAGAGATAAGACACAAATGGTCAGACAAAACAGGAGATACATATGTGTGTATATATATGTATATATGTACATGCATGTGTGTGTGTGTATATGTATATATGTATATGTGTGTGTGTATATATGTGTGTGTGTATGTATGTGTATATAATTCTGCAGCAGTTTTGCAATGTATTTTTTCTTCTCAGATTTGCAGCTTAAATTCAAAGTAAATTATTTAAGCTTAACTATTGGCCCCTTCAAGGTCATAATCTCTCTGGCTGGTGATGATTTGTGTTAAAACCTTATTCTGTATAATATTAAACTTTACATAGAACTTTAACTTTTGAAACTGAAGAAAAAAATGATTTTTTAAAACTTTTTCACTTCAAAGGAGATTTGTGTTAGAAGATGGAAAACATATAGGGCATTGACCAATTAGGTGAACTGGGGCTTTGAGGTTTTAGAAAAAGAAATAACCCTTTATAAAACTTGGGAGCAAGGATATTATCCAAGAAGATTTCTTAATAGAAGTATGTTCTTCAAATGGTTATCTTGGTGTGCTTTAATTTATGGTCTCTAATGGTGAAGAAATCTCTAACTAGAAAGAATTATGAACCCAGTATGAAGGTTATAATGGGTCTTGACAAGGTGGCTTAAAAGGAGACATTACGGCATCTAGGTGATGAGAGTTAACCTTTTGTCCTGAGAATGTGTAATTTGCCTCAAAATCATCAAAGTTATCAGCAGATAGTATTTCTTAATGTCTCTTAAGAACTTGATATCTTAAGATCTATATACATAATCACACATAGTTTAGGTAAGTCACTTTACTTTGACACGTCGTTAATAATCTTTTCTCAAGATATCTTAAATAACTGGAAATATCAACGTCAGAAGAAGGAATTTCACAAATACCATTTTCCACACTGAGAGAAATGTAAGTTGTAAAATAAACTCAGAAACTTGCAAATCCCTAGTATTACAACATGGAACCTAACTATAAGTAGTTCAGGTTCACATTATGGAAAAGGCAGAAAAAAAAAAAAAACCAGTGCAGAAGCAAAATGTTCACCAGAGACTACCTTAAGATGAAGAGGAAGACATTTGCTGAGAGCTTTGTAAACAACCCTTGGAAGAAAAAAATTATGATTATAAAAGTGATTATTCTAGTGCTTGACTTGGTTAATGTGGGCTTGTAAGAGTGTACTTTTCAGGCTGTACTTTTCAGTACTTTTGAGTACTTTTCAGTACTTTTGAGGACTGAAAATGGGCCATGCTAGTAATTCCGTTACCTCAGTTCTAAAAGAAACCCCCAAAATCTTGACGTAAGAGAGTTTACAGATGAAACTGGAGTGTAAAAGCAAAAAGTTTTGTTAGAAATATGGACATCTTCTTCATTAGGACTTCATAAAGATATTTCTTGGCCCTAGGCAAAGCATAATATTTGCAATTGCTCCAGAGGGAGCACTATACTTATTTATATATATTTTGTAAACCAAAAGGTATTTGAGACAGATCTCAGTCAATTTGGAAGTTTATTTTGCCAAGGTTAAGGACATGCTGGTGACATAGCCCAAGGAGGTGCTGAAAGCGTGTGCCCCAGGTGCTCAGGCTACAGCTTGGTTTTATATGTTTTAGAGAGACACAAGACATCAATCAATACATGTAAGATGTACATTGATTTGGTCCAGAAAAGCAGGACACCTTGAAGGTGGCAGCAGGTAGGGGTGGGGATGGACTTCCAGGTCGTGGGTGGATTCAAAGTTTTCTCAATTGACAGGTGGTTGAAAGAGTTTATCTAAAGGCCTGGAATCAGTAGATGGGAGTGTCTGGGTTAAGAAGAAGGACTGTGGAGACCAAGGTTTTCATTATGCAGATGAAGATTTCAGGTAGCAGGCTTCGGAGAGAATAGATTTTAAGTGTTTCTTATCAGAATTAAAAAGGTGCCAGACACTCAGTTAATTCTCTCCTGGATCAGAAAAGATACTTGGAAAGGGAAGTGGATTGTGTACAGAATATAGATTTTCCCCATGAGAGACAGCTTTGCAGGGCCATTTCAGAATATATCAAAGAAATGTATTTTGGGGTAAAATACTTTGATTTAATTTCTTTAAGGGCTTGCTATCAGTTATGTTGGTATCTTATTGTTACAGTAAGTTTGCTTTGTCAGTCTTAAGGGCTCTGTTTTAATGTTAAATGCTGGTCAGCTGTGCCTGAATTCCAACAGGAGGAGAGTATAATGAAGCATGTCCAACCCCACTTCCCATCATGGCCTGAACTAGTATTTCAGGTTAACTTAGGTATACCCTTGGCCAAGAGGAAGGTCCATTCAATTGGCTAGGGAGCTTAGAATTTTACTTTTGGTTTATCATATCATATATACACATACATATACATGTATATATGTGTGTATGAGAGAGAGAGCACGCACACTGTAGACTTATAGACTCCCTGAGCATAACAAACCTGCCAGGGTATATTGTTTTCCGTATTTTATAGTTAAGAAAACTAGGAGGAGAAGTCGAGTCACTTTTAGACTCACCACCTGGCTAAAAGTTGGTAAGAGTTTGTAAGCTTTAGGGCAATGGTCACACAGAGTGAGTGGAATGAGAGAACCCTCACTCCAAGCCGTGCCCAGCTCTGCCTTCCAGAGCAGTGTGAGTTTTCACTGCTGGAGTTTAGTGCAGTCTTTCCTTATCTCTGTTAGGGAAGACAGTGAAAGTATTACAGAACCATTTTCCAGCTAGAGAAGTGGTCACAGGGAGGTTATGGGTTTATATGTGGTTAATTGCAGAGCCATGATTTGAATGAGATTGTGTCCTTTCTTCTGGAGCCTGTTAATCCAGATCCCACACCCTTCCCTCAAACAGAATCCTCCAAAGAACGCAGGTGTGTCGGGGACCAGGGCCTGAGGGTCAGGTTAGGAAGGGTTACTGACAAGGTGACCAGGCAATATGCAAAAGGTCTAGGTACAAAAGAAAAAAGGACAAACATTTCACTTAATATAGTTAATGTAATCAGCTGTGGAAAATTTAGAATTATGGAAGGATGTATCTTAAAATTCTTAGCCTAGTGAAGGCATAGTTATCCATACTAGTAAAAACCATAGCTCTCCTGCCTTTTTCCAAGTTCTTTGTCTCAAAGGACGTATTACTTGCTTCTTTGTTTAGGCCCCACTATATCTTTCTGGCTCAGCATGCCTTCAGAGGCTCTGAAAGTAGTCAGAAGGCACAAGTGTGAAGATTTCTCCATGATGTCATCAGTAAGGCAACACTGACCTCAGAACCTAATTCATCTTGAGCATCGTACATATCAAGCAGCACTTTCTCTTCTTGCTGAGGAGAGAGAAAATGTATTTTCTGCTAGTAAGGAGAGAATGGAGTTGGGGGTAGAGGGTGAGAGGGCCAGTGTCTGGCATCTGGACAGCTGGATCACTGGGAGAAGTGTCGAATGACTCTTGCCCCTGCCAGACAGGCTTTCTCCAGTTGTTTCAGAGTCTTCAAAATGCTAATACAATACGTTTGCATTTTCATTTGTATTGGCTGAGGCTTGTGTTAAAGTGCTGCCAGCTGCTGTAACAGATAAAATTTGAAGTCTCCATGGCTTTTCACAATGGAAGTTTCTCTTAAAGTCCAAGAAGTGGTGCAGATGTGGGTCACAGGAGGTGGGCTGGTAAGGAGGAGGCAGTCTGGTCCACATGGTTATTCAGGAACCCAAGCTGAAGAAGTCTCTACCATTTTCAACATGTGACGTCTAAGGTTACCATGGGTGACAACATCTAGTCTACCCATGCAGGAAGAAAGAGAAGGTGGAGAAGGCATACCTACTTCTTAACCAGCTGGTTTTGGAGGTGACAGGAATCACTGCCATTCATATACTCTAAATGAGAACTAGTCACATGAACTCACATGGGTGGCAGGGCACTTAGAAGTAGAGTCCTGGGTGGCAGTACCTCCCAGAAACAACTTTGTACCATGGAAGATAAGCATGGATAATTTGTGGAGAATCAGACTGCTCTGCTACAGTATTCTTTAGTGAAAGCAATTGAAACTGATTCTGGTGAACTTTGGTAGTAAAATGAATTTATTAGGAGGATATTAGGTGGATCTAAGAGCTAATAGGAATATTTCTGGGGTGAGGTTGCAGAAACCACCTAAAGAATTTGTCAAGATGTGGCTGCCAAAATGAAGAAACACTTAAAAAAATCTTTTTGTATCCTTGTTCAATATTCGAATTCTCAGAAGGAGTATCTGACCAATGTAACTTGGGTCCTTGGGTCACTTGCTTGTTCCACAGATTGTGTCCAGAGGTAACTCCTCCAAAAAGAAACAGACAGACAAACAAAAAACCCCACATTCGGTAGCCAAAGAAAAGGGGATGAATTTGAGGCAGCCAAAACAGCCAATGTTCACTCCCCCACTTTCACAGAAGATGCTAATTTTAAGGTAACAAAGGAAAATAAAGCCAATTCCACATCATGAAGATCACCATTTACCAAGTATAATGGATATCAGATTGGAAATTATAGGTTTTTGAAAGTATGACAGATTTCTGAGGAGTCAGAGAATGTAGTTACTGCTTTTGTATGTTTTTGAAAGTATGACAAATTTCTGAGGAGTCAGAGAATGTAGTTACTGCTTTTATAATCATCGCCATATATTCCTTTTCTTAACGTTGTTCTTCAGAGATTTTATATATTGTTATCATTTCTTAAACATACCATGAGGCTTCTCTCTCCATGGATACCTAAGTGTTGTCATGACATTGTCTTTGATGCCTTGATCTTTTGAGAAAGAAACACAAGAGACCACATCTTTAACCTCTGTGAAATGGAGGGAGTAGAGATCATATACACCATACACTTTCAACAGATTGAGGGGACTAGTGCATTAAGGTTCTTTGAGTTCTGAGGATCAGAAACCCAACTTAAGCCAGTGCAAAAAAAAATGATAACCATGAAGTCCAGGAACTTCAGGTGTGGTTGGATCCAGGAATTCATATCATATTATAAAGAATTGATTTTTTTTTTTCCCGATCTCTTGGCTTTGCTTTCTTCCTTCCTCTCTTTTTGTCTTTTTTCCTTCTCTCTCGGCTTTGATTTTATTCTTAGGTAGGCTTTTATTAGTAATAAATATGGATTCAGCAGCTCAGAAGGAAAGAACCACAGGAGAGAGAACCTCTTTTTGCTAGTGCCTAGAGCAATTTCAGAAAACAACAACAACAACAACAACAAAACACCTCTCATTGTCTTTATTTGGGTCACGGGCCACTCCTGTTTCTAGTAAAATGGGGTACTGTGTTAGGCTACTGCGTGTCACATGTGCAACTTTGTGGTAGGATACTGGGGGTTATGTGGTTGACAGGTCCACCAGATGGGAGTAGCACCATTCCTGGATGGAAAAAAATAGAGTGACGAAAAGTGTAATTTCACATAATCTTAACAAAAGAAACAAACAAGAACCACTTTGAAAGTAAATGACTTACAACAAACATTTATTATTTCTCTTGATTATGTGGGTCAGCAGGAGATTCTTCAGGTCTAGGCTCCTCTGCTGATCACTGCAGATAGCTGGTGGCTGATCTAGGCTCGAATGGCCTGGGATGGTCTCACTCATGTATGTGGCAGTTGGCAGACTGCTTGGTCTGGGGGAGCCTCAGTTGGGCAGCATACCTTTGCTTTTCACGGCTTCTCATCCTTCAGTAGGCTAGCCTTGATTTCTTCACATGGTGGCTTCAAGGTTCCAAAGAACAGCAAGAGAGAGAGCGCAAGCCCCAATGCACAAGCACTTTTTAAGTTTCTGCTTGTGTCATATGGCCAAAGCAAGTCTAGATTCAATGGATAGAGAAATAAGTTTTGCCTTCATGTGAAGAGCTGTAAAGTCACCTTGCCGAGGGGCTTGCCTACAGAGATGGGACGAATCTTGGTTATTTGTGCAATCTAACACAATGCTCATTCTCTCTTCACCTCCTTCTCTCGCTTGGCTTTGTCTTGACTACAAGTGAACTCACAGCTCCAGTGCCCACTGCCCACTGCAACTTGACTATAGTCTATCTTTTAGTGAGTGAAAGACAGACAGAGAGAGATTGAGAGAGAGAGAGAGTGAGAGTGAGAGAGGGGCTTTCCCTAGATTATGGATTGCTTTTCCTAGTCTGTGAATTGCTTCTATTGGTCAAGTTTGCTCAACTGATCCAGTCAGTTCTTGTTAGGGGCAGGTAGAGTCATGCTGTGAATAGGGCTATGCTTTTCATGGGACATGGATGGAATCAGTTAAATTAGAAAATTGAAAGAGGATATTGGGCATGGCAGACAAAGTGACTGATGACTGTCTTTGAACATAGATGGGACTGGATTCAAAGTCATTTCTTTTGAACCCTAATATTCTGTTGTGTAATTTTATGTAACTGTTAATATCATGTGAACATACCTCAGTGTAGTGCTTTCCCCCATGGCAGAAGAAAATAAATCCCAGATACAGGATCTGCTTCTGATGGTTAGGAATTATGTTTCCTTTTCCTTTATATATGCCAAGGCATAGAGTAGGTGGTCATCAAATTCTTGCTGAATGTGTTTGAATGGTGGAAGCACTAAAGAGAAATCATGAAGTAGGCATAAATTAAGCTTAGTGAATTTTAGCTTATTCATTGTGCTTGGTTATTTGAGTCTCAGCATAAGTCCAAATTCAACATAACAAAAAAATTTATTGAGGCAATAACCTGTATTTAATTGAAATTCAGAATATTGTATTCCTTAATTATTAGATAAATTGAAGAAGGAAGAAGACATAAAGCATAACAATCTAGGACGTTATATGGGGCTTACACAAGTCTTAGAAAGTGGAACAAACCCTGAGAATTGAAATTCAATTAGACTTAATTGTCAAGAGAAGATTTTCAGGGTTTTAAGGCTGAAGTTCTGTCCTTCATTTGGCATCAGAAAAAGTTACTAATTTTGAAATTAGACATATACTGGGCCTTGAGTAAATGTCCCTTCATTCTTAAGTGGCGCATAGATTGAGACAGAAGTCAGACACAGGAAAAAAGAATCTATTTCTTGACTGAGTATTTGGATAAGAAATGATGATATTCTGATCCAAATAATATAATGCCTTCAGGAAATTTTTTCTCCTTGTCATAATATAAGTACTCAGTACAATTCTTCTCTTGTTTTTTCCAAATTAGATAACAGAATTTGGATATTTCATTTCTCAATTATCCATGGTAATGGGAAAAGGAAAATATGTGGGGAGAAGAGCATGAAAGAATATAGATAACTGGTATCAACAAGTAATTTCTAAGCCTCATTACTTTGTTTCACCCATTCATTTTAGTCTCCATCTCATCTCACCTGGTTTTTACTAGAAATGCAACAAACAGCTCATGAACATGGTTTCAGTTTTGAGCCCTTTATTTCAAAGTGATGTGGGCTTTTAAAAGGTACAAAGACACCCAAAAGCAACTTACCAGGAGGAAGGACAAATAAGGACATTAACATTTTACGTGATCTGAGAGTTGCCTCTGTTAGGTGTGAACTAGCTTATCAGGAAAGGGTCAGTCATGGTAATTGTATTATCAGTATCTCAGCCTTGGAGGACTGATAAAATGGGCACCATATCCTCTGGAGTGAGATTTATAGGAGCTGGAGAAGAGTGATGACAAGAAAAGTTTCTGTATAAAATGTGATAAGAACCAGTAGAACAAATTGGATTCCTAAAACATCACGCTGAGGTCAAGAAAGGACAATTAAATCAAGACTATAATAACGGCAACATGATCTCCACTTACTGAGTGACTACCTGATGGTATTAGAGGCCCAACTAGAGGCCCGCCACCCAGAAGCACTATGGCATAGATATTACTATGCACACTTTGCGGTGAATTTCAGTCCTGAGAAGGGCTTGCTTCCTCCCTATTGGAGAGAAATATTAGTCCTAATTTCTGGATTCTATGAGCCCTAAGGTGAGTCTTTGTTTATATCCAACAGTAACAGCAGGGGATGGCAGGAGCAAACCCTGTCACAAGCAATGTGACCAGCAGACTGTGGGGATCTCTGTGAGACCAGAAGTTGCAGGAGAAAAAGGAAAAGAGCCAGTAACGGAAGCCTTTGATGTCATTGGGAAAATATGGTCCTAACTTAAAAATAAGATTACTTTGCTCTGTCATGACTTTGCCAAATCAAACCCTTTGAGAAGATAAGCCATGTTATTCTTTTTATTGCAACTTGTCTTTAGGTTGCTCTGTAAATGACCATATTAAGATAAACTGCATTTTGATAATTCTGAAAGTAGTTTGCCAACAGCTTGGCGTTGAAGACCTTCCCTTCAGCAACAGATCAAACATTTACAAAGCACACATTGTGTGGCTAACAGCATACCTGACCCTGTAATATATAAAGGAAGAAATACAAGACCTTGTTCATTTTATTTAAGTTACATTTTTGCTAGAAAACAATAAAATATCTGATAAAACACTGACTTATGTGACATATACTATATAGAATAAATGTTCTGAGGACAGAATAATGTGTGACATCAGGGAGGCTTTAGAGAAAGTTAGAGTTTGTTGGGCCTTAAAAGGTAAACAGAGAATATACAGGTAGAAAGGAGAGAAGGAAAGACCAAGAAAGAGACTATGGGGCCTAGAGATTCCTCTTACCTGGTGGGACCAGAGTACTTTCCTTTATTAAATGCTGACTTGATTCAGGGATCATGTAGGACTGCAATGGCAAAAATATGGCAAACATGTTTCTTAGCACATTGTTTCAAGCAGCCACTTGCCATTTCTTAGCATCAGAATTGAAATCTATTTGCTATTCTAATTGTTGAGTTTTTGGAGACTTCCCCCTAGCTGTAGAGATTTATACACATATGAAATAGAGAAGTGAAAGAAGAAAACTCCTCTCTCTTTGAAAAGTATCTGTCTCACTGATCCTTAGATTATTTGATCTCTCCACTCCCATTAAGGAAAAGCAATGAAAACTATACCCAGATTTAAATAAACACCTGTGCTGTGCAAAGTAACACATACCTTTTATGTTAATTCTTAAAGCAACTTAAAATCTGCATTGTTGGTGGGCCAGTGGGGCCCCCGTTCTCCTTACTTTCCACAGATGGGACTACATGTTCAACACCAACTGGCTTGCAGAATCTATGGACCAAGGATTTGGCCGAAGTTGTTATGTGTGATAAATCATTCCTGACACATTTGTGTAAATTTATGGAGGATATTGCAGCCCAGAGTCAAAGCACTGAATTTTTCTTTCCTTTACTGTTGGTTCCCTGACCTAACTCTGCAAAGCCTTTTTCTGTTGCCCACAGTCCCCAGATCATTGAAGCAAAATATTTAAAGAACGTTTGCAAAACACTTTTAGCTCCTAATAGCTGCTGAGTTTTAGGAGGAAGTTGACATGATGTGAGCCTGTCAACTAAGGTTTGCTGGCAGCTGCCAGAATCTCAATGAATAAGTTGATTTTACTTGTTATATTTATATTATAACCACCTAAGTATATGATTGAATAATATGAATTATAATATAAATTGTTATACTAGAAATTAATGTATAAGAATTATCTCTCTCGGAGAACACAAGGTAGAAAAAAAGCATTAGAACAATCTACAAATACTACAGAGCAGTTTCCAGAGTCAGCCAGGGTCTAAACCCAAACTAAATATTATTACTCTAAAGTTCTTTAAAAGAAAATATAAAAAGACAAGATAATTTCAGGTGGTAAATTATGGATGTTAAGCTATACTTAACCTTTGGCTGTTACTAGTTTCTGTCATCAGATACATAGCTCTTGAATGAAATGGTTGGTGTTTTTAGTCGGTCTGATAACCTCAGTGAAAGGGCTTGTTCAATGATGTCCTGTGTCCCTCAGACCTATGCTGCTGAGGGCTGTGAGTGCTTTGAGAACAGGTGCTGCGCTTTCCTCTTCTTCGAATCCCCTGCAGCGCCTGGCATTGTGCCTGGCACCATGAAATATTCATGGAATTAAATGGGTTTTAAATACTGTTTTCTGCCACAAAGTCTCCCTTACATTTAACCATGTGTCATGTCATGAATTTGAAAGGAATGTAATGGAATACAGTGGTATGAATGTAGGTTTAACCAGCTCAAAGAAATATAAGGAAACTTGGGAGTTGAGAATATTGGTTTCAGATAACAATTTAGATCAAGATCTTAAAGGAAACCTAATTTATTTTAGAAAACTTTAATTACTTCCTTTTGCTACAAAGATGCCAGTCATCATTAAGCCAGATCAGTATGGCAAACATGATTGAAGGTATAGGATTTACCAGGTTTTACTGATATTAAGGTCTGGATTCAAATCTTGATTAGACTTTTGCCATCAATAATGTATAGTAGCTCTGAAAGATTTGTGAATTTTAAGAAGATGTAAAGGATTAGTGGTTCAGCCTGAGAGTTTAACTGAAGTTCTCTTAGTTTGTAAATGATTAAAAATTACAAGAGAAATATGATGTGAAATACTTAATGTTTCTACTTTCTCTTTCTTCTATGTGAAAATTAATTCCTAGTCATTAATTCAATAATTATTGAGCATTATATACTTGGAATTTAGACTCATGAAATAGAATGGTGAAAAAAAGTCTGACTTTCATAAAGCTTTCATTTTGGTGGGATAAAGACAGATTATTAAAAAATAGATAGATAATTTCAGATAGTGATTTGAAAACAATAAACCAGGTAATGTGGTAGAGTGAACTGGTATTCAGGGGGTCCTTACAGCTGGTGTGGTTAGGGTAGGTCTTCTCTCTAAGAAGGTAACATTTGAGACAAGGTTTTATTGCCACTAGTCATGTAAACATTTTGAGGAAGAGAATCCTTGGTAGAGAGAACAGCAAGTAGAAAATGCTTTCTATGAGTTCAATGAACAAACAGGTTAGTAAGTCGATTGTAATGAGTTGGGGGTGGGAGGAGTCTGGGACTAATGTTATTTTTCTACCTTGTATTCTCCAAGAGATGAGCATGAGACATTGACCTCAGAGAGCAGGAAATTACTAAGTGAATAACTAAGTGAGTGCTTATTTAAAATTTGTCCTCATGACCTTTACAGTAGATCAGAAAATAGGGTGATTGTCTTCAGTAAAGTGCTCTTGTTGCAGATGTGGAACTGATAGTTGAGTTTAATTAACTGTGTTTTCTAGAAGAGTATGATGGTGGAAATAAGGGGCAAGAGAGCTAAAAGTATTTAAGTGACGATTTTAATGATGAACCACAGAATCTAGGATGTGCTACGAGAATAAGTGTTTGGACCATCTCCTCTTCACCCCATTGGTGAAGGAGGGATTCCTGCCCTAGGGTTATGGGAATGACTGTACATGTGATACCCAATACTGGACAGATGAGATTAACAGTTGTTTATTAATCAAATATCCTTACAGCCTGAGGGAGGAGGGCACCAGATGCCATGCTGGGCCACACAGAGTTTGCACTTGGGAATAGAGTGAGCAATGTGGGATTGTAAGAGGCAGATTTTGTTTTCTAAAGGGTAGCAACATCCCCTGGTTCCCCTGGAGGATGTGATTAACTTATTAACTTATTTGCATACTTTTGTGGGCACACAGGGAGCTAAAACTTGCTGTTCAGGGATAAGCAGGAGCTGTTTCTGGTCCCTATGATAAGGAGGATTGTTTGGCTAGAAGACTATCTGTGGGAGTGGAGAAGGGAAGGGAGCTTGTAGCTAGGTCATTCAAGACCCTTCAGATTGTTCCTAGATGTCAAGACAGTACATAATTTTAAACCTTAATTTTAGCTCATATATAGCTGGGACAAATACAAATGATCAAAAATGGACAAATGGGAGATTTGGAATTGGTTGTCAGAATGGGACAATGGATGGTAACAAAGGGGTAATGGATTGGAGATCTCCAAGTGGTTGAAGAATTACTGGAATGGGACAAATACAAATGATCAAAAATGGACAAATGGGAGATTTGGAATTGGTTGTCAGAGTGGGATGCTTGAAACTGTAATCTGAGCAGCGTTGCAATAGTTTGAGAAAAAATGAAGGCCATGACCTTGGTGGTTGAGCAGCCAAAGTGGGATTGGCTGGTGGTAGAAGATGGCAAGGGTGGGCAGATAACTTGGAGGCTTTGAATTCTGGTGATGACAGAGCGGTGAGGCATAATGGGCTTTGTCTGAACATTGTTTGGACATAGATAAGGAATCAGGCTGTAGTCCTGAGTACTCATTAAGTAGGTGGGAGGCCACTGGGTGACTGTTTTCTTCTTGGGGAGGGATGATCTCAAGACAAACAGTGCAAGGGATTGTCTGACTGTAAGACGGAAGTCTGATCTCATCAGCAGCACTGCGGGTCCCAGATCACTTCTGGGAGCTCCGCTGCCTTACATAGTCCCTGCCATTAGATGTAGGTGCTCAATTATTGTTCATCAAAATGATTTGAATTGAATGTGTTGATTAAATACAACACTGCCAATGGCGGCAATTTACAGAACACTGTCTTTATCCTTAGGAGTTTCAAAATTTATCAAAGAACTGATTGTTTCCTCTCTGCTTTATCAGCTCACAGGTTTCCCTTGGGTACCAGGCCCAACTTAATTCAATGATTTAACATACATTTAATTTGTGTCTACTATTTGCCAGACAGCATAGCAGGTGCTGAGGATGTAATGGAGAACAAGACAGAAGCCCCACATGAGGTCTTTTTTGTAGTCTCTATATTTGGAAATTTGGAAAAATGTATTTGAAAATAGGTAATTACAATACAATGTGATGAGTGCTTTGATTGGACAAGCATAGATACTAAGGAGGGACATTTAACCTAGACTTAGGATACGGGACGTCTTCGTGGAAGGGGTAATAATTAAACTGGGATCTGAGAGATGAATAGAATTAGACTGCAGGAGTTAGGTGGATAGGTCAGGATTAGGCAAGTGTGTGTTCCAGGATAAGGAAATAGCATATCCTGATCCTCTTGTGCACTTTCTCTGCCTCTCATCCTTAAAAATTCTTGTATCTTTGCTTCTTATATAATTAAAAGCATGTATTGCATTAATCCACATAATGAGTTTACAACTTGGTTCTGCTGTTTAATGTATGTCCTATAAATATACAAATGATTGGGGTCTATCGGATCTAGTTCTTCAGAGCAATGTGAAATTAGGTTATTACTAAGTAATGAGGATAATAACTTTGTATTACATTAAAAATGAATATATGCACCTAAATAATAGCAGCATTAACAGGAAATAGAAGCATTTTACACATGAGAAGTAGATGTTTAAGAAGAAAATAGACTTATGTTCATAGATCTTGCTCTAACCTGGAGTTGGTGTGGTCTCTCATTTCCCGCATTTTTAAAAGATGAAAACAAAATTAAGGTCTTGAAAAAGCCCCAGTTTCTACTCAATGTGAAAAAAACTAGCAAGAAAATGGAGACTCAGTCACACAGCATGGAAGCAGCTCTTTCCCTAGGTGAGCCTCCAGATGATGATGCAGCCAGCTTACACTCTGATTTCACCCTTTGATTTCAACCTTGAGCAGAGAATCCGGTTAGAATATGCTGGATTCCTGACCACTGACACTGTGAGATAATAAATCTGTGTTGTTTTAAGCTTCTAAGTTTGTGGTAATTCGTTATGCAGCAATAGAAAACTAATACCGAATGACAATGACATTTTCTCCCTAGGGTTGTTTTGAGGCAGAAATGACACAATCCACGTCAAGTATTTAGCACAGTGCCTGGCACGTAATAAACACAATAAGTGGTGTTTACTCACAGTATTAATTTGATTTCAGGCAAGTCATTTAATCTAGCTAGACTTTGCTTATTTCATCCCTAATATGACAATGTTAAACTAGAGCTACATTTTTATCAACTCTTTTTTTATTTTTACTTTTTTGAGACGGAGTCTCGCTCTGTCGCCCAGGCTGGAGTGCAGTGGCCTGATCTCAGCTCATTGCAAGCTCCGCCTCCCGGGTTTACGCCATTCTCCTGCCTCAGCCTCCGAGTAGCTGGGACTACAGGCGCCCGCCACCACGCCCGGCTAGTTTTTTGTATTTTTAGTAGAGACGGGGTTTCACCTTGTTAGCCAGGATGGTCTTGATCTCCTATCCTCGTGATCCGCCCGTCTCGGCCTCCCAAAGTGCTGGGATTACAGGCTTTTAAAACATGTTTCGAAGTGTCCAGGGATTTCTAAAAAGCCAAATCACTGTTAGGACCTGGGCTTTCAAGAAGGAAATTGTGTGATGTTTCAGAAACAGGAACCACTAATATTAACATCACTGGTTTCATGGAGCCTACAATATGCCTTATAACATTTAGGACTTTGACCACTCAGATGTACCTTGCAGGCAATTTTAGTACTTTTTCCTTTGGTGATTGTTTTTGGGAAGAACAAAATTCAGAATATCTCATGTCTATAGGACACTATTCAGTATGCAGTTAATAGTGGCTCGACGTGTCTTGCAGAAAATAGGGCCTTTTTTTTTTTTTTTTTTTTTTTTTTATTTTCAATCTTTGTTGCCCAGGCGAGAGAGCAGTGGTGCAATCTTGGCACCATGTTATATACTGTGTGCTATCAAAAA
>NW_012114600.1:4696403-4747161 GCF_000951035.1 Colobus angolensis palliatus | reverse complement strand
TCGTGATCTGCCCACGTCGGCCTCCCAAAGTGCTGGGATTACAGGCGTAAGCCACCGCGCCTGGCCTAGGGCCATTTTTAAAAGGTAAATTCAAAAGATTGGCTTTTATTAGCCAATTAATGTTGAACACAGAACATCCCAAATGAAACCAAAAAGCTTACGGTATATTTTAAAACCCTTTAAAGCCATCAGTTTACCAAAATAAACCACCTGGTCTCAGGTTGAAAGTAAGATACGCAATTTCAACAGTTGAAAGTAAAATTTAGACAGTGTATCAAGTAGGTGCTAATATATCTTTATAAGGGTTCATAACTTCCAAATTAGGTTTCTAAGAAGGGCTCAGATTGGATCTCATTAATCATGCTCCTCTTTTAGGATGAGATATTACAAGTTAGTGAATTCTCACAGCTGTTTAAAGGCAGAGTTCCTGGGTTTCATAGTATTTGTTAACAATGTGCAAAGATCATTTACAAAACCTAATGTATTGGGCTGTTTTAGGTAGGACATCCTGGCCACAATGAAATGTTTTTTACCATACGCTCATTGCAGAGCCCACAGGCAGCATACAGAAAGAGCACTGATAAACATTCTAGCAACATGTAGTGGATAATTCTGTACCTTTTTTGCTTGCAGCCTGGGAGGAATGGTTTCTTTCATTCCCTTGGTGGAGACTGCGTAAACTTTGATAACTGGAGAAAGAAACTAACAAAAGAAGCATTCTTTTGTTCTTGTGTTCTGTGTTCAACATTAATTGGCTAAAATAGGCATGCTTCTTTTGTTGGTTTCTTTCTCCAGTTATCAAAGTTAAGAACCCAGGGAGATTTTTCTTTTTTTGAGATAATTTCTTGCTCTGTCATCCAGGCTAGAGTGCAGTGGCGCGATCATGGCTCACTGAAGCCTCGACCTCCTGGGCTCAAGCGATCCTCCCACCTCAGTCACCACCACACCTGGCTAATTTTGTTTATTTTTTGTAGAGATGAGGTCTCTGTATATTGCCCAGACTGGTTTTGAACTCCTGGGTTCAAGTGTTCCTCTCACCTCAGCCTCCCAAAATGCTGGGATTTCAGGTATGAGCCACTGGGCCTGGTCATGATTCTTTGTTAAATATTTGTTAATAGGTGTATACACTTCAGATTCAAAAAGACCTCCTGCAGACACCCCTTGCCCATTTGCCCGTCACTAATTTAGATTTACTTATAATGGTTTATTATTATGTGTATGTATCTGTAGTCATGTTTATCTTAGTCTTCAAAGGTTACAACTTGGTAAGCATTTGCCTGTGCATTTCTGTGGCATCCCATTGGCCAGTAGCATCTGAGAAAGAATTGGCAAAGGGAGGTGGGCTCTTCAGTACATAACCTTTGAGTAGGGAAGGCCTACTGTGTTTCTTGTTCTAGCACCTGAACCTTTGCCTTCGAATTCACTCCCTCTACAGCAACTCTGATTTCTGGTGGTAGGTAGGCTCATTTACTGCTCTTGTTTGCTGCTGTGTGTTGCTTGAAGTTTGTTTTTTTAAATAATTAAGTGGAGTTTTCTTTCTGACTCCACTTTTATTCAACATGCTCACTCTTAACATACCACCCAGCACAACGTATTTAACCTTTTGTTGCTCATAACGTAAAACTATGAAATCTGCATATGGAGACCACCCTGGTTTTAAAATTAAGTGGTCTTTCTGGCAGGTGGTCTTTGGTTTAACAGTGCTTTCTATAGTTTATGCTTCCAACACACATAGAATGATTCTTTGGGGGCCTCATAACCTATAATTATGCCAGAGTCAATGTAGTTGGCTCTGAACATCCCCCAAATTAGCTCAAGGATTTTCTGGAGTTATCTTGTATGGAGTGGGGTCTCCACAGTTGAACCCAGGAAACCCATAGCAAAGCTGGCCATAGGCTGTCCGTGAACCACTAACCATTAATAGAACCGCTGCTGGGCATCACTTCAGTTTGTGGAACAGCTGGAAGCCTGTTGTCTTAGTACTCAGGAGTCTAACAACTCAGTAGGAACACTTAAAACTTCATGTAGGGTGGTTTTAAGAAAATCATTGCTTATGGAGACAGGCATATGTGAAGCTAGAGCTGGCTAGGCTGTTTTTTCTTAAAAGTTTTTTTTTTTTTATAATAGCCTAATGCACTGGGTAAAGGGCCTGCATTCATGTTAGGCAGGTGGTCTCTTAAGGCAGGTTCAAAATACATTTCTCTGATGGGAAGTAAATTACATTCTCAGTGCCCTTAGCTATTTTGGAAGGTGGTCTTTGATATGGGTGGTCTCCTTGGCAACTTTATTGTACACATTTAATGTATATATTTGATTAATGCTGCTTTATATGCCTATGTGTGCTGCATCTGTCTACAAACTTCTAATGAATTAGCTTGCTTTTCTATAGATGGAGCAAAACTATCTTTTACTAGGGTGTTTAATAGATGTTTTAAATTCTAAAATATACTGGTTATGTTAAGCTTGTGGTTGGTGCTGGAGAAGGGCTTCCTGGGCAGATGACTGGTTTGGGAAAGTCAAGTAACCAGCTAGAGCATGGGGGTGAGAAATTTCGTAGTCTACCTGGAAGATTAGGGGCCATCCCATAGGAGAAGGCAGGCACAGGGTCTGAAGTCAGATGGAGGAATAAGGTAATTCAAGGCTCTGTTGATCAGAGTATCATAGTGTGAACCAAATACTGAAGAAAAGTCTTGTTTAACTAGGGTCCAGGGCATGGTCTAGTCCGATGGTATAAGATGACCTTGGCATTCAAATAACTAATAAGCAGCTACATCAGGTATAGGAAGAATATGGGAATAATGAGTCTGTTCTTGGAATGTTTGTGCCATATTTCCCATTCTGTTTCACCTTCAATTGAGCAAGACCACCTTTTCACCTTCACTGAATTTATCCATTTTCTTTAAATATTCACTTTAGAAGAAACTTTGGTTTTATTGGGAGTGGACTGACCAACTGTGCTATGGCATCTAAACTGTGAATGACTATGCCTGACATTTGATGTAGAGAACAGGTTCTGATGCCCAGTCTCAGCCCCTGAATAATTAATCTTCTCCCATAATCACCTGGATGCTCCACAGTTTCCACAAACTCAGGATGTCCAAACCTAAGTGCACATTGCGTTTTACTCCTCCTGAGTTCCGTATCTTAGAAGTACTTCCTCCTCCTGAATTCTGTATCTTAGAAAACAGAAGCACTGTCCTCTCAGGAATTTAGGAGTTGTTGATGACCCTTGCTTTTCCTTATCCCTCATTTCCTTCAGCCAATCAAGTGCTAAAGTCAATTGCTTCTACCTTCCTCCAGTCCCTATTCTCAATTTATTGCCCTTGTTTGGCACTTGTTATCTTCTTGTCTCCAAACTGGATTGTTCCAATATCCTCCTGTCTCTAGGTTTGATTTCTCCAATCTATTCTCAAAGAGATGCTAGAAGCATCTTTATAAAACCTGGATCTGGTTATGTCTCTCCCTTGCTTAAAACTTTTCAATGACTACTCAATGTTCTTAAGATGAAGACCCAAACCCTTATCATAAGACTACTTTGCAATCTGACCCCAACTTACCTCTCTAGTCTCAACCCTTTCTGTATCTCTTTTTGTGTACTGTGATGTAGTTGCCCTGGACCATTTGTAATTAATTGAATAAATTGAATACTATTTCATGCATCCTGCCTTTTTTTTTTTTGTAGGCTTTCTCTTTTTTTTTTTTTTTTATTATACTTTAAGTCCTAGGGTACATGTGCATAGCGTGCAGGTTTGTTACATATGTACACTTGTGCTATGTTGGTGTGCTGCACCCATCAACTCGTCAGCACCCATCAATTCATCATTTATATCAGGTATAACTCCCAATGCAATCCCTCCCTCTTCCCCCCTCCCCATGATAGGCCCCGGTGTGTGATGTTCCCCTTCCCGAGTCCAAGTGATCTCATTGTTCAGTTCCCACCTGTGAGTGAGAACATGCGGTGTTTGGTTTTCTGCTCTTGTGATAGTTTGCTAAGAATGATGGTTTCCAGCTGCATCCATGTCCCTACAAAGGACGCAAACTCATCTTTTTTTATGGTTGCATAGTATTCCATAGTGTATATGTGCCACATTTTCTTAATCCAGTCTGTCACAGATGGACATTTGGGTTGATTCCAAGTCTTTGCTATTGTGAATAGTGCCGCAATAAACATACGTGTGCATGTGTCTTTATAGCAGCATGATTTATAATCCTTTGGGTATATACCCAGTAGTGGGATGGCTGGGTCATATGGTACATCTAGTTCTAGATCCTTGAGGAATTGCCATACTGTTTTCCATAATGGTTGAACTAGTTTACAATCCCACCAACAGTGTAAAAGTGTTCCTATTTCTCCACATCCTCTCCAGCACCTGTTGTTTCCTGACTTTTTAATGATTGCCATTCTAACTGGTGTGAGATGGTATCTCATTGTGGTTTTGATTTGCATTTCTCTCATGTCTCAAACACCAAAAGCAACGGCAGCAAAAGCCAAAATCGACAAATGGGATCTAATTAAACTAAAGAGCTTCTGCACAGCAAAAGAAACTACCATCAGAGTGAACAGGCAACCTACAGAATGGGAGAAAATTTTTGCAATCTACTCATCTGACAAAGGGCTAATATCCAGAATCTACAAAGAACTCAAACAAATATACAAGAAAAAAACAAACAACCCCATCAAAAAGTGGGCAAAGGATATGAACAGACATTTCTCAAAAGAAGACATTCATACAGCCAACAGACACATGAAAAAATGCTCATCATCACTGGGCTTCCTGCCTTTTTATGCTCCCCATTAGCCGTCCTCATTTTTCTTACCTGCAGAACAGCTTGCTTCCTTGGTGAACACCTACACATCTTTCCATGCTTAGTTCAAGGGTCTCCTTCTTTGTGAAGGTGAAAATTCCTGAAACATTTCCTCATCTTCCTCATCCATCATCTAGTAGAATAACTATTCCCTCCTTTGTATTTCACTGCATCAACTATCATAGATGTGACATCATTACTGCTATTCATGTATGTCACTCTATCCCTTCACTAGACTTTACATTTCTTAAGGGCAAGGATTGCTGCTTATTCATCTTGCATAGAGCCTGGCACTTTAGTGATCAAACAAATTTGTTGAAAAAAAAGTGAATAGACTGTGGCATACCCACTGCTGTCAGGTATAAGGTTGATTTGATGCCAACTCCTGGGTTAAGATTCTTTCTGCATTTTTAGAGTGCTTTCCTTTATATTACCAATATTTTTATATAAAAATGAAAAAATGTACCCGCCCGCCTAAGAAAAAAGTTTAAGTTTGGTACAAATTTAATGACATCAGAATTAATTTTTTTAAAGTTCAAATTTAGGGCCTTAGCCAAATACTAAATGTTTTACCACCTCCATTTGGAATTTTTATTTGAACCTTGAATGTGTTGGTGCTGCGGTTCTAGACATGGTCTTTATTTTCTATTAAGCACATATTACTATATACTGAGATTGAATGTTGTGATAACTTTTTTTTCTAAGTGCATATTAACTTCATTTATTCTTTTGTTATTAAGGTATGCCATGAGAAGATGAAGATTGAGGTCTACACTACCTTTTTGTAAAAAAATAGATACAGAAATCAATACAATTGAATAATATATGCATGTTGAGTAAAATGCCTTAAAGCTTTGTCTCTTCATATAGTTTGCCTTGGATATCAGGATTTTACTTGGGTCAAGTGATTCTCCTGACTCAGCCCCCCAAGTAGCTGGGATTACAGGCGCCTGCCACCATGCCTGGCTAATTTTTGTATTTTCAGTAGAGATGGGGTTTCACCATATTGATCAGGCTGGTCTCGAACTCCTGACCTCAGGTCATCCACCACCCCCCACCTCGGCCTCCCAAAGTGCTGGGATTACAGGGGTGAGCCACCGCACCTGGCCTAAAGCGTTTTTTAAACTAAGCTGCTTCTCCCATAGTGAGTGCAGCCCTCTCAAAATACCATGAACCTGAGAAATGTAGACCTATTTATTATGAATACCAAGAATTATCAGCAAAGACCCCCACCTGCATAATTCAAGCAAAGAAAAGAACATTTAAAATTTAAAACTAATTTCATCTCCCAGAGAATAAAGTAATCAGTTATCTTGGGCTTTAGGATTTGTTCATAAAACTATTATTTCAATTGAAATGAAGTTGAACAAAAATAGCCTATCATTATAATTATATAAATTGTAGCCATTACAGTAAACAGTTTTCATACATTTAATTTGTTTGCATACCAGAAATTAAATACTTTCAGCTGTTGAATTCATAGGAAGTTTATGTTTGTTCAAAGTGGGTTTGAAAAGATTTTCCACCAGACATCCTCTTTTTTTTTTTCTGATTTAGATGATATTTCTTCTGTGTTTCCCCCTACACTAAAGATCATTATTCTTTCTTGTCTGCATCTTGAGAAGGCTTATACCTTGCTGTCTAATGAGGAAATAGCCACAGGGATGGTGATGGTGGTCACACCCCTTTGCCACTGTGGACTTTCTTTCACTCACTGACCAAGTATTTGGGCTGTGTCGGTAGCATATGTGTTCTTCTGATGGCCTTATTTGGGGTAACATTTAAATAAGGTTTGCTATAGCAATGCCCAATTGCACATATTCATAATTATTCTGAATAACATTTTCCATTTTAAACCCTGATTTTACGGGGTTTACTACTTGGCCCATAAAATCTCCTTCCAAGCTTAGCCTTGGTGTAGTTTTTAGCATAAGCAAATTTATCATAGCAATAAATCAAGAGCTCAATTCTCAAACCCACAGGATGAAGAGCAAGCTCATGTTAATTGACAGGGAAAAGCCCCTGCAAGTTTCTGTAAGGATGGCAGCATCGTTACTGTTGCCGATTTTGCACACATGCTGCACACAACATCAATGATGGACCTGGATTTGGAAGTCCAAAGATGGGATTTGGAAAATGGACACGTAAGTGATATCCTTAGGGGAGTAAAAGTGGTTAAAGGCTTCTCAGAGAAAAGAATAAGAATGGCACAAATTTAGGGGAGTGTCTCTCCTATGAATTTGGTAAGTGAGGACAGGGGGCTCTCTGAAAAAATATCTTACATAGGACTAGTTTTTTGTGTAACAAAACCTGTTTGTTAGGAGTAGCAGCACCTATTTCCCAGCTCTCCCACCCACTTATCCGAAGGACATTGACCAATATCCACTAAAATAAATAAATATTCCAATTATTTCCAATTATTTAGTTGACAGTGCCATCCGTGGATCCATGGGAGGAAGTATATTGCACTGCAGTGGTTCTCAAAGTGTGGTCCCTGAGCATTTTTTTAAACTAAGCTTCTTCCCTCCATAGTGAGTGCAGCCCTTTCAAAATACCATGAAATAGCATTTGTGTTACCTGGGAATGCATTAGAAATGTGAATTCTTGGGATCCTCTCCAGACCTACTGAATCGGGAATTGAGAGGTGAGGCCCAGAAATCTGCATTTTTATCAGTGATGCTGATGCCTATCAAAGCTTTCTTTTAACTTTTAATTTTTATAATTTATTTTTCTTTTGTTTTTAATTGACACATAATTGTACATATTTATGGAGTACAGTGTAATATTTTCATATATGTATACATTGTGTAATGATCAAATTGTGGTATTTAGCATATCTGTCACCTCAAACATTGATCTTTACTTTGTAGTGAGAACATTCAGAATCCTCTCTTCTAGTTATTTTGAAGCATTCTCTATAACGTTTACTATAGTCACCCTGCTGTGCTGTAGAACACCAGAATTTATTCCTCTCATCTAAGTGTAATTTCGTGCCTGCTGACCAATCTTTCTCCATCATCCCCTTCACCCCACCCTCCACAGACTCTGGTAACCACTATCCCACTCTACTTCTACAAGACCAGCTTTGTAAGAATCCACAAATGAGTGCAATCATGGGGCATTTGTCTTTCTGTGCCTGGCTTATTTCACTTATAATGAACTCCAGGTTCATCCATGTGGCAAATGATGGGATTTCATTCTCTTATGGCTGAGTAGTAGTCCATTGTGTATGTTACATTTTCTTTACCCATTTGTCTGTTGATAGACATTTAAGTTGATTCCATATCTTGGCTATTGTGACTAGTGCTGCAATAACTGGGGGTGAGGAGGGTGTGGGTATTTTTTTTTTGACATACTGATTTCATTTCCTGTGGATAAATACCCAGTAGTGGGATTGCTGGATCATATGATAGTTTTATTTTTAATTTTTTGAGGAATCTCCATGCTGATGCGGTTTTGTTTTTGTTTTTGTTTTTCCAATTTGAGACAGAGTCTCACTCTGTTGCGCAGGCTGGAATACAGTGGCGCAATCTTGGCTCAGTGCAACCTCCACTTCCCAGGTTCAAGCGATTCTCCTGCCTCAGCCTCCCAAGTAGCTGAGACTATGGGTGCTTGCCACCATGCCTGGCTAATTTTTTGCATTTTTAGTAGAGACAGTGTTTAACTCTGTTAGCCAGGATGGTCTTGATCTCCGGACCTCATGATCTGCCTGCTTCGACCTCCCAAAGTGCTGGGATTACAGGTGTGAGCCACTGTGCCTGGCCTCCTTGCTGTTTTTTTTGTTTTGTTTTGTTTTTTAATAATAGCTATACCCATTTACATTCTCACCAACAGTGTATAAGGTTTCCCTTTTCTCCACATCCATACCAGTAATTTGTTATTTTTTTGTCTTTTTGATAACAGTCATTCTAGTTGGGATGAGGTAATAACTCATTGTGGTTTTGATTTGCATTTCCCTGATGATTAGTAATGTTGAACATTTTTTTCATTTACCTATTGGCCATTTGTATGTCTTCTTTTGAGAAACATCTATTCCTATCCTTTGCTCATTTTCAAAGTCAGATTATTTGCTTTTTTTGCTATATTGTTGTTTTGTTTGAACTCCTTACATTATCAGGATACTGGCTTCTTGTCAGATGCAGTTTGTGAATATTTCCTCCCATTCTGTAGGTTGTCTCTTCACTTTGTTGATTATTTCCCTTGTGCAGAAACTTTTTAGTTTGTTGGCATTCCATTTTTTTGCCTTTGTTGCTTATCCAAAAAGTTCCTTGCCCAGAACAATGTCATCAAGCATTTTCCCTATTTTCTTCCAGTAGTTTTATAGTTTCAGGTCTTATATTTAAGTCCTTAATCCATTTTGAGTTGATTTTTGCATATAGTGAGAGATAGGGGTTTAGTTTAATTCTTCTGCATGTGGATATCCAGTTTTCACAGTGCCACTTATTGAATAGACTCATTTCCCCAATGTGTGTTATTGGTGCCTTTGTCAAAAACTGGTTGTAGGTGCAAAAATTGGTTGTAGGTGCGTGAATTTATTTCTTTATTCTCTATTCTGTTCCATTGGTTTATATCTATTTTTATGCCAGTACCATGCTGTTTTGATTATAATAGCTTTGTAGTATGATTTGAAAGCAGGTAGTGTGATGCTTCCAGCTTTTTTTTTTTTTCCAAGGTCGCTTTGGCTATTTGGGGTACTTTGTGGTTCCATATGAGTTTTAGGATTGTTTTTTCTATTTCTATATAGAATGTCATTGATATTTTGATAGAGATTGCATTAAATCTGTAGACTGCTTTGGGTAGCATGGACATACTAATAATATTCTTCCAATTCATGAACGTGGGATATATTTCCATTTAATCATGTACTCTTCATATTTTTTCATTAATGTTTTCTAGTTTTCATTGTAGAGATCTTTCACCTCCTTGGTTAAATTTATTCTTAGTTTTTTTTTTTTTATAGTGATTGTAAATGAGATTACTTACTTGAATTCTTTTTCAGAGAGTTCAGTATTGATGTGTAGAAATGCTAGTGATTTTTGTATGTTGATTTTGTATCCTGAAACTTCACTGAATTTCTTTGTTAGTTTGAATAGTTTTAGACATTTTGGACAGTATCTTTCCACCACAGAGCTCCAAATGAGCAAAACAAACAAACAAAAAACACAATGAATGAGTAATGCATGTGGGTTTTTGCCCCATGTGGGGTATTGTGGGAAATCTGCCAGTGTGCCTGCACACATCCAATTTTATTACCCTTTGTGGACATGCTTTTGTGGGGGAAATCTGGGCATGCATGGGAGGGTCTTTGTACCCTTGAGGATACTGAATAAATTAAGTGTTATGCACCAGCGTTTTGACTGTGATCTGCCACAGGTGTGGAATTTTCCATTTGTGGTGTCAAGTTGGCCTCAAAAAGTGTCAAATTTTGCAACATTTTGGAGTTCAGCCTTTTGGATTGGGGTACTCAGTCTGTACTAACAAATAAAATATCATTACATAATTTGATAGCGTGGGGTTTCTCCTCAGCTGTAAAATCAAGGATTTGAAATAAATAACTTTTCAGGTACTTTTCTTCTGTAAAATTCATACATATAATTTGTGTTTGGTGTATTAATTGGCAGGTACTATTTGTTAAATAAATAAAGCAACTTAACTTTGGTTGCATACATATACTCTAGACTTTTACCTTCCCCTCAACAATTTATAATTTTCTTACTTTAATTTACATTTTTTTACAGTGTGTGTTCCTTAACATCTTATTATAGCTGTAGCTATCATTGACTATTTTGTCTTTTAGTATTCATACTAAAGATTTGTATATTCTGTCACTGTATTAATGGAGTATTCTGAATTTGATAGTGAATGTACCTCTACTAGTTCTGAATTTGAGTTTGAATTTATGTCTATCATTGATTTTTATACTCTCAGTTATTTTCATGATGGTAGTTATTATCCTCTCACCTCCAATTGTAGCACTCTCTTGTAAGGCTGGTCTAGTTGTGGTGAGTTCCCTCAGCTTTTGCTTGTCTGGGAAAGACTTTATTTCTCCATTTCTGAAAGATAGTTTTTTTCTGGGTACTGTATCCTTGGTTAACAGTTTTTTTTCTTTCAACACTTCAGATTTATCATTTCATTCTCTCCATGCCTGTAACGTTTTTGCAGAAATATCTGCAGATAGTCTAATCAGAATTCCCTTATGTGTGACTTGACATTTTTTTCTTTGTGTTTTTGGAATTATCTGTCTTTGACTTTTGAAAGTTTGACTATGATATGCCTCAGAGAAGACCTTTTTGGGTTGAATATATTTAGGGATTTTGAGCTTCCTGGTTCTGGATGTCTATATATCTTCCAAGACTTGGAAAGTTTTTAGCTGTTATTTGTTAAATAGATTTTTATTCCTTTTCTCATCTCTTTTCCTTCTAGAATTCCTGTAATGAGTATATTCCTTGACTTAATGGTGTCCCATAAATCCCTTAGACTTTCTTTATTCTTTTAAATTTATTCTTCCTTTTTTTTTGTCTGACTAAATTATTTTAAAAGACCTGTCTTCAAGTTCAGAAATTATTTCTTTTGCTTGGTCTGGTCTGTTGAAGTTCTCAATTGTATTTTTAATTTCATTAAATGAATTATTCTGCTTTAAGATTTCTGTTTGGTTCTTTATTATAATATCCATCTCTTGTTGAATTTCTCATTTATATCATGAATTGTTTTCCTGATTTCATTGAATTGTCTCTCTGTAGTTTCTTGTACTTCACTGAATTTCCTTAAGATTATTATTTTAAATTCCTTTTCATGCATTTCATACATTTCCTTTTCTTTGGAGTCTGTTACTGGAGAGTTATTGAATTCTTTTGGAGGTGTCATGTTTCTTTGCTTTTTCATGTTTCTGTATCCCTACACTGATGTCAGAACATCTGGTGGAACAGCTGCCTCTTCCAATTTTATAAAGTAGCTTTTGTAAAGAAAGACCTTCTTCAGGTGTAATAAACATCAGCAGTGTCTGCCAGTGCATCAGTGGCTTAGGCTGTGGATCTTTTTGGAGGTGGTAGTGCAGCTTTGCTGATGTCAGTGCTGCTGGGTGGGCCAGTCCTTAGGCCCTGTAGGGTGCATGCAAAGGGTGGCCATTCTGCTGGTCACAGGAGTGGCTTTGCTGGGGATGGGACTGCTGAGTGGATTGGTCCTTAGGATGCCTGCCAATGTTTAAGAATCCCTGTAATGATTAGAATAACGGACCTTCTGATCAGCTGGACCTAGCTTTCTCTCTTGGCTCTGTCTCATCTTTTGCAAATTATTTAACCTCCCTGAACCTTAATTTCTTTATTTATAAAAGGAGAATATTAATAATGATGATGCTATCATGACAATGATCAAGATAATAAAAATACCCACTGTATAGAGTTTTATATTTATTAAGTGAATGAATGTATATAGAGCTCTTAGCACATTGTCTGGAAGATAGTAAGTGCTTAGTAAATAATTACTATTGTATTAATACAAATAGAGAAGAAAGAAAAAATGGGAAAAGGATTTCTCATTTGTTAAGATATACTCAGATCTCTTACTCCTTTTAACCCACATAACCCATTTTACAGGAATGTGGATTTTGACGTAGCTGTACTGGTAGCATATGTCCTACAACACTATGGCAATTCAGCCCTCACTTTGGCTATTGAAAGCTAATAATTTTCTCCTTAAATAACATAAGGCCAAACCATGAGGATAGGGTTTAGATAGTACACTCCCAAATAATAAAGGGGATTTAAGCAAAAAATAGCAAAGAAAAAATTTGCCATCCTAAAGCCACGAAAAATATTCTTCAGATTTTGTTTGCATAACAGATAACTTCTCAATTTTTTTTCAAGGTACTTAAATAGAAGTTAATTAGCTAATAGAATACACATAAAGTGTCACTAAGGCTTGAGGAGGAGTTTAATTGTTGATATGGTCTCTGAGGAATATTTAAAATGTCAAATGGTTTACAAGATGTTTTGAAGATAATGTTAGTATTAAAGTTACAATTATGTCAAACATAATGAATCAGTCATTACTCATGACAATTACAATACATAGCTCTGCTATTGCCTGTAATTGCACATATTTATTTTATAATTTAACACCAAAGAAAACTGTGAACATACCTTAAAGATTTAAATGTAGCTTCAATAAAGAAAAATTATTCTAAATAAATATACAGTAGAATAGTAAAGTCTTAAACAATTTACTTGTGATATTTGGCATATCAAAGATTTGTTGTGACTACTCTGGTTAAAAATAAGTGATTTTCACTTTCAACTTTGGAATTTATATTCTGAAATCTTTTTGCATTTTAAAAGTAGCTTGAATTCTCTCTTTCTCTCTCTTTGTTGTAGAAGGCTCTTCTGTCTCTCAGACACAGATACAGAAACACATACCCACACACCAACACAGATTTCTCTCCAAAGATGAATTCTGTTCTGTCTGTCTGTCCATCCATTCATCCATCCATTTATCCTGAGTAACATTAAAGAGTTATTTTTCAAATAATAACATGGACACAATTCAAAATTTTTAGTTTCCAATTCGACCTAAGTGCAAATGAAGACTAACAGGAGGATCTAAGTTGTTTAATTCTGGAGTACATTATGAAGTAGATATGATATGGTTATATAAAAGAATTTCACCAATAACCTTTAGAAAGCAGCATTCCCAGTGTGAATGAGAGTGGGAAAAATATTCAGGAATGAGAAGTTTGTATTACATTGTAAAGTCCTTCCATAGTGATGATGAAAGGTGGGGAGGAAGCTGTAAAATTTTCTCTTCCTGAGGGTACAGTAGAAAGCGTTGTGGGTAGGTAGCCTCTCAGGTGAGACAGGCTTCTTTTTCCCTGTCCCTCTTATTTTTTGACTGAAAGAGAAGATACTGGAAAGTAATATTATATGTGGAATCACAAACATTAGATGTGAGATCCGGCAAATCTGCATGAGAACACCTTATTATTACTTTCTAGCTGTGTGATAGTGGGTGAATCACTTAACTTCTCAGAGCCTCAGTTTCCTGAAAGTTATAAAATGGACTCATATTAAGCTCAAATTAGATGGTATGTAGGAAAATGTGGTAAAACTGTAAAACAGTAGAAATGTTATTTGTTATTATTAATGGTTATGACCCAAAATTATGGCCATTTCCTAAAAACAATTAGTAATCCAAGGTCCCTATTGCCTTTCTCTCACCCTTAACACTCAAACGAAGGCAAGCAGAACACCTGAACCAACTGAACTTGTCAGGCTGGGCGGGCGTGGTGGCTCACACCTGTAATCCCAGCACTTCAGGAGTCCAAGGCAGGTGGATCACTTGAGGTTAGGAGCTCTAGACCAGCCTGGCCAACATGGTGAAACCCCATCTCTACTAAAAGTACAAAAATTAGCAGGGCATGGTGGCACGCCTATACTCCTAGCTACCTGGGAGGCTGAGGCAGGAGAATCACTTGAACCTGGGAGGTGGAAGTTGCAGTGAGCTGAGGTCACACCACTGGAATCCAGCTTGGGTGACACAGCAAGACTCCATCTCAAAAAAAAAAAAACCAAAAAAACAAAAAACAAACAAACACAAGAAAACAAACCATCAACAAAAAAAACTTGTCAGGTTATCATGCTGCACAGATATTGCCCATTGTAAAGACTGGTATCTTATAATGATGAAGTTCCTTTGTATTAGGGCTCTCCAGAGGGACAGAACTAATATATGAAATGGAGTTTATTAAGGAGAACTGACTTACATGATCACAAGATGAAGCCCCACAATAGGCCGTCTTAAAGCTGAGGAGCAAGGAAGCCAGTAGTGGCTCAGTCCAAGTCCCAAAGCATCAAAAGTAGGGAAGCTGACAGTGCAGGCTTCAGACTGTGTCTAACGGCCTGAAAGCCCCTGACAAACCACTGGGGTATGTTCAAGAGTCTAAGAGCCAAAGAACCTGAGGTCTGATGTTTAAGGGCAGGAAGCACTCAGCTCGAGAGAGAGATGAAATCAGAAGACTCAGGAGGCAGCTTATCCCACCTTTTTCCACCTGCTTTTGTTCAAGCCGCGCCGGCAGCCAGTTGGATGGTGCCCACCCGGATTGAGGGTGGGTCTTCCTCCCCTACTGACTCAGGTGTTAATTTCCTCTGGCAGGCCAGGCGCGGTGGCTCCCGCCTGTTATCCCAGCGCTTTGGGAGGCTGAGGCGGGCGGATCACGAGGTCAGGAGATCAAGACCATCCTGGCGAACACGGTGAAACCCTGTCTCTACTAAAAATACAAAAAATTAGCCGGGCGTGGTGGCGGGCACCTGTAGTCCCAGCTACTCAGAGGCTGAGGCAGGAGAATGGCGGGAACCCAGGAGGCGGAGCTTGCAGCCAGCCGAGATGGCGCCACTGCACTCCAGCCTGGGCGACAGAGCCAGACTCCGTCTTAAAAAAAAAAAATTCTGGCAACACCCTCACAGACACACCCAGAAACAACACTTTATCAGCTCTCTAGGTATCCTTCAATCCAGTCAAGTTGATACATGATATTAATCAGCATATCCTGGATCTTAAACTGTTTAAGTGTACACATATATGCCAGTTGGGTGAACCAGTACACTTTTTCCAAATACACACATCTACTCAACCATATAAAGACTTCCATTTTTGGTGATTGAAAATATTCATTTTCTTTGACCTAGGAGACACTATTTTGGAACATTTTGAATGACGTTTTTATGGTTCATGCTGAAGGAGAGCTTCAGAGGCCAAACATATTATAGGAATGGCCTTTTAGAATTTTGCTGTCTCTCTCTTTTTTTTTTTTTTTCAGATGGGATCCAAGGTAACAGGCCTTGATGTGACTTTTTCTCTACTGGCATCTTTATGATGATGAAGTTCCAGCATATGTTGGTGGTTCCCTTCCATCTGTCTGGGGATCCAGCATGGGGTTGGAAACCCCAGCCAAGCTACTTTTAGGAGCAAATACACAATATAAAGACTTTCCATTTCCTCTCATTTTGTTTTCTCTTTTGTTTCTCATTATGTAAATTCCAGAAAACTAATCATGCAGTAGAACAGGACAAGCAGAGCCGTTTTGGTCAGAGTTCTTAATTCATCTGTGTTAGATGCCTAAGGCTATAGTCTGGTGTTGTATTCTAATGTCTTGAGAAGCTGGGGGGTGTGTGGGGGGGAGGGGGTCATTGAATACATTCCAGAATATCTTTGATTTAGTAAGAAAAAATATCAGGCCGAGAATATTTCAGGATACAGTGCTGAGAACAGAGTACTGGAATTAGCCACTCTAGGAAAAAAGGAGTTAGCCTTGTTATAGGAGTTTAAAGACTGAAACACTTTAAACAAGGTCCTTGTAATCAGAGGACTTTCCTTCTGGTATTCTTGTTAGTTTAATTAACCCATGATAAAATTCTGGATTTTAGTAAATCTGATTCCTGATTAATATTTTTTTCCTGAAAACTCTCTCCCAGGTAATTTTTGGGGGGATTGGAGGGAATGCCCTGCTTTTCTCTCTTTTCTATTTTCAAAACTCTTTTCCTAAGCTGGACTATTTGAATCCCATCTCCAGCTCTCAACTATCCATCATGTAATATGAGCTGGACATAATGTTAGAGGCACTTATCATGCCTTTTCCTATTTTAGTCTCATAGCAATTCTGGGTGCAGATGCTATTATTTATTCCTATTTTATAGAAAAGAAAATTGAGGTATAGGGATTAAATAAATGGCCCAAGGCCACTCTACTAGTAAGTGGTAAAGCAGGGATCAACCCACTGGAATGCCTTTTCCTCGGGGTCCTAAGACCTGCATAGTCCTTAGTCGGAAGGAGATGAAAGAGCCTGTTTGACAGCTCAGGTAACTCAGTTCCAACTCAAGTTTGTTGTATTACTCTTGCTTCCTTTACACATTTCTGCCTCGTTCGTGAGAACTCCTGTTCCCAGATTTTTTTTGTCATAGTTCCCATAACTGTGGTTCTATCTTATTCCCTATACTAGGGTTTCTTAACAGTGACTTTTTTTTTGAGCTCCATAGTTCTTTTTCGTATGTGTATGTGTGTGTGTGGGTTGGTGGGGGGCTTGGGGGTGGGGCTGTTCTGTCAATTCTCGTTCAGTAGCATAACTGGGCTTTATCTGCTAGATGTCAGTAGTACCCCCAGATATGACAACCAAAGTGTCTCCAGACATTGCTACGTGTCCCTGCGGTGGGGAGTGGAGGTGGTCAGCCTCGGTTTGGAACCCCTGTCTTATACCAACATTCCTGACTGCCGGTTACATTGTCTTGCTCAGACTGAGACTCTGCCTTGCAAAACACTAGTCCTGAATGTCAGTTCTGTGCCTGGACCCTCTTAGCACCACACCTCTGTGACACTAGCCACTTTCTGGAATCACTGCATATTTTCTGGTTCTGGACTCCTCATCAGCATGCATCTGTCCCTGGGGCACCTATCCGCAGGCACCTAACCTGATGATAAATTCTTGCGAGACACCTCATTCTCTGATTTGTGCTAAGCTCCCTGAATGGACTCCCTCTGGTTGCCTCTACAGCTCCATCATGTCTTGTCTGAGTTAATTTGTTGTATGGTATTGATGACTGAGCCTTAAGTCTGCTCTGATTCAGCCTTTGTCTCTCTGAGGGCTGCTGCTCCAGAGTTAGTTCAAATGAACTCTCCACTTTGACTATATTTGAAATTCCACCTTTGATATAGTGGAGAATCAGGTAAATTTCCAAGTCGTGGGAAAGGCAAAAATTTGTGTAGTTAATTTTTCTCTTGAAAATTGCCTATGAAAAAGCTAGTGAAGACCAACATTTTCATCTTTCACTAAGTCCAACCCAGTTATAATCTTCTCCAGCATTGGGACATATTCCTGTAATTTAATTCAAAATGAAAGGATTTTTAAATAATAGAATTATATTCACTATGACAAGAAATGTATACCATGAGAGCATTTGGGAACTAAGACTGAATAATTAATGGCATTTTCACCTCTTGCCTCTTACACTAACTTTACGTAGGGCCCTGGTTTCCAAGTAGAAGCAGGAATGGAGTCACATGGAACAATGATTCCTGTGGTTTCTCTCTTTCCTTTCTTTTGCTTTCACTGTTGTTGTTGAATATAAATATGTTGCTAAATACATAGGGTGCCATTGTTTTGTAACTGACTATTTCCTGGGAGCAGTACAAAAGAAGGAAGCAAGAAAGATTTTGCTAGTGCATATCAGCATTAGCGAGACAGTGATTTTCAAACCTTCTTCCCAAGGAGCCCAAGGAGTTCCTCAGAGGAGCTTCAGGCTGTTGGGACAGGATAGTGCTTGTTTCGATAACAGAAGTTCTGCTTTCTTTTCCCTTTTGCTTTTCAAAATTTTGTATAAAATTTAATGTGAACAATAGATTCAATGGCTAAAAAAACATTAAATTGTGCAAAACACTCAGACTCAGCCACATTGTTGATATTTATTTTTCTAATTCATGGTTTGCTTTTTATTTCATGCTTTGATTCACATGAGCATATCCACGCACACTCAATAGTTTCTAAGCATTTTGAAAACAAAATGAAATCATACTTTATATTCTAAGCATAACTTTTTTCATGTATCAATTTATTGTCATTTTTGCATGTCAGAACATATAAAATGATTTTGTGACATTCAATAATATGATACCACAATGGATAAGTATTCAGTGCTGTATTTCAGACAATGCAGCAAAAGTTTTTCCCATACATACTAAGTATTTTTTCAGGATAGATTCTGAGAAGCAGAGCTTAATAGTCGAAGGTCTGTACATTTAAACTTTTCATAGAGACTTTCAAGTTACACTAATAAAGAGGGATCTAATTTAAAATTATACTGGTAGTATGAGTTTTCTCTATACCAATACCCTAGGCAAAACTGATTATTGATAATCAATTTAATTTTTACTAAGCAATCGGGTGAAAACATTGTTATTTTTGTTTAATTTTCCTGATCATTAGTGAAGTATTTTACCTTTTAAAATACTGACTAGTCACTTAAATTTCTTCTGTGAGTTACTTTTCCGCATACTTAGCTCATTTTTTCTGCTTGGTTGCTTAACATTTCGTATTAATTTTCAGAAACTGTTTTCTAAATACTTTTTTCCCCCAGTTGCTTGTATTGTATATATTGTATTATAGTCTGTCGCTCACCTTCTCACTTTGATTATCATTTCTTTAACTGTTTAGTAGTAAGGATGTATGTATTCAAATCTCTCATTTTTTAAATCTCATTTTAAAGTGATGTATTTTGCTTAGAAGGCCTTCTGTGTTATAGTCTTTCAAAAATATCCTTTTAAAATAGTATTTTATATTGCATTTTTTTTGTTTAGACATTACTTTTGCACATGGCACGAATCTGACTCTGTTCTTCAAAATATAGCCTGTGTTTTAGATTGCTTTTCAAATAATTTTTATTTCCTTACTCTCTGAGTCTGTCAGTGATGCTGTAACAAAACACCTGAGACGGACAATTTATAAATAACTGAAATTTATTTCTCACCGTTCTAGAGGCTGAGAAATCCAAGAGCAAAGCATCAGCAGGTTTTGTGTCTGGGGAGGGAACCAGTCTCTGCTTCCAGGATGGTGCCTTGAACATTGCTTCCTATGAATGGAAGCTGTGTCCTCACACAGCAGATGAGACAGACTCAGTGCCATAAGCCCTTTTATAAGGCACTAAGCACTCATTACTTAATCACCCCCTAAAGACTTCACCTCTTAATATTTTCATATTGATGATTAAATTTCAACATGTGGGCTGGGTAAGGTGGCTCACACCTGTAATCCCAGCACTTTGGGAGGCTGAGGCAGGTAGATAACTTGAGGTCAAGAGTTTAAGACCATCCTGGACAACAAAAGGAAACCTCATCTCTACCCAAAAAACTCAAAAATTAGCCAGGCATGTTGGCACCTGCCTGTAATCCCAGCTACTTGGGAGGCTGAGGTGGGAGAATTGCTTGGACACAGGAGGCGGAGGCTGCACTGAGCTGAGATCACACCACTACACTTCAGCCTAAGTGACAGAGTGAATCTGTCTCAAAAGAAAAAAAAAGATTCAACATGTGAATGTTGGAGGACATGTTTAGACTATAGCACCTATTGAATTCACACGCCACATTTCTTATCTTTTACATTTCTACATATAATTGGTAAACTCTGAACTTTGTATTATTTTTTACTTTTAAATTTTATTCAATAGTTCTATTAGGTTTTTTTATTAGCCTCAAACACAATAGATTTTATTTTTACTTATTTCAATACGTTTTTGGGGAATAGGTGGTGTTTGGTTACATGGATAAGTTCCTTAGTGGTGATTTCTAAGATTTTGCTGCACCTGTCACCTGTGCAGTGTACACTGTATCCAATGTGTAGTTTTTTATCCCTCCCCGCAGCCCTTTCCCCTAGTCCCTAAAGTCCATTGTGTCATTCTTATGCCTTTGCATCCTCATAGCTTAGCTCCCAGTTATAAGTGAGAACATACGATGTTTAGTTTCCCATTCCTGAATTACTTCACTTAGAATAATGGTCTCCAATTCCATCCAGGTTACTGTGGATGCCATTATTTCATTCCTTTTTGTGGCTCAGTAGTATTCCATAGTGTATGTGTGTGTGTGTATCATAATTTCTTTATCCACTCATTGATTGATGGCCATTTGGGTTGGTTTCATATTTTTGCAATTGCGAATTGTGCTGGTGTAAACATGGGTGTGCAAGTATCTTTTTCGAATAATGACTTCTTTTCCTCTGGGCAGATACTTAGCAGTGGGATTGCTGGATCAAATAGTAGTTCTACTTTTAGTTCCTTAAGGAATCTTCACATTATTTCCCATAGTGGTTATACTAGTTTACATTCCACCAGCAGTGTAAAAGTGTTCCATTTTCACCACATCCATGCCAACATCTGTTATCGTTTCATTTTTTGATTATGGCCATTCTTGCAAGAGTAAGGTGGCATCGCATTGTGATTTTGATTTGCATTTCCCTGCTCATAAGTGATATTGAGCAGTTTTTCATACGTTTGTTGGCCATTTGTATGTCTTCTTTTGAGACTTGTCTATTCATGTCCTTAGCCTACTTTTTGATGGGGTTATTTTTCTCTTGCTGATTTGTTAGAGTTTCTTGTACATTCTGGATATTAGTCCTTTGTTGGAAGTATAAATTGCAAAGATTTTTCTCCCACTCTGTGGATTGTCTGTTTACTCTGTTAATTGTTTCTTTTGCTGTGCAGAAACTTTTTTAGTTTAATTAAGTCCCATCTGTTTATCTTTGTTTTTGTTATATTTGCTTTTGGGTTCTTGGTCTTGAAGTCTTTGCTTAAGCCAATGTCTAAAAGGGTTTTTCCAGTGTTATCTTCTAGAATTTTTGTGGTTTCAGGTCTTAGATTTAAGTATTTGATCTATCTTGAGTTGCTTTTGTATAAGGTAAGAGATGAGGATCCAGTTCCATTCTTCTACATGTGGCTAGCCAGTCATCCCAGCACCATTTGTTGAATAGGGCATCCTTTCCCCACTTTATGTTTTTGTTTGCTTTGTTCAAGATCAGTTGGCTGTAAGTACTGGGCTTTATTTCTGGGTTTTCTATTCTGTTCTATTGGTCTATCTGCCTAGTTTTATACCAGTACCATGCTGTTTTGGTGACTATGGGTTTATAATATAGTTTAAAGTCAGATAATGTGAAGCCTCCCGATTTGTTCTTTTTGCTTAGCCTTTCTTTGGCTATGCGGACTCTTTTTGTTCCATATGAATTTTAGGACTTTTTTTTTTCTAGTCCTGTAAAGAATGATGGTGATATTTTGATGGGAATTGCATTGAATTTGTAGATTGCTTTTGGCAGTATGGTCATTTTTTGGAATGTTGAGTCTACCTATCCATGAGCATGAGATGTGTTTCCATTTGTTTGTGTCATCAGTGATTTCTTTCAGCAGTGTTTTGTAGTTTTCCTTGTAGATCTCTTTCACTTCCTTAGCTAGGTATATTCTGAAGTATTTTATTTTGTTTTATTTTTTGCAGCTATTGTGTAAGGGGTTGAGTCTTTGATTTGATTCTCAGCTTGGTTGCTGTTGTTGTATAGCAGGGCTACTGATTTATGTACATTAATTTTGTATCCTGAAACTTTGCTGAATTTATTTATAAGTTCTAGGAGTTTTTTGGAGGAGTCCTTAGGGTTTTCTAGGTATATGATCATATCATCAGCAAACAGTGACAGTTTGACTTCCTCTTTTCCAATCTGCATGGGCTTTATTTCTGTTGCTAGTCTGATGGCTCTGGCTAGGATTTCCAATACTATGTTGAATAGAAGTGGTGAGAGTGAGCATCCTTGTTGTGTTCCAGTTCTTAGGGGGAATGTTTTCAGCTTTTTCCCATTCAGTATAATGTTGACTGTGGGTTTGTCATAGATGGCTTTTATTACATTAAGGTATGTATGTCCCTTCTATGCTGATTTCCTGAGGGTTTTAATCATAACATGATGCCGGATTTTGTAAAATGCTTTTTCTGCATCTATTGAGATGATCATGTGATTTTTGTTTTTAATTCTGTTTATGTGGTATATCACATTTATTGACTTGTGTATGTTAAACCATCCCTACATTCCTCGTATGAAACCCATTTGATCATGAAACCCACTTGATCATGGTGGATTATCTTTTTGATACGCTATTTGATTTGGTTTGCTAGTATTTTGTTGAGGTTTTTTGCATCTATGTTCATTAGGGATATTGGTCTCTAGTTTTCCTTTTTCGTTATGTCCTTTCCTGGTTTTGGTGTTAGGGTGACACTGGCTTCATAGAATGATTTAAGGAGGATTTCCTCTTTTTCTGTCTTATCAGATAGTGTCAATAGAATTGGTACCAATTCTTTGAATGTCTGATAGAATTCAGCTGTTAATCCATCTGGTCCTGGACTTTTTTTGTTTGCAATTTTTTTTTATTGCCATTTCAATCTCACTGCTGGGTATTGGTCTGTTCAGTTTCTATTTCTTCCTGGTTTAATCTGGGAGGGTTGTATATTTCCAGAAATTTACCGATTTCCTCTAGGTTTTCTAGTTTGTGTGCATAAAGGTGTTCATAGTAGCATTGAATGATCTTTTATATTTCTGTGGTATCATTTGTAATATTTCCCATTACATTTCTAATGGAGCTTATTTGGATCTCCTCTCTTCTTTTCTGGTTAATCTTGCTAACGGTCTATCAATTTTATTTTTTTTCAAAGAACTAGCTTTTGGTTTCATTTACTTTTTGAATTTTTTTGTTTCAATTTATTTAATTCTGCTCCAATCTTGGTTATTTCCTTTCTTCTGCTGGGTTTTGGTTTGGCTTGTTTTTGTTTCTCTAGTTCCTTGAGATGTGACCTTAGATTTTGTGCTCTTTCAGACTTTTTGATGTAGGCATTTAAGGCTATGAACTTTCCTCTTTGCACTGTCTTTGCTGTATCCCAGAGGTTTTGATAGGTTGTGTTGCTATTATTCAGTTCAAAGAATTTTTAAATTTCCATCTTGATTTCATTGTTGACTTAGTGATCATTCAGGAGCAGGTTATTTAATTTCCATGTATTTGCATGGTTTTGAGGGTTCCTCTTGGAGTTGATTTCTAGTTTTATTCAACTGTGGTCTGAGCGAGTACTTGATATAATTTCAGTTTTCTCAAATTTATTGAGACTTGTTTTGTGGCCTATCATATGGTCTATCTTAGAAAAAGTTCCGTGTGCTGATGAATAGAATGTACAGTCTATTGTTGTTGGGTAGAATATTCTGTAAATATCTATTAAGTCCATTTTTTCCAGGATATAGTTTAAATCCATTATTTCTTTGTTGACTTTCTGTCTTGATGACCTGTCTAGTGCTGTCAGTGGAGTATTGAAGTCTCCCAAATTATTGTGTTGCTATCTATCTCATTTCTTAGCTCTGGTAGTAATTGTTTTATGAATTTGGGAGCTCCGGTGTTAGATAGATATGTATTTAGGATTGTGATATTTTCCTGTGGGACAAGTCCTTTTATCATCATATAGTGTTCCTCTTTGTCTTTTTAAATTGCTGTTGCTTTAAAGCTTGTTTTGTCTGATATAAGAATAGCTACTTTTGCTGGTTTTTAGTGTCCATTTGCATGGAATATCTTTTTCCACCCCTTTACCTTAAGTTTATGTGAGTCCTTATGTATTAGGTGAGTCTCTTGAAGACAGAAGATAGTTGGTTGGTGAATTCTTATCCGTTCTGCCATTCTGCATCTTTTAAGTGGAGCATTTAGGCCATTTACATTGAACATTAGTATTGAGATGTGAGGTACCATTCTATTATTATGCTATTTGTTGCCTGAAAAACTTATGTTTTTCATTGTGTTTTTGTTTTATAGGTCCTGTGAGATTTATGCTTAAGGAAGTTCTATTTTGGTTTGTTTTGGGGATTTGTTTCAAGACTTAGAGTTCCTTTTAACAATTCATGTAGTGCTGGTTTGGTAGTGGTGATTTCTCTCAACATTTCTTTGTCTGAGAAAGAGTATCTTTCTTCCATTTACAAAGCTTAGTTTTGCTGGATACCAAACTCTTGGTTGATAATTATTTTGTTTAAGAAGGCTAAAGATAGGGCCCCAATCCCTTCTAGCTTTTAGGGTTTCTGCTGAAAAATCTGCTGTTAATCTGATAGGTTTTCCTTTATAGGTTACCTGATGCTTTTGCCTCATGGCTCTTAAGATTCTTTCCTTTGTTGCTGGGCACAGTGGCTCACACCTGTAATCCCAGCCTTTTGGGAGGCCGAGATGGGTGCCAGTCTTGGCCTCCCAAAGTGCTAGGATTACAGGTGTGAGCCACCGTGCCTGACTGACTTAGTTCATTTTTAAAAATTCTTATTTCTTTGCCTTTGTTGGATTGAGTTAATTCAAAAGTCTTGTCTTCGTGCTCCAGAGTTCTTTCTTCTACTTGTTTGATTCTATTGCTAAGACTTTCCATTATATTTTGCAGTTCTCTAAGTGTGTCTTTCATTTCCAGAAGCTGTGATTGTTTTTCATTTATGCTATTTCACTGAAGGCTTCCCCTTCATATCTTGTATCATTTTTTAATTTCATTTAGTTAAACTTAAGCTTTCTTTGGTGCCTCCTTGATCAGATTAATAATTGACCTTCTGAATTCTTTTTCTGGCAAGTCAGTGATTTCTTCATGGTTTAGATTCATTGCTAGTGAGCTAGTGTGATTTCTGAAGGATACTAAAGAACCTTGTTTTATCATATTACCGGAAATGTTTTTCTGGTTCCTTCTCATTTGGATAGACTGTGAGGGAATATCTGGGGCCCAAGGGCTGCTGTTCAGATTCCTTTTTCCAAGGGGTGCTCCCTTGAGGTGGTGCTCCCTTGATGTGGTGCTCTCCCCGTTCCCCTAGGGATGTGGCTTCCTGAGAGCCTAACTGCAGTGATTGTTATTTTTCTTCTGCATTTAGCTACCCAGTGGAGCTACTAGGCTCTGGGCTGCTACTGGGCTTATCTGCACAGAGTTCTATGATGTAAACTGTCTTCAGGTCTCTCAGTCATGGATATCAGCACTTACTCCAGAGGAAGTGGCAGGGGAGTGAAGTGGACTCTGTGAGGGTCCTTGTTTATAGTTTTGTTTATTGTGCTAGTTTTGTGTTGGTTGATCTCCAACCAGGAGATGGTGCTTTCAAGAGAGCATCAGCTGTAGTAGTATAGGGAGGATGAGACAGTGGGTGGGGCCATAGAACTCCCAAGAGATTATGTCCTTTGTTTTCGGCTACCAGGGCAGGTAGAGAAAGACCATCAGGTTGGTGCAGAGTTAGGTGTATCTGAGCTTAACTCTCCTTGCCGGGGCTTGCTGCAGCTGTTGTGGGGGTTAGGGGTGTTCTCAGACCAATGGAGTTATGTTCCCAGGTGGGTTATGGCTGGCTGCCCCTGCTGTGTCATGCAAGTCACCAGGGAAGTGGAGGAAAGCCGGCAGTTACAGACCTCACCCATGCAGCCCAAAAGGCCAGTCTCACTCCTACCATGCTCCCTCCACAGCACCGACTTCATATCTAGGCAGGGAGTGAGCAAAGCTGAGAACTTGTCCCAGGCTGCCAGCCTCCCAGTTGAGAAAGCAAGCAGGGATATCAGGTTTTATGCCTCCTTGCCTGCTGTGGCTTTGGTGCTGTGTCTGTACTTCTAATTCATCAGTTCTCCCACGTTCTGTCCAGGAAACTGCATTTGGTCAAAATTGTTACAAAGTTCAGCTGGAAGTTTTCTTCTCCCTGTGGTCTTTTCCTTGTTCTTCACAAGGACCTCCCCAAGGACCCCTATGAGACAAAGTAAGAAATGGCTTCCCTGGGGACTGAGAGTGCCTAGGGGCTCTTCCTGCTGCTTCTTCTACCTCAGTATTTTGCTCAGCTAGAATAGTTTTAGTTTTACAGAAAAGTTACAAAAATGGTACAGAGTCTTCTCATATAGCTCTCACTCAGTATTCCATATTGTTTTATCTTACTATGTCATTTGTCACAAGTAATGAACTAACATTGATACAGTTTTTAATTGTATGTCTTTGAAGTATACAACTTGATGTGATAAACATATACATTGTGAAATAATCACCACAATCAAGATAATGAAAGTATCCATCAACTCACATAGTTACTTTTTTATGATAAGAACCCTTAGGATCTACTTCTTAGCAAATTTCAAGTATACATTAAGGTATTGTTACCTACAGTCATTATGCTATGCATTAGATTTCCAGAATGTATTCATTTTGCACAACTGAAACTTTGCAACAATTGACCAACATCTTTTCATATTCCCCCTTTTGCAGCCCCTCATCACCACTATCCTCCTTTCTGCTTCTATGAATTTGACTATTTTAGATTCCACATTTAAGTGAGATTTGTTGAATCTAATTTGTGAAATGTAGTATTTTTCTTTCAATGTGTGGCCTATTTCACTTAGCATAATGTTCTACAAGTTCATTCATGTCACAAATTACAGAATTTTCTATTTTAAAGGCTGAAAAATATTCCACTATATGTATATACTATATTTTCTTATCCATTCATCTGTCAATGAACATTTAGATTGTTTCCATATCTTGGCTATTGTGAATAATGCTGTTAACAAACATAGGTATCTCTTTAATATCCAGATTTCAATTCTTTTCAAATCGCAAAAGGGTGATAGCTGGGTCATGTGGTAGTTATATTTTAATTTTTTAAAGAAACTCCATAGTGTTTTCCGTAATGGCTGTACTAATTTACATTCTCACTAATAATATGTAAGGGTTCCCTTTTCTCCAAATCTTTGCCAGCCAACGCTTGTTATTTATTTATTTATTTTTAATAATAGCCATCTTAACAGGTGTGAAATGATATCTCATTGTGATTTTGATTTGCATTTTCCTCATGGTTACTCATGTGAGCACCTTTTCGTATGCCTATTGGTTATTTGTATGTCTTCTTTGGACAAAAGTCTATTCACATTCTTTGCCCATTTAAAAATCAGATTGATTGTTCTTTTGCTTTTGAGTTGTATGTGTTCCTTACTTATTTTGGAAATTAACCCCTTATTAGATACACAGTTTGCAAATATATTTTTTCATTGCTTAGGTTGCTTTTTCATTGTTAATTGTTTCCTTTGCTATGCAGAAGAAGCTTTTTTATTTTTATGTAATCCTACTTGTTTATTTTTGGTTTTATTCCATATGCTTTTGGTGTCAAAGTCTGAAAATGGTTGCTGAGAACAATGCCAAAAAGTTGTTTCCCCTATATTTTTTTCTGGGAGTATTATTGTTTCAGGTCTTAATATACTGTGATTTGATTGGTGTGCATGGTGTAAGATAAGGGTTCAATTTCATTCTTTTTGTAAGATAAGGGTTCAATTTCATTCTTTTATGTGTGGATATCCAGCTTTCCCAACACAATTTATTGGAGAGACTGTCTTCACCCCATTGTGCATTCTTGGCACTCTTGTTGAACATTAGTTGGCCTTATATGTGTGGATTAATTTCTGGGTCCTTGATTCTGTTCCATTGGCCTATGTGTCTGTTTTTATGGTAGTGACATACTCTTTTGATTATTATAGCTTTGTAGTAGATTTTGAAATTAGGAAGTGTGATGCCTCCAGCTTTATTCTTCTTACTCAAGATTGCTGTGGTTATTCAGGGTATTTGTGGTTCCATACAAATTTTAGGATTGTTTTTTCTATTTCTGTATAAAAAATTCTATGTAAATTTTGATAAGGTTTGCATTGAATTTGTACATTGCTTCGGGTAGTATGAACATTTTAACAATATTAAGTCTTATTTCTTTTATCAATGTTTTATAGTTCTCAGTGTATAGTTTCATCTTGGTTATTATACTCCTAAGCATTTTCTTCTTTTTGATGATCTTGTAAATGGGATTGCTTTCTTTTTGGATAGTTTGTTATTGCAGTATAGAAACACGACTAATTTTTTATGTTGACTTTGTATGATACAACTTTACTGAATTCATTTATTAGTTCTAACAGTTTTTTTTTTTCCATGAAGTCTTCTGTATATGAGACCATGGCATCTGCAAACAGCTAAAATTTTATGTCTTCTTTTCCTATTTGGATACCTGCTATTTTCCCCTGCCTCCTCTTTTAGTATTTTTGCCTAATTGCTTTGGCAAGGACATTCAGTACTATATTGAATAGAAGTGGTGAGAGTGGACATCCTTGTCTTATTTCTGATCTTAGAAGAAAATCTCAGCTTTCACCATTGAATATGTTATCTGTGAACTTGTCATCTATGGCCTTTATTATGTTAAGGCACTTACCTTGTATATCTAATTTGTTGAGAGTTTTTATCACACAAAAATATTGAATTTTGTCAATTTTTTTTCTTTGTTTAATGAGATGATCCTTCTAATGAGATTTCTTATTCTAATGAAATAATTTTTATCCTTTATTCTATTAGTGTGGTATGTCACATTGATTTATTTATTTTTTGAACCATCCTTACATCCCAGGGATAAATCTTAAACATAGTATATCATCCTTTTAATGTGCTGTTGAATATGGTTTGCTAGTATTTTGTTAAGGATTTGGTCCTGGGCTTTTCTTTGTTGGGAGGCTTTTGTTTATTGCTTCACTCTCCTTACTTGTTACTGGCCTGTTCATAGTTTTCTATTTTTTCATGATTCTTGGTAGGTTGTATGAATTTAGGAATTTGTCAGTGTTTTCTAGCTTGTGAAATTCGTTGCAGCAGAATTGTTCATATATTCTCATACGATCTTTTGTATTTCTGTGGTATCAGTTGTAATGTCTCCTCTTTCATTTATTCTTTTATTTATTTGAGTCTTGTCTCTTTTTTTCTTTTTAGTTCTAGGATACATGTGCAGGATATGCAGGTCTGTTACATAGGTAATCATGTGACATAGTGGTTTACTGCACCTGTCAAACCATCACCTACGTATTAAGCCCAGAATGCATTAGCCATCCTTTCTAATATTCTCTCTCCCCCACCCTATTCTGCCAATAGGCCCTATCTTTTTTCTTTGTATAGCTGAAGGTTTGTCAATGTTTTTTATCTTTTCAGAAACCAATTCTTAGTTTCAGTAATGTTTCTAGTTTGTTTCATTTATTTCTGCTCTGATCTTTATTATTTCTCTTTTGTTAACTTTGGGGCTAGTATGTTTTTCTCATTACATAAGGTACAAAGTTATTTATTATTTATTTATTCAAGAGTGTGTTGTTTATTCCACATATTTGTGAAATTTCCAAAATTTCTATTGTATTTTTAGTTTCATGCCCTTGTGATTGGAAAAGACATTTGACATGATTTAAATCTTCTTAAATTTGGTCATACTTGTTTTGTGGCTTAACACATGATTTATCCTGAAGAATGCTTTATGTGCCCATGAGAAAAATGTGTATTCTGTTGCTGTTAGATTGAATGTTCTGTATGTGTCTGTTAAGCTCATTTGGTCTACAGTATTGTTCAAGTCCAATTTTTTTTTATTTTTATTCTTTTTGAGACAGAGTTTCTATTGCCCAGGCTGGAGTGCAGTGGCACAACCTCAGTTTACTGCAGCCTCTGCCTCCTGGTTTCAAACTGTTCTCCTGTCTCAGCCTCCTGAGTAGCTGGGATTACAGGTGCTCACCACCACGCCCAGCTAATTTTGTATTTTTAGTAGAAACGGGGTTTCACCATGTTGGCCAGGCTGGTCTCCCCACCTCAGCCTCTCGAAATACTGGGATTAGAGGTGTCAGCCACCACACCCGGCAAGTCCACCATTTTTAAAAATCGATTTTCTGCTTGAATGATCTATCCAATGCTGAAAGTAGGGCACTGAAATCCCCTGCCATTGTTGTATTGCTGTCTATTTCTCCTTTCAGCTCTATTAATATTTGCTTTATATATTTAGATGCTTCAATGTTGGGAACACATATAACTGTTATGCACTTTTGATGAATTGACCCTTTTTTCATTGTATAATGACCTTCTTTACCTCTTGTTATGGTTTTTGACTTATAGTCTATTTTATCTGATATAAGTGTAGCCACCCAATTTGGTTTCCATTTGCATGTGATATCTTTTTCCATCATTTTACTTTCATCCTATGTGTCTTTAGAGCTAACGTGAGTCTCTTGTGGGCAGAGTATAGTTAAATCTTGTTTTTTTTATCTATTCAACCAGTCTATGTCTTTTGAGTGCAGAATTTAATCCACTTACACTTTAGTAATTATTGATAGGTAATGAGTTACTGTTGCCATTTTGTTAATATTTTCTGGCTGTATTGTAGATCATTTCTTCCTTTCGTTTTCTTTTGTCGTCTTCCTTTGTAATTTGATGGGTTTTTTTTGTAGTTTTATGTTTTGATTCTTTTTTCTTTATCTATTGTCCATAATAGATTTTTTCTTGTGATTAGCGTGAGGCTTACATAAAGGATCTTACAACTTTCTATCTTCAGCTGATAACAACTTAATTTTGATTATAAAAACTTTATTTTTTTACTTCTCTACCTTTTATTTAATTTATATTAATATTTTTTCTTGTGATTAGCGTGAGGCTTACATAAAAGATCTTACAACTTTCTATCTTCAGCTGATAACAACTTAATTTTGATTATAAAAACTTTATTTTTTTACTTCTCTACCTTTTATTTAATTTATATTAATATTTATATTTTTAAAAATAATGTGTCCTTTTTTGAATTATTGTAGCTGTACTTTAATACTTCCAACTTTTATACTGGTGTTAAAAGTGATCTATGCACAACCATTCAGTATTAAAGTATTCTGAATTTGATTATATACCTACTTTTACCAGTAAGTTTTATACCTTCATGTATTTTCATGTTTCTCTTTAGTGGCCATTTGCTGCAGCTGAAGAAATCCCTTTAGCATTTCTTGTAGGGAAGTTCTAGTGCTGATGAACTCCTTCAGATTTTGTTTGTCTGAGAAAGTCTTTCTCTCCTTCTTGGGGAAGGATAGTTTTGTTGGGTAAGTTATTCTTAATTGATTTTTTTTCCCTTCTGCCTTTGGATGTAGCATGCATTCTCTCTTGGCATGCAGGATTTCTGCTGAGAACTCTGCTCATAGTCTTGTGAAGGTTTCCTTTTATGTGACACATCGCTTTTCTTTTGTTGCTTTCAAAATTTTCACTTTAAGTTTTGACAGTTTGATTATAATGTTTCTTGGTGAATATCTTTTTATGTTCTACCTGTTTGATGTTTTCTGGGCCTCATGCATCTGGACACTCATTTCACTCCCCTGATTCTTCATTATTTATTTAAGTAATCTTTCTGACCCATTCTCTTTCTGTTACTTCTGGAACTTCTATGATATGTACATTATTTCTCTTGATGATGTCCCATGTCATATAGGCATTCTTTACATTTTTATTATTTTTTCTTTTTGTTCTTCTGATTGAATAATTCAGATGATCTATCTTTGAGTTCACTGATTCTTTCTTCTCCTTGATAGAGTCTGGTATTAAAACTATTGAATTTTTCAGATCAATTATTTTACTTTCTTTCTTTCTTTCTTTCTTTCTTTCTTTCTTTCTTTCTCTCTTTCTTTCTCTCTTTTTCTCTCTTTCTTCCTTTCTTTTCTTCCTTTCCTTTCCTTTTCCTTCCCTTTCCCTTCCCTTTCCTTTCTTTCCTTTCTTTCTTTCCCTCCCTCCCTCCCTCTCTCTGTCTCTCCGTCCCTCTATCCCTCCTCTCCTTTCCTTTTTTCCTTTTTCCCTTCCTTCCTTCCTTCCTAACTTCCTAACTTCCTTGTTTTTTGGCAGAGTCTCACTCTGTCATCTAGGCTGGAGTGTAGTGGCATGATCGTGGCTCACTGCAACCTCTGCCTCCTGGCTTCAAGTGATTCTCATGTCGTAGCCTCCCAAGTAGCTGGGATTACAGGCATATGGCACCATGCCCAGCTAATTTTTGTATTTTTAGTGGAAATGGTGTTTCGCCTTGTTGGCCAGTCTGGTCTCGAACTCCTGGCCTCCAGTGATCCACCCACCTCTGCCTCCCAAAGTGCTGAGGTTACAGGCATGAGCCACTGTGCCTGGCCAATTATTATATGTTTTAACTGTAGAATTTATTTTTGGTTCTTTTTTATGTTTTCTATCTCTTGGTTGAATTTTTATTTTGTTCATGTATTGTTTTTCTGATATTGTTTATTTGCCTATATGACTCCTCTTGTAGCTTACTGAGCTTCTTTGCAACTATTACTTTGAATTCTTTACAGGGGATTTCACAGATCTCCATTTATTTGGGGTCAGCTACTGGAGTTTTGTTTTGCTCCTTTGGTGTTTTGTTTCCTTGATTTTTCATGTTCCTTGATGTCTTGGAATACTATTTTCACGTTTGAAAAAACAGTTCCTTCCTCTAGTCTTTACTGAGACTGCTTTAGGAGAGAAAGACCTTAACTCAAGAAAGCCCAGCCAGATATTTTGGGGTTCTTGCAGGCCTTTCTGATTCCTTTTTCCTGCTTCTGTCTCTCCCCAGACTATCCAGCTGTGCTGATTCCCTTAGTGATCTGGAGGGGATGAGGCAGACATTGGCCTCTTGGGCAATGTCTTGTGAGTCTGAAGAAACCAGGCACTTACTTCACCCTTATTTTCCCCCATGGGAGAAAACTGCAGACTGAGGAGGTCCCTCTTGACATTAAGCTGTGCTGCCTTGAGAGAGAGATGATGCAGGTAAAGTGAAACTGTTCTTCCCACTTAATCACTGCATCTGTTCACAATTTTTTTTACTCTAATGCAGTGCTGGAATGTCTCTCCTGGACTCCTGGGTTACCACAGGGGTATTCCTGTCTGTGGATGGTTGTCAAAAATCAGTGTTTCTGTGAGAGTATGAGGACTGAAATCTCCTATTTTGCCCTCTCCTATTTGTTTATGTATCTATTTATTATTATACCCAATAGCAAAGTATTTTCCTAATTTAAGTATATTAAATTTCCTACTTACTCTTCTCTTTAGAATTACATGTTGGCTCTTTCTTAGCACTGTGTCTTCCAGATAAATAATAGTATTTGTCAGGTATGAAAAATGTTCAGTGGGATGTGGATCAAAATTATATTTAAATTTTGGGATTTATCCAAATTTAGATTACCATTTGGGAATTGATTGTTTTCAAATATGAAGTTTCCCTGCACCCCAGGAGCACGGTAACTCTCTCCTTTATTCTGGTCCTTTCTGTTAGTACAATTTACTTCTTATTTACACTGATCATTTTTTGTGAAGTTTGTAATTTGTGTTGCTATTGTGAATTGGATGCCTTAAACATACTTTCTAAGTGTTTGTTAGAAATATTTTTGAATTGTTTATTCCAATGAATACTATTAATTTTTACATATTATCTTGTAATGTCATTTTACTGAACTCCCTAATTTCCCTTAACATTCTTCAGGTGATGGTTTTGGAGCTCTTTGATTCTTAAGGAATAGTTTTAGGTCCGATGTGGGATAAATTACAAAATAATTATCACTTGGTCCCCAACTCTTTAATAAAGGATGGTACACCCATTTGTTACACAGACAGCAGCAGCTTTATCTCAGACATTTTCCCAGGTCTCTCTCCTGCTTACCTGCACTATTTTCTGATCGTGCTTTTTTGCCTTATCCATACCCTGGCTCTTGTTCTTGTTTAGGTAACCCATTAGGAACCCAAATTCCAATTGCACCTCTGTATACTTTCTTGGTTTCAGGGTACTTCCAGATTCAAGTGTGAGATGATCCCTCTACCAGCTTCAGCTTTTCAGAGCTGTCTTCCTTTCCCCGTCTCTCCCATACTGGGCTAGAACAGTGAAAATAAATAACCCCACTTTATCATACTTGGTTTTTCCAAGTACCTACATGGAATTGTTTAAAAATAATAGTAACTTACTTTTCATTGAGAAATACTATGTTCTAGATATTTTGCGAAGTTCTAGGTAAAAGAGTTGTGAGTATTGCAGGCATGCCACCCGTCCTCATGGAACTCGCATTCTATGGAATGTCCAGTACTGAAGGGGAAGTCTTCCACACTTTTTCCAGGGGTCCTTGCTAGTGCTGGGATTCTTTAGGCCTTTAGGTCCTTCTACCAACCCCGATGCAAGATTTGCCTTCACTTCCACTGTCAGTGTTTGGGAGAGTGGGGAATTATAACCAGATGAAATAAAAAAAGACTTTTATTAAAAAGAAATAATAAACCTGACTGAAACTTTGTACTTCTGTTCAACTTTGTTTTATTATTTATGCACATGATTCATTTTTATATGTAGTCATTATTTCCCCTACTTTTTTGTAAATTCCTGTAGGAGCAAAGGCTTAGCTCAAACACTTTTCACTGTCCAGAGCATAACACTTTTGCACAGAGTTGAAGCTCAGTAAATATTTACTGCCTCTCTGGAAGGGGTAACTTGATAATATCCTTCAAACTCTTTCAGTTCTCATTTAGTTGGTTCCCTAAGGCACTTCCAGTGACAACTCACTGCACCTTCCTTGAGGTTTGGAGTTTTAAAAAAGCAAGGGAAAAAACGGGCATGCAAAATGGCAATGGCAGCAATTGCGGTCTTGGGTGGTATATTTGGTGTGTTAAATGAGAGCACTCACTCTCATCTGTGGTTTGCTAATTATTGTTTTTTTTCTTGCAGAACAAAGAAGTAAGAAAAAAATTCTTTTAAAGAAAAGCCAAAGAATTATTATAGATCTTTTCTTTTGACATTCCTAAACAAGAACAGGCCTAGATGGTGTCATTTTCAATTCTTGCCCTAACTAGTATTGTATGATTTTTTTGTTTTTAAATTGCCCTGAATTTTTGCCCCATTTTGTTTGTGTTTTGGGTGAACATCACCTTTACACAGAATAACTAATGTTTCTTAACTGTGTACTTTATATACAAAGTATTATTTTGCCTTCTTCTGAGTTTGATTAACAACTAACTTTATGTATGACAGTAGTTGTCTGGGGATTTTTCTTTTTGTAAAGATGGACTAATATCTTAGGCCCACAGAAACAAAGAATCATGGAGACTATATTTTGAATTTTCCCTTTATTATCCCCATATGGCAAACTCACAGCTAAAAAGAAAATTGGATGTTGTATTATATGATTCAGAGATTTGTAGTTTTGGTTTAGATTTTGCATGCTTTCTTTCTAGATTTTCTTTCTATCCATCTGGCTTAAGAGCCCTTTTTGGTGCTGAGGAAACTCATAGAATAAGTTTCATAAAGAGCTTATGAAAAACTCCAAGATTATTTTTTTAAGCTTCAAAAATTAATGGATTTATACAAATGTGAGGAGAGATTTGCTATTTCATTTGTCATATTCAAACCCAGCAACATATTGAAGTTCTACCAGCTAAGCACTAGACTGAAAGTTTCTCAGGGCAGATTTCAAATTAGGGTACAAATACAGTTTACAAATGTATTTAAAATTCTAATTTGCATTGATCACACATGAGAGAGCTAAAAGAGAGAAACTGGTGAGCAGTCCCTGTTCATCTTTCTGTTGTGATTGTCTGACCATTTTACTCTTTCCTAGGGTGCCAAATCCATTTAAAATTAGAGCAAAAACATTTAGCCAAGTAAATCAGACATTCTTTATATGAATAATTGCATCTAATATATGCTAAAGATTGAGAAGATGATGGTCTAAAGGCAACTAAATGTATTTTAGGGAATCTTTAGTTTTGAGAATGAACAAAGCTGGAATTTAAAAACAATGCCCAGTTGAGTATCTGGTGTCTTACTTCGATGTAACTGATTTTAAAGCTGGGTTTATAAATTACTGTTCACTTGCTTAAATCTTTTGGCAAATGTGTTTTTGAGAAGAAAATAGAGAAAACAAAGATTTTGATTTTAAGCATTTTTATAGGGTGTAGTCACCAAATGAATAAAGAAGAGGAATTACAGCCAGAGAGAGTGTGATGAGAGAGATGGACTGTGAACCTAGTATATTTGATTTTAAACATATGATATTGCCCTTCTATATTTTCTGAAGAGATTGCTAACCTATTGCAGTGGTTGCTTAGGCACTGATGTGCTTTTCTGCTTACAATTAAACTATGTTATCTTCCCTTCCCACCTCCAGACTTTTTCAGTGGCCTTGCATTTTTGAGGGTTTTGTTGTTGTTGTTTTTAATGCCATATGAAAGGGGGAATTCTTTAGTCCTTTAGGAATTGAGAGCTAGTTTCTAGAGTAAGATTATGTTAATAACTGCTAATCTTTGTTGACACCAGGAGTTAGATGGTTGGCTAAGCATTGTATACTCATTATTTAATTTAATATACATACCTGCTTTATGGTACTATTTACTATTTTTTTTCTGACATTGTACATGTGGAATTTTAGGCTTAGAAAGGTATCAGAAAGGAATTTAGGCTCAGTAACTTGCCTAAAGTTTTACAGATCATAAATGACAGAGATGGAATTTGAATCTAGACCCCCCTGACTTTAGAACTGTGGCCTTAGCTACGTCTTTCCTGCCCAATAAAGCAGTCATTAGGGAGACTGGATTAAAAGCAAAGTCAAAGCACTTATATTCTCTGGTGTGATAGACACTTGGTTGTTTATTAAATAGCCATTTCTACTTTCTGCCAATTTTGTTCAGATATTGGGCAGCCAAGAACTTCGAGTACTTGGAGGAAGTTAAATAATGATTATTCTAAACCAAGACTGGTAATTTCATTATTTTGCTACGAATTAGTTAGGAATGGCCTAATGACACAATTCCTATCAATAAGACATAACAAAGATTTAGAGGCTGGGCACGGTGGCTCATGCCTGTAATCCCAGCACTTTGGGAGGCAGAAGTGGGCAAATCACCTGAGGTCAGGAGTTTGAGGCCAGCCTGGCCAACATGGCAAAACCCCATCTCTACCAAAAATATAAAAATTAAGTGGGTGTGGTGGTACAGTCCTGTAATCCCAGCTACTCAGGAGGATGAGGCATGAGAATCACTTGAACCCAGAAGGTGGAGGTTGCAGTGAGCCGAGATGGTGCCACTGCACTCCAGCCTGGGTGACAGAGTGAGACTCTGTCTCAAAAAACAAAAAAAAGGGATTTAAAGAACTCTTATATACTGTTGATGGGAATGTAAATTAGTACAGTAATTAATAAAAACAATATGAAGGTTTCTCAAAAAACTAAAAATAGAACTACCATATGATTCAACAGTCTAACTACTGGGTATTTACCCAAAGTAAAGGAAATCATTTCACTGAAGAGGTGACTGTGTACCCTAAATTTATTGTGGCGCTATTCATAATAGCCAAGATATAGAATCAATCTAAATGTCTATCAACAGATGAATGGATAAAGAAAATGTGGCATATATATATTTACACACACACACACACACAATGGAGTAGTATTTAGCCATAAAAAGGATGAAATTCTGTCACTCATGATGACGTGGATGGATGGGCCTGGAGGACATTATGTTAAGTGAAATAAGTCAGGCACAGAAAGACAAATACCACATGTTCTCACCCACGTGGGAGCTAAAAAAACCGATCTCATAGAAGTAGAAAATAGAATTGTAGTTATTAGAGGCTGGGAAGAGTAGAGGGGAGGGGAGGACAGGGAGAGGTTGATTAACAGGTACAACATTATAGCTAGAGAGGAGGAATAAGTCCTAGTGCTCTACTGCACTGCAAGGTGAACATAGTTAATGATAATTTATTGTATGCTTTTAAAAAGCTGGAAGAGAGAATTTTGAATGTTTTCAACACAAATAAATGATAATGTTTGAGGGGATGTGTATGCTAATTACCTCAATTGGATTATTACATATTGTATACATGCATGAAAAATATCATTATATATCCCATGTACAATTATGTGTAAACTAAAAATAAAAAAATAAAGTTGCAGAAAAATACAAGGTAATTGCATTTTGCTTAAAATATATGTAACTACATGTATAATAGACATGATTTCTATGTATGATCATGGAAAGGTTAATTTGGTGGTGATGACTAAACGGGCAGCAGGAGTAGGTTGATTTCTTTATTTTTCTTCTAGAAAAGTGATAGGATTAAAATAATAAAGCTACCTTCTCAGTCAAAAGAAAAAAAAAGACATAAAGTTAATTCTGCATAATGATTTCTGGAAAAGTGTACTTTGTTCTGAAAAAAGGGGTAAGAATGAGATGCATTCTGGCCTGCCCTTTGGAACACTGATGGGTGGAGTATGAAACTTGAAGCAGCTGCAGCCATCTTGCAACAAAGACAACATAATATTGAAGAAGAGGGGGGAAGACACTGCACTGAGGATAGCAGGATCAAGGCAGAAAGAAGTTGAATCCTTAAGGATGTTGTTAAATTGCTGTATTAATTCTGGAAACATCCTGTCGCTAAACCTCTTACTTTGGAGAAAATAAGTGTCTCCAACTGATTAAGCCATTTTGATTTTTTTGATAGTTCAAAACATTCTGATACATCTGAGCCCCAAACCCTGTCCCATTTCCATATCTTCCACACATCTTATTCCCTTAGAGATGATATCACTTTGTGTGTGTGTTTTATAGTTTGTGTTAGGCTAGAAACTGGCTATAAGATTTTCTAAACAGATGTTTGAGACTTCCTGAAAGAGAGGTATTTTGAACAAAAGTGGATAGTTTTGACTTTGAAAACTAAATATTTACAATCTTTACAAACCTCTAAGGCTGTCCAAGAAGAAAATTGTGAGTGAATGTTGTATCACATACAGAGTGGGATGAACAGCACACATGAGAACCCTCAGGGGACTGTCAAACTACATGAAATTTTACACATCTTTAAGCAAACTTACAGAGCCCTGTACAAAGAGAGTGGTAAGAGCTGTGAGTGAGATCGAGACCCTCCCTGAGAAGTTCTCCTTTCTCTGGGAAATTCTATCAGCAATTGATGATGTTTATCATAAGTATGCTGTTATAAGACATTTTAAAGAATTGAAATAGAGGAAATAGGTTCTCAGTTGAAGTTTAAAGTATTTTTGACTTTATCTCTAACCTCATGTGTGAGGGGATCACAACTCAACTATTCATAACAGCGAAGAACTGGCTTTTATTTATTCTGAATTTTTTGCATGGTTGCAGCATGTGGGATGTTTAAGGCATGTTGCAAGGTTTCCTCAGCTGTGGTCTCTTATTACCAGCTGTGGCATGTCTTCCATGTTGGGACCATACACGGTACATTTCACAGGGTGGAAATCAGAGTGCTTTCTTTTGGAACAGAAACCTTGGTGACAAGGAACACTTCTTATCATTGGTTCATTTGGTGTTAGGGTGGGACATCTCAGACTCCATACGCATAAATGGCTTGGAGCTGTCTGTATGACTGTTTCAGATAACTTGGTAAATTAACAATGTTAATTTTTACTCTAGATCTATGGAACCAAAACGATGTGTCTAGAGAATCTTCCTATGGTTCTTGGAAGTGCTCTAACTTCTTCAGATAATATATCTGACCATTTAGTAAATGTCTCCTCCAGTCTGTTCTGCCTCAGTTAGTGACTAAGCATGGCATATTTATTTGTCTGTTTATGAGTGTGTCTCCCCCAGTAGATGGCGAGTTCCTCAAGGAACTCACAAAGTACAAAGGCTTTTGTACTTCTGAATCCCCCAAAATGTAGCACAGTGCCTGGCACATAGCAGCAGCTGATGCATAACCCCTTTTTTTCTTCTTACAATTGTATGGTGTCACTAAGAAAGATCTAAAGAGAAATATAGCAATATGTCCTACCCTGATTTTTCATCTGAGTATGGAATGAGCTAAGTAGACTCAAACTCAGTTAGTGTTCTGCACGCAGCCACAGATTTGAAGGTGGTGGTGGTTTTCCTGGAACTAATTTGTCCTGGACTACAAAGGCAGGATGCCAGATGTGTACTTGTAGGAAATCTGTGGTTCTCTTGTTACAGCTCTAGGAGCCAAAGCAAAATATCTCGTTCTTAAAGCACTACATTTTGGAATAGGCAGACACATAATAGGGCATGTCCATGGTTACTAAAGAGTGGAAATCTGGAAAAACATTAAATCTATGGTTATAATTGTCTGATTATCCACAAATGGTACAAAAATTGAAAATCTAATAAGAAAGTTGGCATGGCAAGTGAGATTGAGATTTTCACCCAACGGATCAACATACTGAAACATTAATGTATTTATTAACTGTAGTACTTATGACTTGACAAGATTAAAATCCTCCCACTCCCAAACACACCTACTGTAATTCCAGAGTGGAGGAAATTCCCAAATGTCATGTGTTTCATTATGCTTCTCCTAGTGATCAAAATTTAGGATACTATTGCCTAGGGTAGGGGAAGCTACATTAGTTATAAGCAGAATGTCTGTGTTGGAATATATTATTTTATACTCATAAGGTACCTTCCTACTCAAACTGTTCTGGGAAGCACATAAAATGTTAAAACACCTTACCTTGTGAAGGGAACCAACACAGAGTGGTATGAAGCAAGGGCAAGAAAGTTGGCTTAGAAGGTGAAACTTGACTCCTGTTCTTCGAAAAGGGCCAGGGGATCTTTAGTGTTTAAACAGGTCAAAATGAACATTCACTTTAAAATCTAAATGATTTTCCAGATCAAATTGGCTTTGTAAGCACTTAGTTTTTGGAATGGTGTCTGTTAATAATGCTTAGGGATTCTTAAGCAACTGGGATTCTGTCACTGAAAATAAGAGTATCTTCTAATTGTATTTGTTTCCCCCCTGCTCCACCCTTTTAGCAAAACACTAATTTCTCAATATTACACTTGAGTGAAAAGTGACTGCTGGAGAGCAGGAAGTTCAAAGATAAGACTCTACTTATAAGGTGCTTTAATGGGTATTTTTTCAATATCTTCTCCTCCTTCCCTCCCACTCCTGCTTGTAAAGCCATCAGCTTCCAGAAAATGCCGGCATTTCTAGTTTGGATATAAAGGCCCAGGAAGAGGTTTTATCTACACCCAAGGAATATCTGAGGAATGATGATAAAGCAGTTCATTCATAATAGAGAGTTTACATGAGGGATTAATAAGCTTGAGAGGAAATCATGATGAGCTACCATTGATCCATGATTTTGTGTCCACTCTGTTTTAAGTGCTTCATTTATATAATTTTATTTTATTTTTTTTGAGACAGAGTCTCACTCTGTTGCCCAGGCTGGAGTGTGGTGGTGTGATCTCAGCTCACTGCAGCCTCCACCCCCTGGGTTCAAGCAGTCCTCCTGCCTGAGCCTCCCAAGTAGCTGGGATTACAGATGTGTGCCAGCATACCCACGTAAGTTTTGTATTTTTAGTAGAGATGGGGTTTTGCCATGTTGGCCAGGCTGGTATTGGACGCCTGGCCTCAAGTGATTCGTCCGCCTCAGCCTCCTAAAAGTTTTGGGATTACAGGCGTGAGCCATCACACGCAGCCTGTAATTTCATTTAATCTATATGACAACCCCCTTGTTAGCTGGGGGTCCCTGGATTTGAGCACCAGCAATCTGACCAGCAGCTGTACTTAACTTCCACAGTGGGGCTGCCTCTAATGGTAGGAGATCAGGCCATGGAGGGCCTCGAGCATTATACTTGATTATTTAGCCTTCATTCTGTATGTAGGTCATTGGTGTTGAGATATTTTCAAGGTTCTGGAATGCTTTTTCAAATGATATTTTGGCAATATATTAAACAGATGAAAGTGCCAGTGTCAATATACTAAACAAGGAGATGCAATCTATTAACAGGGCAATGCAAATGTGTCTTGAAGTGAGAAGGGCATCATTAACCCCATCTACTCAGCTGTTCTCTCTGCCCTGGGCCTAGGTTGGCAACAATGGCTGTGTGCAGGGGAATATGGGAGTTATTTTGACTCGGGAAGTGTAACGCTGAATGGTTTCTTTAGCCCTGATCTTCGAGATGGAGAGAAAGAGTGAGAGAGTAGTCAGATGGCAGCCAGTTGCAACGTCACTGCAGAGGCACAAGCATGATCTGATAAAGGCCTGTGACAGGCAGTGGGGACAGAGCAAGAGGTGGATATGAAGGGAGAATTAAGTAAAGGATAAATGGCTGAAAGAATTAAATGAAAGATAAATGGTTGAAAGTTGTGAAAGGAGAGAACTTAAGTATGTCGGACAATAATTTTTTTAGTTCATTTATCCCTTTAGTTATTTTCCTTTTAGAGCAACTTTTCTTTTTTAGTTCAAAACATCTTTTTAGTGAAAAAATGTATGTTTTCTTTCCATATTTTATTTTAAAGGGCAGATTTAAGATGTAGGATATATAGAACATGTTGTAATCCATAAGCACTCAAGCATTAACTGAAAAGCACAGGATTAATTGAAATTTCAGAATGGTCTGTCACTACGTCCTGATATCAAACAAGCAAGAGATTAATGGAGCAGCTCTGGGCCCACAGAGGGAAGCCCAAATGTGTGGAGTGAGTGGCACGGTTGTGGTTCCACAGGCCTGACAGCAAGGAATGTACTCCTGGTTTTGAGAATCAATAGAACATTTATGTTGATTATATCAAGCTCTTAAATCTCTTTCACTTCTCAATGTCAACCAATCAGAATATGGAATTTTTGAAAAATTTTTTCAGTCCAAAGTTAGATGGATATGTATGTGGATGCATGAACTCTCCCCAAAATGATTATAAAATAGAACCAGAGTCATAAATCATTTTTAATGGACTAAAGCTGGTCCCCGAAGAAGAGTAGTCAAAATAGAGTGCTGGCTAATGGGTCCACTGTGAAAGACAATTGCAGCACTTCGATGGGTGTCACTGTTTTGAAACTGTCACTAAATTGTTTCAATTAATTTCACTTGGATTTATGAATAAACATTCATTCTCCATTGGGCCTTTTAACTTGTCTTTGTCTTAGAAAACCTACTTAGCTCCATCAACCTACAATATTTTTTCCAGTGATATGATTTATATGCTAATGATTTTCTAATTTATCTATTTTTAAAAAGCTTAGGGGACATCATATTTTTGGATAGTTAAAGCAGTTTATTGGGTGAAATATATGAGAATAACTAACAGTAGGTGAAGATACAAAGGGAAAGTGTGATTTAATGAGCTGCTTTGGAAATAGGTTAGAACATTGACACTGAGGGGAATGCGGGCTCCCAGCGTACTCCCAGCTTCAGAACTATTCTAGAAGCTGTAGCGAGGTATTTCTGTAAGCCACAAGAGTGTGAAATCTTTCTAAAGCTTCTCAGAGACCAAAAGGGGGATACTAATGAACAGAAACTATAATACAATTCTAATTTTACAGCACACTTAACGTTGCTGATAGCATTTTAGAGCATAATTAAGTCAAATTGGAAGGAGATTCTGGTAGGAAAATAGTCCTCTTGGCTGAGAAAGTAGATACTCATTTAAGTATTATTTACCCTTGGTTGACAATGTGCAAGCAAGCACCATGGAGTTTACATAGTAGAATTCTAAAATATATTAAAATTGTTTTGAGTATTTTGTGATTTCCCGTCTCATGTGAAGAAACATTACTTTAGGATGACAGAAGAAAATGGGGAATTATGCCTGTACACTTCAACTTCCCTCAATAGAGGACTAAAAAAAGGCAATACTGCCCCTTCCAAAATATAGCACAGTTTTCAAATTTCAAGCTGCTTAAATTAACTTAGGGAGCAGTCGTATAGAAGAAATCATTGGCTTTTAAAAGCAGATTTCCCTTGAGTACTTTATTGACTTTTTCTCTCCTCTTGAGCTTCATAAAATGGAAATGGCAACACGTATTTTCTTCCAGTGACCTCTACGTTATAATTTTAAAATGCTGGTTAAAGACCGAACGGTAACCATCATTAAATTTATAAAGAAAAATCAGAAAATCTAGCCAACTAACTTCAAATTAGCTAAAGTTTCTTCTCAACTGTGACGATCCCCCTCGAACATGAGATAAAGATAAAACTTATTTTGTTGGCTGCTGCCATAGCTTTCAATTATCAACGATCCTTTCTGTTGGTTCCATAGGAATCCACTAAATTGGGTCTATTCCCACAATGTCCCCTGTCCATACCTCAACCCCTTTCCATCTCATCGCTCATCTCAGTCAGCCTTGCTAAACAGCAGTTGAATGGACCACATCTGACCGAAACAAGGACTGTAAAACTGCCCAACTCTGTGCTATTTTTCCTCTTCCCACTTAAATTTTTAAAGACTTTGGACCCCAGAACTTGTGATGCATCAATCAAAACTTTGCAATTAAGGACAACAGAAATATGAAATGGGCTTATATGTCAATGAAGGGGTTAAGGGAGCCATTTTCCAGGCATTTAGCCTCAAATTAGCACTCTGGAATGTGGGGAATGTTTTAAACATAAAAAAAGCTGACTTGTATATTATAATACATGGTAACTTTTTAAATGTTAGGGTTTCATATCACAGAACATACACACTGGAAATTAAAAGACCCATTGTTTTGAAACTTCTGCTGTTCAGATTCTTACCTAAGCACTAGTTATAGCTGATTTAAAGACAGGGGAGGGGGTTTTAGCAGCCTGGTGTGTGATTTGAGGTTCTGCTTCCATTCCTTTCTATAAAAGCTGGACAAGCAAAATTCCCAAACTTTGGTCTGAAGATTTAGGGCTCACTTTATCATTACCTTTGGACCAGGCAGCTGGTTAATTTCTTGGAAACCAGGAGAAAATGAAATATTAGTACAAATAGAGTTACAAATTGGTTTTCAATCTGTCCTTTGTTGAAAAAGTTTTGTGGTGCCTCGGATAGTTTACAAAGTGTAAGAGATTTCCACCGTGGAAAATTGGACTCTGAGCTCTTTGAGAGTATGAAATATATCTTATGTCTTTCTTGTAAACTTCGCATAATTGTTTAGTTTGGCTAAAGGAATTAGTGGAGATCTTTGACAGGAGGCAGAGAGAGCCTTGCGATGGAGCGGCTGTCTAGTGAGTGGGCAAGCTGGCAGTGCCCCAAGAGGCGATAACTTAGGAGGCACCACAAAGCTCGCCTTGTTCCAAAATGCCTTTCCACGCTTGACCATTTCTCTCACTCAGCAACTTCCTCTTCCCCTGACTCCAGCAATTGCTCTTTTGTGAACTGTAAAGTTGCCCCCATGAGTTAGTCCCTTAGTTACTTCCAGCAGGCTACATGGAGCTAAGTCCTGGCGAAAGGGTGCCAGAAGGGATCAAACCCTTCATTCCTTTCTTCTTCCCTTTCCTTTGCTCCTCTCTCTCTTATTCCGCCTCCCTCAAAAAGGGTTTATGATAGTGATTTTTAAAACAAAATTCATTGATCTGGAATCTTGTATCAGATTAGGTGATTTAGAAAGAAAAAGGAAAAATCCAGGCAGTGACTTTTTTTTTTTCTCTGTCTTTAGCATGAATAGACACTTTCCTTCATGTCACATGATCAGCCCTACTGAGTTTTCTGTCACCTTCTCTCACTCCCAGGAATAGATATTTCAATGCAAGTGGGTGAGAATAAACGCATTATGGTCCCTATTATATATGCCCCCAAACATGTAAATCCTTTGTTTAGTCAGGGTTCTCTAGTAGGACAGAACTAATAGGATAGAGGTATATATGAAGGGGAGTTTATTAAGGACTGTTGACTCACAAGATCACAAGGTGAAGTCCCATAATAGGCTGCCTGCAAGCTGATGAGCAAGGAAGCTAAGTTCCAAAACCTCAAAAGTAGGGAAGCCGACAGTGCAGCCTTCAGTCTGTGGCAGAAGGCCTGAGAGCTCCTCGCAGATCGCTGGTGTGAGTCCAAGAGTCCAAAAGCTGAAGAACTTGGAGTCTGATATTCAAGGGCAGGAAGCATCCAGCACAGGAGAAAGACGAAGGCCAGAAGACTCAGCAAGTCTAGTCCTTCCACGTTCTTTTGCCTGCTTTATTCTAGATGTGCTGACAGCCAATTACATGGTGCCTACCTAGATTGAAGGTGGGTCTGTCTCTCCCAGTCCACTGACTCAAATGTTAATCTCTGTTGGCAACATCCTCACAGATACATCAGGAACAATACTTTGCATCCTTCAATCCAGGCAAGTTGACACTTAATATTAACTATCACAGCATTTATTATTATAAGGTATTTTAACTATTCTTTGTAGTAGATTATGTCACAGCTTCCAACGAATCTGGATTTATCATGGGTTCCCCTAGGGAAGATGCTAATCAGGGAAAAAACGTGGAAGCAACTGACTTCTTTTTCTTTTCTACTTTTTAGAGAGAGAAGGCTTGACAATAAAAGTAGCAAGCATCAAAGATACAACTATGGGCAGCTTCAATGAGTGAAAAACATCTGCTTTAAAATAAATGTATGCTATATGAATGATTAAAAATTTTTGCCCAGAGTTTTCTTTGCAGTAGTGCAGCGGTATCTCAGGGGTTGCCTCAGCTACCCAGAATAGTGCAGCAGGCAAAAGGAGGAGATGGCTAGGGAGAACTAAGAACCCACTGCTGGAACTGAAAGAGATGTAGAATTAAGTGATGCCAAAGTAAAAGGAGAGATTTACAAGACAAAAATGAATATGCCTTAGTGCGTACTTCAGGCACCTGCCTCTATTCCCAGGCAGAAACCCTATAAATAAACCTGAGCCCCTTTTGTACCATTTTGAAAGTTCATCTAGAATTGACATGTTTATTTAATCACATTTCCACTTCAGGAAGATAGTGGGATGTTTCAGGAAGATAATAGGACATTTGAAAAGAGAACATAAAGACTGAGATCAAATTTGTTATCTTATATAAGACTGAGCTATCTATCAATCTATCATCTATCTATTCATTCATCTGTTGATTCAGTTTCTGCTGTGAAGTTAGAATACTTGTAGATTTCAAAGTTTTCCAGTAACTTTATGTAACTGACATGATGTTTCTTCAGACTGGACTATATTAGGCCATATTCTGTGTTTTGGGTTTTCAGGCATCCTAGAAAATTTCCCTCCTCATCTTAAAATGCTGGTAATCACTTTGATCGCTGTTCTAATGCAAACATTGTCTGAGGTAAATTTCCTTACTATTGTCATAGTCTGAATAAATTTATTAAGAACTTTCTGGAGAACAGGATTGAAAATGAGAAGGGTAGACAGTTGCCTGCGACAGCTACTAGGTTTCAAAGGGGGAAAGGAGTAAGTAAAATGGAAGTTAGGGTCTTGTAAAGTTCCACTTTACAGTCTTGTCAATGACTAATGTCATTGTTATCCACTAGAAGGATAAAGAAACAAGTTTGGTGACAGATTATGTCATGTGCATCCTTGTGCCTACTGATGTGTGAGGAACTACTTTCAGTGGAACATGAATTATTATAAATTGATGTGGCTTTTGGAGACCTCTTTGCTGGGAGGAACCTTGGTTTTAAGACGGGTAGGTGTTTGTATTAAGCAACAGTGTCATTTCTTTTGTTTCTGTCAACATTAGAGAGACTGAGGTGGAGTGAGCAAGGTGTCAGGGGGAAGGGACTAATTCAAAAAATCTTACAGGTACAAGTAGCAAAAACTTCCTCTTTGCAATTCTGGTTCTAGAAAAAATGTCAGTGTAACCACGGTACATAACAACTATAATAATAGGTCCCTGAATCATTAAACAGTATTGCCTTCTTCTTTTGTTCTTAATATTAGTTTTTTTCCCCGTTAAACATTTCATTTAACTTTCACAGGCACAGGTTTTATGGTTTTAATGCTAAGCTATGGCCAGGTGCAATGATTCACAACTGTAGTCCCAGCACTTCGGGAGGCTGAGGTGGGCGGATCATTTGAGGCTAGGAGTTTGAGACCAGCCTGGGCAACAAGGCAAAACCCTGTCTCTACAAAAAATACAAAAATTAGCTGGGTGTGGTGGCATGCACCTGTAGTTCCAGTTACTTGGAAGTCTGAAGTGGGAGGATCACCTGAGCCCAGGGAGGTTGAAGTTGCAGTGAGCAGTGATCATGCCACTGCACTCCAGCGTTGTTGATAGAGCGAGACTCTGTCTCAAAACAAAACCAAACAAACAAAGCTATATATATCTTTGAGCAAATCTATCATTAGAATATACTTGTAGAAATAGAAGTGCTAGGGATTTTGATGCTTATTGGCAAACCTCAGGAGAGTTGTACCAATTTGCAGAATTCTCAGTAGTATTTTTATCCTCAAATACTTGTCAGTAATAGGTATTTTAATTCTTTTTAATATTTTTCAATGTGAGAGGTGAAATATTAGATGTCTAATTTAATTTTCTTAGAGTTTTGAGTTGAATATTTTATTTATTTTCATTTATTCTTTATTAAAAAACTCCTTAAAACTACAAATTTTTCTCTGAGGGCAGCTTTTGCCATCCATTTTGATGGACAGTTCCCATTGCTATTTTCTAAATAGCTTATACTAAGAATTTTGATTTTCTTTTAGCACAAGTTATTTATATTTGAAAATTGCTAATTGGTTGTATAATTAATGTTTAAACTTTTTTGTATAGAGTCACGTAATGAAGCCTATGTTATGTAACTTATTGGAAGTTTTGAAGTTTTGTTTATAACATTTTATTTTACATGTTTTGGTAAAAATTCCAAGAACATTAGGAAAGCATATTCTCAGTTTGCAGAATTTAGCAGGCATCTATTATTAAGACTTTTTAATGTAATCTGACTTCTATGTTCTTATTTATTGTCTATTTAACCTGTCACAAATAAACCCACTAATAATTTCATTCTTGAAAATTCTTTGTTGTGTCTTGAATAGCTTTTGCTTTATATATCTCAGTACTTAGCATGTCAATGTTTAGTTCTGTAATATCTTCACTGTGGAGTTAAGCCTGTAATTGATATAAAACAGCTCCTTTTTCTTCATTTAATACTTTTGAATTCTACTCTGTCTGATGTTGATATGAGTACTTCTTTCTTTTATTTTCTTTGAACATTTTATGCCATTTTAATTTAGGTGTGTCTCTTATAAGCAGCATACAATTGAGGTTTTTTGTTTTTGGCTTAATCAGAGAGACGGTGTTTGGCTTTTACAGAGGAGTTTCACTCATTCACTTTTCTTATGAAAACTGATATGTGTGGCTTTACTTCTGCCATCTATCGCATTTTATTGTCTGCATACTGCCCTCTCTTTTGTTATTTTCTTCTTTTGCTGTATTGACTAGATTTTCTTAGTTTTTTTTTTTTTCTTAACTGCTTTGGAAGTTATGAACTCCATGTTGATATAACTAATAGCTATCTTTAACATTTAGGTAATATATCTCAACCTATATTTATAGATCAACATCATGAATGAAGCAGTATCTACTTATTCTTTAATAGCAATATAAAAAATTTCATGCTTTAAAAAAAAAAACACTGTTCCATCAGTTTTTCATGCCTTTTTTGGGGTTACTAGATTTTAAAGTAATTCATATCTGGGTATAATGAAGAAAAGCATAAGGGAATATGATAGAAAAGTTGAAGTTGTTTGCAAACAATGGTAGATGTAGGAGTAAAACATTCTAATGGGTAGCTGGGGCAGAGGGGCTACTGTTTATTTATTTATTTTGAGAAGAAATCTCTCGCACTATCACCAGGCTGGAGTGCAGTGGAGCAATCTTGGCTCACTGCAACCTCCACCTCCCAGGTACAAGCGATTCTCCTACCTCAGCCTCCTGAGTAGCTGGGACTACAGGCGTGCACCACCACATCCCCCTAATTTTTGTATTTTTAGTAGAGATGGGGTTTCACCATGTTGGTCAGGATGGTCTCAATCTCTTGACCTCGTGATATGCCTGCCTTGGCCTCCCAAAGTGCTGGGATTACAGACATGAGTCACTGCCCTGGCCTAGAGGGGCTACTTTGAGTAATAATCTATATAAATAAAATTAAGGACTTCACTATTGTTTCATATTGAAATGGCTGGACACATTTTCACCAAATATGGGTTTGTTTGGGATGGTCTAATTTAAAATAGAGGTCATGTAATGAGGCCACCAGTGGAAGGCATCTCAAGTTCAGCCTCCAGAGTAGTGGCCTATGTTGTGTTGCCACTGAGATGCTGACACAATCGTATTTAAGCAAAACATGATCCAAAATAAGCGGAGATGGGTTTTATGTATTAAACGATGCCTAATTGTGGCTATGAACAATTCAGGTAACCCATTAGAGAGCAATAAAATTGGATACACTGTAGGCACCTCATGAAGGTACCCCACACATACTAGGGTTATGAGTTTAGATTTACTCTGATTGGCTAACAACACATTGCTGGTTCCTGAGGAGTGACCTCTGTACTGACCAGCACCTATTAGAAGTATTCTAGCTGCGTGCGTTTCTTCAAAGATTCTAAGATCAATCACACATTTCTCAAACTTGTGTTCACTTTAGAAAATGTCCTCCCACTTCAAGGAGAATTACAAACCACTGCTCAGTGAAATAAAGAGGACACAAACAAATGGAAGAACATACCATGCTCATGGATAGGAAGAGTCAATATTGTGAAAATGGCCATACTGCCCAAGGTAATTTATAGATTCAATACCATCCCCGTCAAGCTACCAATGACTTTCTTCACAGAATTGGAAAAAACTGCTTTAAAGTTCATATGGAACCAAAAAACACCCCGCATCGCCAAGACAATCCTAAGCCAAAAGAACAAAGCTGGAGGCATCA
>NW_012114600.1:4685271-4695193 GCF_000951035.1 Colobus angolensis palliatus | reverse complement strand
ATCACTTGGACACAGGAAGGGGATCATCACACACGGGGTCCTGTTGTGGGGAGGGGGAAGGGGAGGGATAGCATTAGGAGATATACCTGATGTAAATAATGAGTTAATGGGTGCAGCACACCAACATGGCACATGTATACATTTGTAACAAACCTGCACATTGTGCACATGTACCCTAGAACTTAAAGTATAAAAGTAAAGAAAAGAAAATGTCCTCAAATATAGGACTTTTGGTATGTTCAGGTAATATTCCGCAAATGCTTTGTTTAAATTTTGGGTACCAGGATTTTAATTCCACACAGATGTAGTCACCATGAGGCATTTTACCTGTTAATTACAGAGTTATGGTTTGGGGCCATCTGTGGTATATTTAGGTGTACCTTGTATAGCCTGTTCTCTGTAAAAGTACAAAAAAATTTCCACTCAAATTTTTCTGATTTTATAGGCATCTCTTTAATCAGCTAATAAGATCTATGGTGAAGCTGTGACTTGCTTGACTGGTCCTCTGTTTACTGAAAAGGTTAAAAAATGATCTAAGAATATTGCTTTGGAAAAGAACCAACACCTGCCTCATCAGGAGTAGAAGCAAAAAGAAGACTTCATAAATTACCTGTTAATTGTAGCTAGTGGTGTATGTGGAGGTGTGAGGAGGTTTGAGGAGTGGGGAGACATGTCTTTTAATTTATCTTAAAAAGGATGAAGAGTGTATCAGGCCACTGTGTTTGGTCTCTGAAAAACTTAGCATGTTTAGTATCTGTAACAATTAGTAGCAGAAAATTATATACGAAGTCTTTCCAAGCCACAGATACTATCATTCCTGTAACTGCTCCTCAACCAAGTGGCAATAGCATTTGGAATATCAGCATGGAGTGTCCTACCTCCCATTATCCAACTATGCAAATACTGTCCATTCTTTCCTCGGTGAGGCCTTCTGTGATTCCTCGAACCAGAGCTTTGTGTCCCTTTATTTTATTCCTCACAGTATGTTGCTTTATATCAATTATGGTATTTTATAAAGTATAATTTTACATATGATAAAATTCCCTCTTTGAAAGAATGTGTTCTCATGCATTTTGATAAAATGCATTCACATAACTATAACTACAATCAAGTTATAGAGCACCTCCTTCACCCCACAAAGTCCCCTCAAACCCCTTTGCAGTCAATTGCTTCCCTCTACCCCAAGATGCTGGCCACCGATGTTCTTGTTTCAGTCCCTATAGTTTTGTCTTTTCTATAATGTTTAATAAATGGAATCATACAGTATGCAGTATTTTAGGTGTGTTTCTTTTCCTCAGCTTAATTATTTTTTTTTTTTAAAGACAGGGTCTCTCTTTGTTGTCTAGGCTGCACCATTAGACATCACCAGATGGTGATGTCTGCACCATCGCGGCTCACTGCAGTGTCAAATTTCCAGGCTCAAGTGATCCTTCCATTTCAGCCTCCCAAGTAACTGGGACTACTGGTGCATGCCACCATGCTTGGCTAATTTTTTATTTTTTCTAGAGATGGGGTTTTGCCATGTTGCCCTGGCTGGTCTTGAACTTCTGGGCTTGAATGATCCTCTCGCCTCGGCCTCCCAACATGCTGGGATTATAGGCGTGAGCCACCACTCACGGCCTCTTAGTGTAGAACTTTTAAAAGTTATCCATGTCATTACATGTGTCCAAATTTCAATCTTTTTTTGTTTTTAGTATTTCATTTTATGGATATATCACGATTTGTTTAGTGTTCTTTTTCTTGATTACAAATAATCTAATTACCTATGAACATATGTTGAGTACCTACTATATACCAGGAAACTTGGGTGTTGGAGACAAAAAGACTAAGACACAGTTCTGATCCTTCCGGGATTTGTATAGAAATAGTTGATGTTAATATAATATGGTTGGGAAGAGGAAGGTATGTTTTAGAAGTTTGGAGGAGGAATTATCAGAATCAGTTGAGCCTCTCAAGTGAATAAGAATTTGTATAAAGTGAAAGGTGAGAAAAGGCAGAACAAGGAGAGGGAAGAATATGAACAAAGGCATGAAGACAGGTAATAGTGTGGAAATTTATAGGAACTTTACTAGGACGTTAAGATTGAAATCTGAAGTGGCAACGGAGGCTGAAGAAATATATAGTAGCTAGATTATGGGGGACTTAAAGTATCAAGTAAAGAGCTTGTTCTTTATTATGCCGTGTTAGGGAGTCACTGAAATGTTGTAAGATGGAAAAGGCATCAGATTGTATTTTAAAATAGATTCTATGTAACAAATGGAATATGAGAGAAAAGTTTTAGATGGTCATTGCCCTTTTGCAGATCAGTGTAATAGCTTGAAGCAGCATAGCAGTTTAAGGATAGAGAATTAAGAATCAATTTGGGAAATATTTAGAACGGAAGGACAGGTGCAATGGCTCATGCTTGTTATCCCAGCACTTTGGGAGGCTGAGGTGGTTACATCGCTTGGGTCCAGAAGTTCAAGACTAGCCTGGGGAACATGACAAAACCTTGTTTCTACAAAAAATACAAAAATTATCTGGGTGGGTTGGTATATGCCTGTAGTCCCAGCTACTTAGGAGGCTGAGGAGGGAGGATCTCCTGAGTCTGGGGAGGTCAAGTTTGCAGTGATCCATGATTGTGCCACTGCACTCCAGCCTGGGCAGCAGAGTGAGATTGTGTATCAAAAAAAGAAGGAGTTATTGAGTGGTTGTAGACAGTGAGGAACAGAGAGACATACATGAATCCCACATTTCCAGACAGGATGTTCAGATGGATGTATGGATGTTTGTGTAGGTTTGAGGCGGGGAAATGCAGATTTTAATTCCAGACACAGTGAGTTTGAGGCACCTATTGTGCATTCAAAAGGAGATTTTTAGTAGGGATTTGGATTTATGAATCTTGAGTTCATGTGTGAAGATCAGGCTTGGGTTTAGGAATAATTAGCATATAAATTAGAAACATGGAAATGGGGGAGATGAAAGCTCCTGGAGAGCAGGGACAAAAATCTTACTGGCGTCTGTGTTCTTCACAATTCACAATACACATCCTGAAATGTAGAAGATCCTCCAGAAATATTTGCTGAGCAGATGAGTGAATAGATGATCATTTCCAGACTAAATTTTATGCCTTGCACATTGGAGTTCATGGGAGTTAGACATGTAACTAAGGCATGGAATTGCATGACCTGCTTAAAGGCAACCAGATAATATTCTCATCTAAGGCAGATAGAGCTTTAAGAAAATAGCCTTTTAGTTTTTGTCTGTTTGTTTGTTTGTTTGTTTTTTCTGGGTTGCTGAGGGAGACGGAGAAGGCCACCCGGAGCCTGGTTTGCACAAATTGCCAAACCACCATGATGTCTACCATTCAGTTTTACCCTGATTAGGCCAGAACTGGGTAAATGAATGCTTCATCTTGCGTATTTCCACATAAACAGATGTTCTTGCCCACGGACAAATTTAGAAAACTGTGTGGTTTTTAAATAAAATGGGAAACCATTTTTCTAGCAAGGAAAAAGGTGGCTGCCTATCATCATTTGTATAGAATATTTATTTTTCAAAACCCAGGTAACAAATCTCAGCTCTTCTGAGAAGCCATCTAGATCTTGCCAGTTGGAATTAATCTCTACCCACCATTTACTTTCATATTATTTGTTTTGGAAGCTGCGTGATACAAAGGAAAAAGCATGGATTTTAGAGTTGGGTAGTCATAGGTCCTATCTTGGCATTGGTGGTCACTAAACTTCCTTGACTCTCATTCTCCTTATCTGTAAATTACCTGTAATGATACATGCTGGGGTTGAGGGGTGGGTGCTAAATAACCTTATTTCCCTTTCTAAGTTCCAAACCTTGAGAGAGAGAGAGAGAGAGAGAGAGACGGACAGACAGACAGACACAGGAGATTGATGGACATAAAATGCTAGGTGCTCCTCCCTAATTCATCAATCAGTTAAGTTTCTCCTTCTTCTGCAGGAGGTTGGGGAGAAGCGATAGTGTTAGCTATACACTTTTCTGTAAAGTAAGGTAGAAATTGGGAATACATACTTTTAAATTTATGTGAAGGCCTGGAAATAGCATCGGAAGGGGTTGGGTAGTACAGGGCAGGGAAAGGCAGGAGAGAGCCTCTGTCTTTCTCTTCATAGTGCTCTCCATAGCACTAACTATGGGGCTTTATTACAGTGGGTCATCATTTGATGTTTGCTGAACTGAACTGGAAACACATCTCACTTGTTTGATTAATGTTAGATGTTGGGTTCAGCGTCTATTTCTTTTCAGAATTATTATACTTACTTTACATATGATCTTTACAGTTTGGAGGTTTATGCAATTTTGTGGTTTTTTTTTACACTTAAGAATAACTTTTAATTTGAAGTATAAATATACATATGGAAAAGTATAAAAATGTAAATATACAGCTTGATGAAATAAAACAAATCGAACACACTTCTGTCATCATCACCCAGGTGAAGCAATAGGATATTACCTGCATTCTAGAATAACCTCCTGAGTCCACTTCCAGAGGTAACCATTAGCTTTGTTGCTGTTGCTTGTATTAATTGTGCTTGTTTTTGAAATATGTGTCTGTAGGGGGTCTTCTTGTCCTCGGCATTATGTATATGAGATGTATCTACATCGTTTTGTATAGAAGTAAAGTGGGTTTTTTTTAAATGTCAACTTTTATTTTAGGTACAGGGGTACATGTGCAGGTTTGTTACATGGGTATATTTCACCCAGAGAGTGAGAATAGTACCTAATAGTAGTTTTTCAACTCCCACCTGGCTCCTTCCCTCCCCTCCCCTCTCTTGTAGTCTGCAGTGTCTTTTGTTCCCATGTTTATGTCCCTGTGTGTTCAATATTACGTCCCACCTCCAAGTGAAAACGTGTGGTATTTGGCTTTCTATTCCTGCGTTGTTTGCTTAGGATATGGCCTCCAGCTCCATCCATGTTGCTGCAAAGACATGATTTCATTCTTTTTTATGGCTGTGTAGTATTCCATGGTGTATATGTGCCAAATTTCTTTAATCAAATTCACCACTGCTGGGTACCTAAGTTGATTCCATGTCTTTGCTATTGTGAATAGCACAGCAGTGAACATACAGCGTGCATGTGTCTTTTTGGTTTAATGATCTATTTTTCTTTGGGTATATACCCAGTAATGGGATTGCTGGGTCGAATGGTCATTCTGTTTTAAGTTCTTTGGGAAATTGCCAAACTGCTTAATTAATTAGACCCCACTTGTCAATTTTTGCTTCTGTTGCAATTGCTTTTGGGGTCTTAGCCAAAATTCTTTTCCAAGGCCAATGTCAAGAAGGTGATTTCATAGTCTTTCTTCTAGGATTTTTTAGTTTGAGAGCTTACATTTAATTTTTTAGTCCATCTTGGGTTAGTTTTTGCATATGCTAAAAAGTAAAGGTCTAGTTTCATTCTTCTATATATGGCTAGCCAGTTGTCCCAGCACCATTTCTTGAAAAGAAAGTTCTTTCCCCATTGCTTGTTTTTGTTGCCCTTGTCAAAAATTAGATTGTTGTAGGTGTGTAACTTTGTAAGTTTTCTATTCTATTCAACTGGTCTACGTACCTGCTTTCATACCAGTATTATGCTGTTCTGGTTACTGTAGCATTATAGCATAGGCTGAAGTTGGGTAGAATGATACCACCAGCTTTGTTCATTTTGCTTAGGATTGCTTTTGCTATTTGGGCTCTTTTTTGGTTCCATATTAGTTTTAGAATATTTTTTCAAAAAATAATTCTATGAAGAATAATGTTGGTAGTTTGATAGGAATAGCTTTGAATCTGTAAATTGCTTCAGGCAGTATGGCCATTTTAACAGTGTTAATTCTTCCAACTGATGAGCGTGGCATGTTTTTCCATTTATTTGGTTTTCTCTGATTTCTATTCCAGCAGTGTTTTATAGTCCTCCTTATACAGATCTTTCACCTCCTTGGCTAGTTGTATTCCTAGATATTTCATTTTTTTGTGTGTGGATATTGTAAATGGGATTGTGTTCTTTATTTGGCTCTCAACCTGGACATTATTGGTGTATATGCTACTGCTTTTTGTACATCAATTTTGTATCCTGAAACCTTGCTAAAATAGTTTCAATTCTAGTAGCCTTTAGGTGAATTTTTTAGGGTTTTCTAAGTATAGAATCATATCATCAGTGAAGAGAGATAGCTTGACTTCTTTTCCTATTTGGATGTCTCTTAATTTTTCTTCTTGCCTGATTGATTGCGCTGGATAGGCCTTCCAGTGCGTTCATTTTTATTTGCTGTATCATTCTCCATGTAGATCACCTTTTTTTTTATTCATTCTACTGTTGATGGACATTTGGATTGTTTCTGATATTTTGCTATTATTAATAAAACTTCTATGAAGATTCTGGTACTTTTTTGCATATTTCTCTGGTGTGCATACTTAGGAGTGAGATTGCTAGGTATATTTAGCTTTAGCAGATAATGCAAAACCATTTTTTAAAGTGGTTGTACCAGTTTACATTCCCACCAGCACCATAAGAGAATTCAGTTGTTCCATATCATCAACAACACTGGGTAGTCTCAGGTTTCTTAATATTAGCTGCTCTGCTGAGTGTGTAGTGGTATCTTATTATGATTTAAATTTGCATATGCTGGCTGGGCAGTGGCTCACGCCTGTATTCCCAGCACTTTGGGAGGCTGAGGTGGGTGGATCATGAGGTCTGGAGATCAAGACCATCCTGGCCAACATGGTGAAACCCTGTCTCTACTAAAATACAAAAAATTAGCCAGGTATGGTGGTGTGTGCCTATAGCCCCAGATACTCTGGAGGCTGAGGCAGGAGAATCTCTTGAACCCGAGAAGTGGAGATTGCAGTGAACTGAGATTGCACCACTGCACTCCAGCCTGGCAACAGAGCGAGACTCTGTCTCAAAAAAAAAAAAAAAAAAAAAATTTGCATTTTCCTGACTATTAATAAAATTATGCAAATATTCATCACAGGGTTCTTGGCCATTTGGTATTCTGTTGTGTGAAATATATGTTCATTTTTTAAAAGTTAACTGTATTTATACTTATACTTATTTATAGTCCAATTTATAATGTGTTTACGATTAATGCTTTTTTGTGTCTTAGTTTAATAAATTGTTGCCTACCTTGGGTCATAAGATACACTCCTATGTTATTTTCTGGAGGCGTCCCCTGCCCCTTTCACATATATGTCTATATTCCACCTAGAACTGATTTATTTTTTTGGTGTATTATATGAGATAGGGTCCACGTTCATTAAAAAAATATATATATCCAATTGATCAGGACTTTTTATTATATATACAGGTCATTTCTGTACTTTGTATTCTATTCCATTATTGTATTCTTGCATTGATACCACAATGTCTTAATAGCTATAGATGTATGATGTCTTGATATCTTATGGCATACGTTCTCCAATTTTGTTTTTTCTTCACGATTGTCTTGACTATCCTTCATCTACTGCATTCCAATGTAAATTTTAGAATTATCTTGTCAATTTCTGCAAAACGATCTGTTGGGATAGTTTTAATAAACTTTTAATTTTAGAATCATTTTATACTTACAGAAAAGTTTCAAAGAGAACACAGAGAGTTCTCATATATCCAGTTTCTCATATCATCCAGTTTCTCACATTGTTAACATATTGCCCTGGTACATTTATCAAGACTAAGAAACTGACACTGATATATTACTATTAACTGAACTCCGGACTTTATTTGGATTTCATCAGGTTTTCCATTAATGTCCTCTTTTTTGCCAGAATTAAATCCAGCATACCACATTGCATTTGGTTGTCATGTCTTGCTAGTCTCCACTGGTCCATGATAGTTTCTGTCTGTCTGTGATTTTCATTATGACTTTGAAAGTCTTAAGAAGTACCTGCCAGTTATCTTGAAGAATGTCCACAATCTGGGGTTTTCTGCTGTTTTTCTTATGATTATCTTGAGGTTATGGGTTTTTGGAAAGAATACAGGAGAGTTGAAGTGCCCTTCTTATCACATTATATTGGGGGTATGATATTCACATGAAATTACTGGTGATGCTAACTTTCAGCATGTGGTTAAAGTAGTATTTGCCAGGTTTAGCCATTTTCAAATTTTTTTCTTCTTTTTACTCTATCCTTTGGAAATAAGTCATATATACATATATGTACATATATGTGTACATATGCATATATATGTACAGATATGTGTACACATGTATATACATATATACATGTACATATATATGTATGTATAAACATGTGTATACATACACATATATGTATGTATAAACACATGCACATATACATGTCTAAGTATTTCTGTATCTACCCATCTGCATGTATATAAAGTCATGCACTGCATACTGATGTTTTGGTCAACAATGGACTGATATAAGATGGTGGACCCAGAGGATTTTAATACCATATTTTTGCTGTACTTTTTCTATATTTAGATATGTTTAGATATACAAATACCATTGTGTTACAATTACCCACAGTATTCAGTATAGTATCATGCTGTACAGATTTGTAGCCTAGGAACAATAGGCTCTACCATTTAGTTTAGATAAGGAGTAGGCTATACCATCGAGTTTTGGGTAGGTACACTCTATGATGTTTGCACAGTGATGAAATCACCTAATGACCCATTTCTCAGAATGTAGCCTCGTTGTTAAGTGAATGATGACTGTATATTAAGCTAAACATGAATTTATGTTAATATCTCTGACTCTAATCCAGTAGTATGATTCATTCAAGCTTTGCTTTCTTGTTTATCTGTAACTCTCTGACTGTGAGAAACCTGGTATTCACCATTCATTCATTCATTCGTTCTTTATTTGTTCAACCCTGTATACAAATAAAGCAGCTTCAGACTTGTTAATCTGTATCTCTATGAGAAAGAAATTCACCCAGTAGTGTACAGTATTTATGCATAGTTCATTTGGTGGATAGTCTTATAATTTTTTTAGTCAAAACATCAGTTTTCAAAGTTATGGAGGTCAGTTCATTTTAAGTTTTAGTTTGTACACTTAGTAAACTTTTTCTAATGTAGAGTTCTATGACTTCTGACAAATTCAGTCATGTGTTCATCACCCCAGAACCATCCCTTCACCCTAAAAGCTGCTCTGTGAGTTCCTTTCATTGTATGTTCCTCTCATTTCAATGGAGTCAATCATTTCCCCACCCCACCCCACATTCAGGCAACCACTATCTGTTTTAATTCCTTATATTTTGCCTTCCCTCAAATGTCATATGAATAAAATCACACAATATGCAGTCCTTTTGGGTATGGCTTGTACCCCTTAGTATAATATGCTTAAGATTCATCCATGTCATTGTGTGAATCAATAGCTCATTCCTTTTTATAGCTGAATTTAATATTCTTGGAATGGATGTGCCACAGTTCTTTTTTTTCCCGCATTTTAAAAAAATGTATCTTCTTGTTAAAGATTCTCAGTTGCTTCCAGTTTTCATCCATTGGGAATAAAGCTGCCAGAAACATTCACTACAGGCTTTTGTGTGAACATAAGCTTTCAAGTAACTTTGATTAATACCTAGGAGTGTGTAACTAAGTGGTGTGTTTAATACTACAGGAACTGCCAAACTGTCTTCAAAGTGGTTATACCATTTTGTATTCCCAGCAGCATTGAATGAGGATACCTGTAGATCTGCCTCCTTGTTAGCATTTGTTATTGTCAGTTTTTTAAATTTAAGCCTTTCTAATAAGTGTGTAGTGATGTCTCATTGTGGTTTTAATTTGCATTTCCCTAATGACATATAATGGTGAGCATCCTTTTATGTTTTTTTATTTCACATATCTGTTGACATCTCTTGTCTATTTTTTTAATTATTATTATACCTTAAGTTCTAGGGTACATGTGCATAACGTGCAGGTTTGTTACATATGTATACTTGTGCCATGTTGGTGTGCTGCACCCATCAACTCATCAGCACCC
>NW_012114600.1:4683229-4683671 GCF_000951035.1 Colobus angolensis palliatus | reverse complement strand
AAAGATCAGATGGCTGTAGATGTGTGGTATTATTTCTGAGGACTCTGTTCTGTTCCATTGGTCTCTATCTCTGTTTTGGTACCAGTACCATGCTGGTCACTGTAGCCTTGTAGTATAGTTTGAAGTCAGGTAGCGTGATGCCTCCAGCTTTGTTCTTTTGACTTAGGATTGTCTTGGCGATGCGGGGTCTTTTTTGGTTCTATATAAACTTTAAAGCAGTTTTTTCCAATTCTGTGAAGAAACTCATTGGTAGCTGGATGGGGATAGCATTGAATCTATAAATTACCTTGGGCAATATGGCCATTTTCACGATATTAATTCTTCCTATCCATGAGCATGGTATGTTATTCCATTTGTTTGAATCCTCTTTTATTTCACTGAGCAGTGGTTTGTAGTTCTCCTTGAAGAGGTCCTTTACATCCCTTGTAAGTTGGATTCCTAG
>NW_012114600.1:4673887-4678014 GCF_000951035.1 Colobus angolensis palliatus | reverse complement strand
CGCCCGCCACCTCGCCCGGCTAGTTTTTTGTATTTTTTAGTAGAGACGGGGTTTCACAGTGTTAGCCAGGATGGTCTCGATCTCCTAACCTCGTGATCCGCCCGTCTCGGCCTCCCAAAGTGCTGGGATTACAGGCTTGAGCCACCGCGCCCGGCCTCTTGTCCATTTTTAAAGGGAGTTGTTTTTCTTTTTTTCTTTCCTTTTTTTGAGTTTTAAGATTTCTTTACATATTCTGAGTGCAAGTGCTTCATCAGATATTGTAATTTAAATATATTTCCTCCCAGTTTGTGGCTTGTCTTTTGATTCTCTTAACATTTTTAACACAGGAAAGTTTTTAATATTAATAAAGTCAAATTTTTCACTTTTGTGGATTGTGCTTTTGATATTTTACAGAAAATATCACCCAAACCAAAGTCATGCAGCCTTTCTCCTTTGTTTTCTTCTAGAAGTTTTAAACTTTATGTTTTACATATAGTTCTATGATTCATTTTGAATTAGTTTTTGTGCAAGGTATAATCTATGTGTCTGGATTTCTTTTCTGTATACAGACACCCAAGTCGTTGAGCACCACTTGTTGAGATGACTCTTCTCACTTAAATTACGTTGGCCCCTTTATCAAATACTAGTTTGTGTGATTCTCTATTTTTTTGTTGTTGAGATTTTGATTGGGAGTATGTGACATTTAGAGTTTACTTTTGAATAGAATTTATTTTCTCGTGATATTGAGCCTTCCAATTTATGAATATGGTTTATCTTGACATTTATTTATATCTACTTTAATTTATCTCAGTAATTTTTTCTAGTGGTTTTGATATCTTTTGTTAAATTTATTCTTGGATTTTTGATATTTTAATAACATCGACATTTATTGATTCTTAAATTTCATTTTCTAGTAGTTTGTTGCTTGTGTATAAACGTATAATTGATTTTTAAAGATACTGGTTTGTATCCAGAAACTCGCTAAATTAATTTCTCATATTTTATTACTAATAATTTAATTCTCGTAGTTCATCTGTAGATTTAAATAAATTTTTGACCACAGAGATATTTTGGTTGTGAATTATGACAGGTTTATTTCTGTTATCTCAATCTTTAGCCTATTTATTTATTTATTTGGTGTTATTGCACTGGTTAGAACCCCAGTGTAATTTTGAATAGCAAGCATTATTGTCTCAAGGGGAAATCTTTTAATATTGAAACATTTAACACAATGTTTGCTGTGGATTTTTAAAAAGATAGCCTTCATCAGGTTAAGTGAATTCCCATCTCTTCCCAGTTTTCTAAGAGTTTTGAATCAAAATGCATTTTGAATGTTCAACTGCTTTTCCTGCATTTACTGAAATAGTCATATAATCACTATCTTTTCTTTAGTTAATGTGGCAAATTACACTGATAGTTTTTTGAATGTTAATCCAACCTTGCATTCCTGGGATAAACTTTTCTTTCTCATGTTGTATTATCTTTTACATTTATTCCTGGACTAGATATGCTAGTATTTAGTTAAGGATTTTGGTGCATGCATTCGTGAATGGTATTTTTCTGTATTTTTCTTTTCTTTATTTTCCTTGTCTGATTTTGATATTAGGACAGTGCTATCTTCCTAAAATGTGTTGGGAAACATTTCTTCCCTCTTTATTACATGGACTATTTGAGTAAAATGGAGATTATTGCTTCTTTAGTTTTTAAATTTAATTTACCAGTGAACTCATTTGGACCCAGAGATATTATTGTATGTGTGTGTGATTTTTCATTATGTATAGTGATCCCTTGGTATCTATAGGGGATTGGTTCCAGGAACCCCCACAGAGAGCAAAATACACAGTTGCTCACGTCCCTTCTATAAAATGATGTAGTATTTTCCTATTACTTATGCACATCCTACCATATACTTTAAATCATCTTTAGATTACTGATAATACCTAATACACTACAAATGCTATGTAGATATTTGTTATATAGTATTACTTAAGAAACAGTGACAAGAAAAATGTCTGTTCATGTTGAGTACAGATGCAACTATCCATTTTTTTAAAATATTGTTGCTCTGCAGTTGGCTGAATTCATGAATACATGTTTCCTGTGGATACAAAAGGCTGACTGTGTTTAACTGAATGATATTTTTCTGTTTTGCAATGATCACATTGATTGGCATAAAGTTCTTTGTAATTCCTTTATTAATATCTGTATTATCTATAGTAATGTCTGTATTTTAATTTTTAATATGTTAGTTATGACTGTAATTTTTTCTTGAATGGTTTAACTAGATGTTTATTATTTTTATTAGTCTTGAATACATTAGGTTTTGGCTTTACTGATTCCTTCTATTGTATATTGTTTTATATGTCATTTTTGCTTTTATCTTTATTATCTTTTCCTCTATTTTGAATTTGTTTTTCTGAGTCTTAAAATAAATGCTTGGATATTTCTGCCTTCTTTTTTTCTAACAAATGCATTCAAGCCTATATAAGTTTCTCTGTAAGCATGCATTTGCTGTATCTTACACATTTTGAGCCATTATAGTTTTTGTTATTATTTAAAGTATTTTCTAATTCTATAAGTTCTTCTTTGAGCTGTAGGTTATTGAAAAATAAATTGCTTAATTTCTTATTTAGGTTTTAAAAATAATATATTTGTTATGATTTCTAATTTATTCTACCACATTAGATAATATTCTACATGTTTCCAGAGTTTGAGATATATTAAGCTTTTGTTTTTTGCTAAAAACATGCTTGATTTTATTGTTTCATGTGCACTGAAAAAAATATGAATTTTGTCATTGGTAGGTGCAGTGTTCTATATGTATCAATTAGGTTAAGTTTATTTGTATTACTCAAATCTATATTCTTAGTAAGATTTTATGTATTTGTTTTTCAGTTACTGATAGCAATATACTAAGATCTATCACTGTGGATTTGGATTGATGCATTTCTCATTTAGTTCTGTCATTTGCTTTATGTGTTTTAAAGGTATATTATTAGATGCATACTAATTAGAAATTAATATATCTTCCTGGCATATTCAACTACTTATCATTATGATATTTCCATTTTATTTCTTATAATCCTTCCTGCTTTAAAATCTATTTTATTTGCTATTAATATAACTATACTAGCATACGTTTTACTGGTATTTACATTTCATTTATATTTATCTTTATCTAGATGTATCTTTCAACCTTTCTATTTTCTAATATTAAGGCCTGTCTCATAAGATAGCATAAAGTTTAATTTTTTAATCCAATTATTTCACTCTTTTCACTCTTTTGAGTAGCATATATATATGCTAAATAAATATATATGCTAAATAAACATATATATGTATTTGAGTATATATACTTTTTGAGTTTATATATTTGTTTATAAATATATAAAAAACGAACATAGACAAGTTGGAATACATATAAAACAAATAAATTTAACTGCAAATATATTTACAACATCTTATTAAAAATATGCTAGGCCAGGTGTGGTGTATATATACATATATTTATTTATTTATCTGAGATGAAGTCTCACTCTGTCACCCAGGTTGGAGTGCAGTGGCAGGATCTCAGTTGCAACCTCTGCTTCCCGGATTCAAGCAGTTCTCTGCCTCAGCTTCCTGAGTAGCTGAGATTGCAGGTGCCTGCCACCATGCCCCACTAATTTTTGTATTTTTTAGTAGAGACGAGGTTTCACCATCTTGGCCAGGCTGGTCTTGAACTCCTGACCTAGTGATCCACCTGCCTCGGCCTCCCAAAGCGCTGGGATTACAGGCATGAGCCACCACACCTGGCCTAGCATATTTTTCATAAGATGTTGTAAATGTATTTGTAGTTAAATTTATTTGTTTTATATGTATTCCAACTTGTCTATGTTCGTTTTTAACCCTTTCTTATCTTCTTTGGAATTAATTAAAATATTTTATGTTATTTTATTTCTCCTTTATGTTGATTTGTTATATGTAATTTTGTTCTTTTAGAAGTTACTCTAGAGCTCATACTGTTCAGGCTTGACTTATTAATATCTAATGTAAATTCATACTTTTACCATTTTCTAGATAATGAAAGAATCTTAGAACATTTTAACTTCATTTACTCCCTCCCATGTTGTGTTATTGAAGTCAGATGTTTTAATCCTATATATATA
>NW_012114600.1:4627904-4670497 GCF_000951035.1 Colobus angolensis palliatus | reverse complement strand
CTGCTGTGCCCTGCCCCCAGAGGTGGAGTCTACAGAGACAGGCAGGTTTCCTTGAGCTGCTGTGAGCTCCACCCAGTTCGAGCTTCCCAGAGGACTTGTTTACCTACTTAAGCTTCAGCAATGGCGGGCGCCCCTCCCCCAGCCTCGCTGCTGCCTTGCGATTAGGTCTCCGCAGACTGCTGTGTTGGCAGTGAGGGAGGCTCCGTGGGTGTGAGACCCTCCCGGCCAGGTGAGGGATGTATTCTTCTGCTGTGCTGGTTTGCTTAAGGAGCGTTATTGGGGTGGGAGTTACCCGATTTTCCAGGTGTTGTGTGTCTCAGTTCCCCTGGCTAGGAAAAGGGATTCCCTTCCCCCTTGCGCTTCCCAGGTGAGGGGATGCCTCGCCCTGCTTCAGCTCTCGCTGGTCAGGCTGCAGCAGCTGACCAGCACCGATTGTCCGGCACTCCCTAGTGAGATGACCCCAGTACCTCAGTTGAAAATGCAGAAATCACCGGTCTTCTGTGTCGCTTGTGCTGGGAGTTGGAGACTGGAGCTGTTCCTATTCGGCCATCTTGCTCCGCCTCCAATCCTATATATTTTTAAGTCCCTAGATGTTATTATTATTTTGTACAGTCAATAGTCACTTACATTTACCTACATTTATAACCTTCCTATTACTCTTTATTCCTTCCTGAATTTTTATATTTTCATCATGTTCCTTCTTCCTGAAGCTCTTTTATTTCCTTTAGCATGGATCCATTTTGTTTGCCTGAAAATGTCTTTTCCTGGCCTTTGCTGAATATTTTTGATGGAAATAGAATTCTAGCTTAATATTTTTGAATAGTTACTTTATTCTAGCTTAATATTTATTGATTAGTTACTTTCTTTAAACACTCGAGGTTTTCATTATTGTCACCTGGATTCCATACTTTCTGCGAAGTAGTCAACTCTCACTCAGTCTTACTGATTTCCTTTAAAGAAAATGATGTGGCCCCTCAGCCTCTGGTTGCTTCAAAATTCTCTTTGTCTTTGGTTTTCCGTAGTTTTACTATCATTGTTTAGGTATAGTTATCTTTGAATTTATCCTCACTGTGATTAGTAGCACTTATCAGTTTTGTGGCTTGATGTCTTCTTTGGTGTTGGAAAATTTAAGTCCATTATATTTCCAAAATCGTTTTTGAACTATTCTCTTCCTTCATCTTTGGGACTGCAAACCGTCTTCTGGAATACCATCTGTCTTTGCCATTCCTTGACTCCACCCACTTTCCCCACTCCCTGTATTTTTCCATCCTTTTGTATCCTGTGCTTCAGTCTGAATGTTTTCTTTTGACCTTTCAGTTCACTCATCATTTCTTTGAGAGTCTGTTTCTGTGGTTAACCCAACTATTAGTGAATGCATTTCTCAATTTCTCAGTTCTAGAATTTCCACCTGATTCATTTTTTAGATAAAATATCCCATCTCTTCATCTATTTTCTTCAACATATTAATAAGATACATTTAAAAGTGTGTGTCTGATAACTTAGTATATGTTTCTTCTATGGGTCTATTTCTGTAATATTTATCTTGGTTTTTGCCACATGGTCTTGTTTTATGATGCATCTATGGTGTTTGATTGACTATAGGACATCAGGTATGAACAACTGTAGTGATAGATTGAGGCTCTGAGCGGTGCTTTCTGCATCCCTAGGGAAATACTTTTGCATCTGTCAGGCAGTTAAGGTGTGTGCCATTACCTAACCCAGTTAAAGTGTGAGCTAATTCAAATCTGTGAGTCAGTTTTTGCAAGAACTGATTTAATTTTGTTTTCTCTCTATTCCTAAGGTGGAGGCCTTTTGTGGTCTGAACCGATGGCCCAAGTAGCTTAAAATGGAGTTTTCTTTTTGAACATTAACTTTTGTCCCTCAGTTTTGTAAACTGTCAGAAGTTGGGCTCAGCTTTTTAGCCTCTTAGCTGCTACTCTTTGCTCAGTTTCCCAGCATCTCAGCAGCCACTTGGGGAACCCACAAATGACTTAAGGAGAAAATCAGTTCCAAATGTTGGAGTTACCTCTCTGTGTTTCCTTAATTTTTGAGACCTTGACCCCTTGGTTCTCAAAAATTTAGAAACTCTGTAATGCCTCCAAAGAAATAATATCTATGTATACACTTAGTGCAGCTTTTCTTATTGTTTACCTTGGGAAGACTGTCCTGCAACATGGTAGTCCTTATTATGGAAAGAAGTTCTTAATCTAGATGATTATTGATAATGATTTTGTACTATATATAGGCAAATAGGTATATTAATACCTAAGGTTATCGTGAGAGTCAAATTGGATCATATATGGGAAAGCATTGAGCAAACTGGAAAGCTCTATGCAGATATAAGTTATTATCATTATCCTAATATAGAATAGGATCTCTCTGAAACTTGCAACAATAGGCAGACAAGTATTTGCTAATTTTGTATTTTAAAAAATCTGAATCCTCCTTAAAGGCCTGGAATAATCTAGTAAATATGCTATTCAATGTAGAACTTGGAGTGGTATCAAAATAGGGGGTCTTATACCTGGTAAAACTGAGAGGTGTGTTTCTCCAAGCCAACCCAAAGGTAGACAGGAGGAACTTGTGAGGAACTAAGACAGTCCTGGCTGTCAAATCCCAGCAGTGAGGAGAATGAACAGTAGGTCATATGCATGTGTAATAAGGTAAGAAACCAGGTGAATCAAGGATGGGTTGGGGCAAGTGGGTCACAGCATTGATAATGACCAGTGAGCGGACACCAGTTTATCTGATGCATTTCGTGGGGCATGGTTAAAAGACTAAAAGAAACTGCATGTGCCATAATTAATAACCCAATAATTTTTCATGGGTTTAAAACTTTACCACTCTTCAAGGTATCTAATATAATTTTTTTCTACTATTTTCTTATACTTAAGTTAGAGATTAGGATGTATGCCAGCAGTATTATGCTCTGTCTAAATACGCTGGATATTATTATTCATATGAACACATGTTGACTATTCTCTAGCTCTCTGGAAGTTAGTGCTGGGCTGTAGGAAAAGTGTGAATACACAAAGGAGGATGTGTAAAAATGATCAGAAAATGTGTAAAAATGTGAAGTAGATGATCAGTCATAATTTAATTTTAAAATATCAACATAATGTATACTTTCTGCTTAGCATTGAAAACATTATTATCATTATTACAGCTACTATTATTGGTAGTTTGTTGTTTGGAATCCGTAGGGTCTGCTGATGAAAGTGGAATGCTATTCTGATAGCTGAGTGCCACCAATGATAGTTTTATGTCTTCCTATCAAGATTTCAGCCAAGAATGGTGCAAAACTGTACCCCAATCACCCTGTCATCTCTCCTCTTCCGTCTTCCTTATGGGATTCATTGTTAGCAGCCCTTCACTTATCTCTTTCTTCCCTATTCCCAGCTAGCCCTAATCCTTCTGAGCTCAAGCTTTTCAGTGGCTTGGAAGTTCTCAAAGGGAAAAGAATAGAAATTAACATTCATTTCATGCCAAGCCAAGCACTGTATCTTGATGGGTATCTCATAAAAGAAGAAGATACACTACTGGATTTACAATGAGGTTATGTCCCAATAAACCCATCATAAATTGGAAAAAGTATAACTTAAACCACTGTTAGTCAGGAGTGTATTTATTTCCAAATAACCCTTACCTGTTTTTAAAGCACGTCTTGTAAGTAACTACAATAAGCGTTGTGCATTTGCCAAGATTGAGTTGATATATATTCTTATATAAAGTGTCACAAAGAAGCCTAAAATTTATTATTCAGAGATATAAAGGCCATCTCCAGTGGGCAATCAAAGAGCTAAAAATGGTAATATAAAAATCAAAAATAGTGATTTAGAGTGAGTATGAGGAGTAGAACCTGGTTTAAGTACATTATCGAAAAAGAAAATATATGTAGTTTTGTAAATCAAGAAACAGGGATAAAAGCATTTTATGTGAAGTAGTAAAAGAAGCCTTACAGAATAACTTAACACTGGAAATCACTGAGTGGTTACCTCAGGGGAAGGAGACTGGAAGTGCTAAGGGGAGAGAGTTTTACTTTTAACTTGATGCTATTTTATACACTGACTTTGTAAATCTTTTCTTTTCTTTTTCTTTTTCTTTTCTTCTTTTTCTTTCTGAGACAGGGTCTCACTGTGTCACCCAGGCGGGAGTGCAGTGGGGGTGATCATGACTCACTGCAACCTCAAACTCTGGGAATTAAGCAGCCTTCCCACCTTGGCCTCCTAGGTAGCTAGGACTTCAACCACACACCATAACGTCTGGCTAATTTTTAAATTTTTTTGCAGGGACAGGGTCTTGCTATGTTGCTGAGGCTAATCTCAAACTCCTGGGCTCGAGCAATCTTCTCACGTTGGCCTCCCAAAGTGCTGGGATTACAGGTGTGAACCACCATGCCCAGCCTAAAACTTCTATTGTAATAAAAAGAGTTTATAAAAAATAAGTGGGTGTATTAGACAAATACATGACATAAAAATGAAAGCAATATTAATAACAAATTAAATGTTTAAAAAAATCTCAAAAAATTAAACACTTAAAAATGAATAAATTCATAATTTATTCAGTTAAGAGGAAAATCACACCAAATTTATAGTATTCTTTAGAAATGACACCTATATGACTGTGTGGAAGAGCTATGTTGTGTAGTTCTTAGTTATACAACAGTGTTTCATGTATTAGTGGGCATTTGGGGTGTTTACAGTTTTTGGCTATTACAAATATTTATTTGCCCATTTAGCTGTCATCTACAGTGCTCTTCATTCCTTTTTTGTAAATCCATATTTGCAGCTGGTATAATTTCCATTCTGTCTGAAGGACTTCTTTTAACATTTCTTATGATGGGGGTCTGCTAGTCATCAAATCTATTTGGTTAGATTTTTCATTTTTATAAAGTATGCAGTGCTAGATTGACAGTTATCTGCTTTCAGTATTTTAAAGACGTTTCTTATCTTTCTTCTCGCTTACATTCTTTCCAATAAGCAATCTTCTGGATTCCTTATCTGCATTTCTCTGAACATAATGCGTGGTTTTTTTTTTTTTTTTTTGTCTAACCACCTTTAAGGTATTTTCTTTATCATTAGTTTTGAGCAATTTGATTATGATGTACTTTGGTGTAGTTTTATTTATGGATACTTTTGTACTCTTATAAATATTCTTGCAATTTGTTCAAGAAATGGTGATTTAGTTTTATTACGCTTCCTGGATCTGTGGGTTTATAGTTTTTGTCAAATTTGGAAAATTCTTTGTTATTTTTTGAAATGTGTTTTCTGTGTCCATCATCCCTATCCTTGTAGAACATCATTTCATGTATATTTGACTGCTTTAAAATTGCCCAACATCCTTGGTACTCTGTTCCGTTTAAAAAACCATTATATTTTTTCTTTGTTTTATTTGGAATTGCTTTTTATTACTATCTGTTCATATTCACTAATCATTTTCTTTGCAATATCTGTCCTCCTGCTCATCCTATCCAGTGTAGTATGCATCTCAGACATAGGAGTTTTTATCTCTAGAGGTTTGATTTGTGCCTTTTGTATGTCTTCCATGTCTCAATCTAACTTTTGAATATATGTAGAATTATAATGGTATTGTTCTTGTGTGCTTACTCAACATCTCTGTTATTGGTTACAGTTTTCTGCTTCTTTCCATGCCTAGTAATTTTTGGTTGGATGCCAGGCATTGTAAAATGTACATTGTCAGGTGTGGATGCTGGGTGTTTTTGTACTCCTATTTGGGTCTTAAAAAGAAAAACTCTTCTACATCTCTGTTTAACTTTCTAAACATAATAACTGTTTTAATGTTTCTGTGTATTAATTGTAACATATGCATCAGTTCGCAGTTTTTTTATTGATTTTTACCCCTCATCATGAGTCATATTTTTCTGCCTTTTTGCATGCCTAGAAATCTTTGATTGGATGATAAACACTGTACATTTTACCTTATTTTGGGTGCTAGATACTTTTGTACTCCTATAAGTATTCCTGAGCTTTGTTCTGGAATACAATTAAGTTACTTGGAATCAGTTCGTCCTTTTGAGTTCTGTCTTTAAGATTTATTAGGTGGGACAAGAAAAGTGTTCAATCTAGGGTTAATTATTCCCCACTATGGATGCAAGTCCTTTCTGAGTACTCAGTGCCCCATGAAAATAAGGTTTTTGTTTTGTTTTGTTTTGCTTTTTTGTCTGGCTAATGGAAGCAGGTATTATTTCTTGCCTGTAAGAGCCAGATAATGTTTCTTCTAATCCCTAGACCCGTATGGTTTTTTACACAGATGTTCTGATTAGTGAGATGCTGATTCAAAGCACCCTCTGAAGATTTCTGGAGTTCCCTCCTGTGCAACAATCTCCTCTCCAGAACTCCATTCTCTGTGGACTATCAACCCTGTCTCCTCATCTCAAGTACTCTACCTGGCTCTGCCTAGTTTTCTCCATTTTTTTTTTTCTGCCACTGCTTGGAAACTCCCTCAAGGCAGTGAGCTAGAGCAATCATAGTGCTCACCTCCTTTGTTTTCCATCTCTACCTGAAGTTCAGTGTCATGACAACTACTGTTTCACAAATTTTGTCTTAATTTTAGAAAGTATGTTAAAAAGGACAACCCTAAATAAGAATGATACAATGGATTTTGGAGACTTGGGGGAAAGAGTGGGAGAGTGGCGAGGGATAAAAGACTACAAATATGGTGCGGTGTATACTGCTTGGGTAATGGGTACACCAAAATCTCACAAATCACCACTAAAGAACTTATGTAATCAAATACCACCTGGACTCCAATAACTTATGGAAAAATTAAAAAAATAAAAATTCAAGAAAGGACAACCCTTTGCATACCCAGTATGCAACTTTGTGACTGGATACAAACTTATTTTAAAGTGGGTTTGCTGCTAGACATTTACTTTTGTGAAGACATAGACTTCACACAGTTTTCTAGCTTTTGTAAAAATGATCTGTGATTATAGTGCTGACAGTAGAAGTCTGAGAAATACATGAACTGATCATTATTTGAGTCTATACTCTTATAATCTTGTCACAATTTACTTGAGTCAAATACCTGAATAGAGAAAAGGAGCCTGGATATGTTCCCAGAATTTCATTTTAGCACATCAAGCTCTTTTATAAATATATCTTTTATTCTTTTCTTTAGCACATTGCTTTTGGTTCATAATATCTGCTGATAACACTAGATAGCCAATACATTCATTAATTTGACATCAATTTAGTATATTTCAGTAGGTTTTTGATATATGTGAAATACAAAATGGTAATTTGAGGCATTCCCTGTTTCCTGCCATATGTATGTATAATGAACCTGATTTTGATATTTAATAATGGGTTATTTTAGTTGCAAAATTCACACCTCTTTTCGTATGTTTTACACAAAACTTATAAATAAACTTATGAAAAATAAGACATCAATTAAGGTGATAAATTATGCATCAATAATTATAGAAAAATGTTAGTTTAAAAACATCTTGATTTTAAGTACTTCTGTATTTATACATGTAAAGTGCTCATAACAGGGTCTGGAATGTAGTGAGTCAATAAATGTTAAAAAATTAAGTGATTTCTTCCTACTCAAATTATATTTTGAGATATGCATGATTTAAGGGTAACTAAAATAATGATACTGATTTTGTAAGCAATTGGATCCTTGCATTGATGATACTTTGCATTTCTTAACATCAGTCAATATTTGACTTAAGATGAGATAATAGTGAACCACGTGGCCACGTGGAGGCTTTTAATCTCTCTCACTCTTTATTAGTAGTTTTTCCATTTTAATTCCTGATTCTGTATTAGAGCTATCATTCAAAATGGATGCTGGGTAAGGAAGAATGAAGAGACAGGGAGTTGTGAGCAAAGAGGAGGATGTGAAATGGTTTAGAGGAGGGGCAAAAGACTGGAGAACAGGCACGTAAAGCAGGAAGAACATTTGTATGGAGGAGGCAAGGTAACTGTACAAAACTGGGATTTGTTTGTTAATGTTAACTTTGTCCAAGACTTCTCAGGGTCAATGCTTTCCCTGGAAATACATTTGGGAGAAAAAGAACTAATAGATTCTTTTTTTTGGGTAATATTACTGTGTTAATACTTATTGAATATCTTATATTTATCAAATACAGGATGTATACTGGGATGTTGTTATTAACTTCACTCTCTAATGATTGAAGCTAATTTGGGTAATTTGAGCAAGGCTCCATAAACAATTACTGACAGATACAAGCCTAGGTGTAATTATTAATTTCAGATGAATGTGTATATTGTAACATGTTTTCTATGCAGGTTTATGGGATTTATGCTCTATTTTAAAAATAGTTTTAGATATTTTTGTTTTTCTTTAACTTTTAGATCTTCCCTTTTAGGGGTACATGTGTAGATTTGTTACCTGGGAATATTGTGTGATGCTGAGGTTAGGGATATACATGATCCTGTTACCCATGTATTGAGCATAGCACTCAATAGTTTTTCAAACCTTTCCCTGTCCCTCCTCACTCTTGTAGTCCCTAGTTTCTATTGTGGCCATCTTCATGTACATAAGTATCTACTATTTAGCACCCACCTGTAATTGAGAACACATGGTATTTGGTTTTCTGTTCCTGCATTAATTTGCTTTGGATAGTAGTCTCCAGAGGCATCCATTTGCTTCAAAGGACATTATTTTTTCTTTTTTATAGCTGCATAGTATTCTATGGTGCACAAGTACCACATTTTGTTTATCCAGTCCACTGTCAATGAGCAATGATTCCCTGTCTTTGCTATTGTGAATAGTATTACAATGAAGATTAACTCAAGATGGATTAAATATCTGAATGTAAGAATTCAAACTGTAGGAGTCCTAGAAGAAAACCTAGGACATTCTGGACACTGGCCTTGGGAAAGAATTTATGACTAGGTTCTTAAAAGCAATTACAACAAAAACAAAAATTGACAGGTGGGACCTGATTAAAGATCTTCTGCACAGCAAAAGAAACTATCAATAGAGTGAACAGACAACCTACCAAATGGGAGAAAATATTCACAAACTGTGCAACCAATAAAGGTCTCATATTCAGAATCTACAAGCAACTTAAACAATTGAACAAGCAGAAAACAAATAGCCTTATTAAAAATGGACAAAAAGACATGAACAGATGTTTTTCAAAAGAAGACATACAAGTGGCCAACAAACTTATGAAAAAATGCACCACATCACTAGTCATCAGAGAACTGCAAATCCAAACCACAGTGAGATACCATCTCACACCAGTCAGAATGGCCATTGTTAAAAAGTCAAAAAATAACAGATGCTGGAGAGGCTGTGGAGAAAAGGGAACACATACACTGTTGATGAGAGTGTAAATTTGCTCAGCCATTGGGGAAAGCAGTTTGGAGATTTCTCAAAGAACTCAAAACTACCATTGGACTCAGCAATCTTGTTATTGGGTATATATCCAAAAGAAAACAAATCTTTCTACCCATAGAATCTTAAAGCTGAAAAGAATTGTGAAGTCTGACAGATAAAAGCAGTTTAAACAGGCAAGAGTAGTTTACTATGGATGTGGTGGGAAAATTTGTACAAAAAAGCAAATAATAACAGCCCCATTCATTGAGCCCACACTATATAAAAGTCAATCATCTGTATTTATAAACTATAACTAAGATGCAGTATTTCTTTAGATAAACCTGCTTATCTTTTATTGGTAAAGCAGATAATGTGTGATTGGTAATGTAGTTATTAGGGACATGAATACTTTTCTCTCTAGGCCCAGAATATTGTTGTGATTCCAAAAAATAGGAATCCACTCAATAGCATTGCCAAAATGTAGTCATTGAAAACTTGCAACTTCTATTCCATTTTTGAACAGTTGTAGGGCTATAGACTGTTTTTTATGCTGAACCTAATTATGCCTCTTTTCTATTCATTCATTGCAGCTCGGTTCTTTGGAGTGAAACAGAATAAGCCTTACTCATTTTAGGTATTTGAAGAAAGCTCTGCATCCATATAAGTCTTCCTCGTATGGCATGGCTCCTTTCCCTTCACATTCCCAATTATCTCCTTAGATGCAGAACTAATTGTCGAGATCTATCAAGAATAGAGATAAAAAAGACATATAAAATGTGCTTGCTACCATTAAAGTACCTATGATATGTTGATTTTTTTCCCAGTGCGTGTCATGTACCTTTTTGCCCAACAGATATGACAGATTAACAACTGCGAAAGAGGGATTCTAACAGGTAGAACCAAATTAAATGGTCTGGTAAATTCTGAGTGTCGGTGAGAGTTTGGTTGCAGCGTGTGTTTTCTAAGGCATGTACATTCCATTAGAAAAAAGACAGATGCCAGTTAACTAATTCTTTCAAAAAATGATTTTATTCATCCATTCATTCTTAAAACATTTCTCAAGATATGTTTGGGGGGACCACTCTACTGAAGAAAAATTTTCTGTAGTTAAGTAAACTCTGCAGATTCTATTGCTCTTTTAAGATTTACTGCAATAATTTTCATGTAAAGGTTTCTGACCAATTGTTTAGTAAAGAAATTCTTTTAATATTGTTTAAATCAGCTATTCCAAACTTTTAAAGAAAATTTTTGCTATGAAAAATTTTGTGTGTAAAATTCATTGACTTCTTGTGGAACACATCTTGGAAAACACTATCTTAGAATGTTCAACCTCAGAATTGACTGGACTTTCTATTCTGAACTTTTCTTTTCTTTTTTCTCTTTTCTTTTCTTTTTTTGAGATGGAGTCTCGCTCTGTCACCTAGGCCGGGGTGCAGTGGTGTGATCTCGGTTCACTGCAGCCTCTGCCTCCCAGGTTCAAGCGATTCTCCTGCCTCAACCTCCAAAACAGCTGGAACTACAGGCATTTGCCACCACGCCCAGCTAATTTTTGTATTTTTAGTAGAGACGGAGTTTCACCATGTTGACCAGGCTGGTCTCAAACTCCTGACCTCAAGTGATATGCCTGCCTCAGCCTCCCAAAGTGCTGCGATTACAGGCATAAGCAACTGTGCCCAGCCAATTTTTTATTTTTATTTTTAATTTTTGTGGTTACATAGTAGATGTGTATGTTTATGGAGTACATGAGATGTTTTGATATAAGCATGCAATGCATAATAATCATATCATTCAGAATGGCGTGTCCATCCCCTGAAGCACTTATCTTTTGTGTTACAAATGATCCAATTATACTCTTTCAGTTATTTTAAAATGTAGAATTATTATTGACTATACTTACCCTGTTGTGCTATCAAATAATAGGTCTTATTCATTCTTTCTATTTTTTTGTGCCCATTAACTATCCCCACTTCCCCTTCACCCCTTCACTACCCTTCCTGCCTCTGATACCATCCTTCCACTCTCTATGAGTTCAATTGTTTTTATTTTTAGAGCCCACAAATAAGTGAGAACATGGTATGTTTGTCTTTCTGTGCCTGGCTTGTTTCACTTAGCATAATGATCTCCAGCTCCATCCATGTTGTTGCAAATGACAGGATCTCATTGTTTTTTATGGCTGAATAGTACTCCATTGTGTGTATGTACCACATTTTCTTTATCCATTCATCTGTTGATGGACACAGATTGCTTCCAAATCTTAGCTATTGTGAACCGTGCTGCAGCAAACATGGGAGTGCACATATCTCTTCAGTATACTGATTCCTTTTGGGTTATTCTAAACATTTCAATGTGAGTATAACCATTTCATAAAAAGTGGTTCTCGCAGGAAGACTGAGTAGCACCTGAACTTGACTCCAGTTTCTACTGAGGATTTAGTTACAAAATCCTGAGTGGGGATCTGAGTGAAGCCTAAGGATTAGAGGAAATGAGAGTAGTGTACTGGCATGTGATACTGAGGGCAATTCAATAAGGAGCTAGAAGGTGGGAAAATAAACTGGAAGAAATCTTGAGGAATTTTTGTCTCTATGCCCTTTTTTCTTTAATTAGAACAAGATTTATTGAACAATCATTCATCATGAATGTGTTCTGATTAGGTTAAAGTATTTACAGATTACTAAGAAGCAGGTGATATAAATGGAGACAAATTCCTAGTGCCAAAAATCTTATAATTTAGCTAAAATGACAAGCTATATATCCACAAAATAGTCAGATAATAATATAAGGCAGGATATAATTAGTTGTTGAGTGGCTCAGGTTATAAATACTCTGGAGTAAAGAGAAGGAAGTTATCTTTGTGAATGGAGTTAGAGAAGGTTTTCTATTTTTAAGGACTCCTAGAAAAGAAGAGTTTTAATTTATCTTAGTAACCAGTGTTACAGGAGAATAACTGTCTCAAAGTCCCTTATATTTAACAAAGTTACTTCTTGTTGTGGTTCATACAAATTTTCTTCCTTGGATATCAGTGGAAATGGAAAAAGGACATCTCTCAACATATTAGTAACACTGCTGCTGGGAGAATATCTTCATGGGGACATCATTACAATTCTTTTCTGTTACCAGAAGGTTTTACATAACATTTAGGTAAACAACATATATGTCTACAATTCAGTGATAGCATTTGAAATATAAGATGACTTCAGGAAGCAGTTGGGAAAACTAGGAGAGTTATGATAAAAAATAAATAAAAGGTAGGATAAAACCTAACAAAAGCAATTCAAAGCAAGCTTCAGAAGGAAAAGAGTTAATAGGGAATATGTATTTGAGTAATAGAAGAAGACAGAAAAAAAAAAAAGATACAGGAAGTAAGTTCATAAGATAGGGAATGGCTGAGATTAATAGATGGAAACCAGACAGAAAGATGGGTCAGGAGAGAGAATTAGTCACCCGGGGATAAATACAGCAGCAGATAAGAAGGAATGGAAATACTGGATAGGGGGTTTAGTTCCTATCGTGGAAAGACAGAGGGGAGAAATGACTAGTCACTTGAAACAGTATGAAAATGATATACTTCTCCTTTTTTTGAAAGGGTTATTTATGTAATGTGTAAATGCTAAAGTAGACCTTTAAAAAACACTGGCATCACTCTCCATGTTATTTTTAAATACCTTTTCATTTATTAAGCACAATTAAGCTATCAACCCCTCTGTTTTAGCTCTGCAGAACGCAGTCCCCACAGCCAGAAGCGCAGTGTATTAGAAACATCATGAACAATTCTGAACTCGCACAAAATATAATTGGCTGATTTTGAGACATTGTTTTGCACGGTATGGTGTGTCTCATACATTTTTCATATAGTGGCAATGCATTTTATGAGACACACAATAAGCATATGGAAATACATGCATTCTCAGGAGGCTGAGAAGAGCAGCTGGAGGGGGATGAGAGACCAAGAACTGAACTGAGCTGCATGACAAGATTTGTGAGCTCTGAAACTTGACAAGCTTGGAAAAACTATTCTAGGCAGGCTTTCCAAGATACTTACAATTCTAATTATATCTGGCACACTCCATTTTTTCCTTGCTATAATTTCTTTACTGGTTTTAATTAAGTGCTTTTAATGTCTAATAAGAAGGCAGTGGAACAAGGAGGGTGAGAATTTGCTTACCAGACAAGTTGTGCCTTGCCCTCACTAATTTTATGCCCTACCCAACCTGTGCCTTGGCTAATCTTTTATATGATTACCTACATTTCTACTAATTGAAGCCTTTTCATTCTCTTATTTTGCTAATTCCACAAATTAAGGCTCTACTTAAATGTTGTCAAGTTCAATCAATACCCTCTTTTGAGTAGTATTATGGGTAAATGGATAATCTTTTGTTGATTGACATGTGGAAGTATTAAAAATTACTGATGCAGCTTGAAAGTATCATTGTAGGGAATACTGAGCCACCACTGAAATGTAGGGGGGAAAGCCTGCAGTGGAGGGTGAGCTCATGTTTGTGTAGACAGACTTGGGTCTGGGATGTAGAAGGAGCACACTGCTCCATTCACTTGAGCAGAAGCTGAGTCAGCACTTGCTGACCACAGTGTTTGGTACAAAGCACATTTGTAGCAATTTCAGAATGACATTTGAAAATTTAAAGCTGAACATACAGAATTCATAGCATTTAATTTGCACAACTCAGTTCTATTAGAAAAGGAAGAGAGTTCTTTTTATTTATTATATATTTTTAATATATATTATTCAATATATATTAGGTGCCTTCTATGTTGAAGGAACAGGAACTGAATGTAGGATGGATGGAATAAAAGCACCTCAAAAAGTTGACTCTCCGATAGGAAAGAGAGAATAGGTATAGAAATAAGAATGATCCAAAACATCAGCTCTTTCTTTCTTCATTAAAATTGATTAACTGACTACTATGTGTTGGGAATTACACTATAAGATGAGGCCATGAGGATGAAAAGTGCATAGTATTTGTTTTCAAAGGATTTAGTAACTAGGGCAGGGGAACAGACATGTAAATAATGGTAGTCACAATGGAATGACTTCCATTAGATAGTTATATGTAAGAAATTCTCAGAACCCTGAGAAAGAAGTACTGAACTCTGCCAGGTGTCAGGGTTGGCTTACCTGGAGGAAGACAACTGGTCTTGGGGGTTTGAGTCTCTACTGCCAGTTACTTCTCACTCTGCAGTGTTAGATTATGTGAGCAAATAAAAAATACCTCGTCTGTTTTTATCTAAACAAGTTTGGGTTGAATTTCTGTCACTTACAGTCAAAAGAATCTTGTAAGATTCAGAGCCAGATAGAGCCTTGTATGCATTGTAGCAAAAGTATTTGGAGAGATAATTAGGAGCCATAGGAGGATACTTGTTTTGTTTTTTAACCAGAAAGATTACTTCATTTGCCTTTAAATATCTTCTTGAACATTTTCAGTTATCTCCCTTAAATTTAGTTCTACCATCTTATTTTGTGTTTTCTATTTACTACATTTTTAAAATTTCTCTGAGTTTTACTGGATTGATTATATTTTCATCATTCTCTATTTTCCCTTTAGTTATTTGGAAGTTAAATATTCTATTCTATTTGTGATTACTATTGCATTTATTTATTTATTTATTTTGAGAGAGTCTTGTTCTGTCACCCAGGCTGGAGTGCAGTGGCATGATCTCCGCTCACTGCAACCTCCACCTCCTGGGTTCAAGCGATTCTCCTGCCTCAACCTCCTGAATAGCTGAGATTACAGGTGCCTGCCACAATGCACTGCTACTTTTTGTATTTTTAGTAGAAATGGGGTTTCACCATGTTGGCCAGGCAGGTCTTGAACTCTTGGCCTCAAGTGATCCACCCGCCTCAGCCTCCCAAAGTGCTGGGATTATAGGCGTGGGCCACCACACCCAGCCAATTATTGCATTTTTAAACATTTGGTATTACATCAAGTGTTAAGTAAAAAGTTGATCAATATTGCTATCCTTCTAATCAATACACATATTTTAATGCCATAATTTCAATCACCACTCCGTTCCATATCTAAAATCGTTGTTTGGCATTGTGTTTAGTGCCCTTCCCATGAGTCATTATTACTATTACTGTACTTACAGCCTATCCTTGTGTAGATTTACTACAGGTTTATACATGTTATTGTTTGATCATTTGTCTTTAACCTGCTATTTTCTTCTGCACTTATTTTCTTCCTTTCAAAGGGTATGTATTCTTAAGCACTTATTTTAGCTATCTGGTGTAATACAATTTCTAAGCATTTGTCTGGAAAAGTCTTTATTTGACCTCAGATTTGAAGAATCGTTTGGTTTGAGCAGGATTTGGGGATGATTGGATGTTATCTTTTTGCCCCACTAAGACCCATTCTTTACCCTTCCACATCCTTCTCCTGGCTTCTGGTTGGGTAAAGCAATAGGAGAGTCTGGCAGAAATTGGTTGGAGGGAGAGTGAGAATGGGGTATTTATTTCCTCTACTTTTCTCTGAGGGGTTACTTTAGGTTGGTTGCATCCCTTAACTAAAGGCTAAAGCTACCAAATAGGTGGCCTTCCCCATCAACTTTCGGCAGGTCCCAGTAAGTGACCCCGTTTTGTTTCTTTAGGCTTAGGAGTTGTACCATTTCCAGCTGTTATTAACCCTGGGGTACCATATCATTCTTGTTGCTCTTTCTAAAACCTACCCTTACCTTTGCAGCTAGTCCCTCTGTTGAACTTGCCTCAATTATTGAGCTTGAGTGAGCCAACTTCTTCCTGCTAGTTATCATTGTTATTTTTCCTTTAGCATTTTACAAACCTTTGTTCATTATTTTCTGGCTTCTATTATTATTGGAGAGAAGCATGCTGGCAGTCTAACTATTATTCCTTTTTAGGTTATCTGTCTTTTCTCTCCGATTGCTATTATGATTTTTTTTTATTATGTCACTGGTGTTTTGGAGTCTCACCAATAAAAAGCAGAATGGTTTTTATTTATTCTACTAGATATGCTTCCTAAATTGGAGAAGTCATGTGTTTTGTTTGGTGACAGACTCTCTGAGTCTCAGTCTTAAATTTGAGGATTCATGCCTTTTGTCAATCTTACAAGTTTCTTAGTTATTATCTTTTCAAAGATGACTTCTCTGTCATTCTGCATTCTCTCCTCTTGCAATTCCTATTATATATGCTGAATCTTCTCATTCTGTTCTCCAGATGGATCTTATTTTAACCTTTCTGTGCTGTTTTCTGTCTCTTCATTTCTTTGTGCTCCTTTATGCATAATTTCCTTGGAGCCATTTTCTAATTCACTAATGATTTCTTCAGCTACATATGAAATACTGTTTCCTCAGTTCATTGAGCTTTTAACTTCAATGACTGAATTTTTCATCTTGATGTTATAAATGTTCTTTTCCAAATTGTCCATCATTTTATATTTCCATTTTCTTTATGTTTTTTCTTCTTTCACCTCCTTAATAGTTTTAAGGCAGCAGTTTTATTTTGTAGTTACTCCCAGATTATTATTTTATGCTATATTCTTGGTAGTGTGAATCTCTCTGTTATGTACAACTCTTCTTAGTAAATCCTGTCCTCCTGTGCTGTAAGCTCATCTTCATAACATAGTATTTATTTTTGAGAGGTCTCATGCTTGCTGAGTGGTGAAATGGTGACTATAGGGTTATTTTGTCTTTGCTTCTATTAGATGCTCCAAGGGTTTCATTGATATAGAAGTAATATTTATATCAAAATACCATCAACTTGCAGGTTTCTTCAGGCTTCAGATCCTGTAATACTGTGTTCCACTCCAGCGTGTGTTAAAGGCCTGAGAGTTCAGTTTCTCCTGGGAGACTTGTATCTCCACAGAGAACCTTGAGCAGATTTCATCTACCTTGACAATTTCCAAGACCTGGTGACAGGCTCTTCTGAGTACCATTTAAAAATCTCAGTTCCAGATCCTCACCTTGCGTGACCTCAAGGCTGTGTTTTCTGTCCTTCTACTCCTTATGGCCAAATGGTCCCAATGTACCACCAGGCCATGTTGTTATTTTAGCTGAATGTTCTGGCTTTGGATCCTGCTTTGTTTCTGGTTTCCTTTTTTTGTTTTGAGCTCAGGTATGTATTAAAATATTTTGTTGAATTTGATTTATTATTTGTACATGCTTGTAAAAAGGAGGATGTTCTCTCTTCTATCCTCTATGCTGCTTAATCATGGCATCTTTTAAAAAGCAGGACACTTTTTGAACACGGGCTTAAGATGGTCTATTTTGTCTTCCAATGAGATTTGTGTTTAAAAGGATACATGAGAGTTGGAAAAAAGATAGGGATGTGGGTGCAGATTTGAGTAATATTCATGTTGCATAAATAGGCTTCTTCAAGGGACTCAAGACTAAGCACTTGGTGAGAATTTGTGGTGGTGACGGCTGTTTGGTTTGACGGCTGTTAGTGGACCATGGTGCTGTTAATTGGAATCAGGAATAGGGAAAATTCACATGTTCTGGTGCTTGCAGGGTATATAGGTAGAGAAGTCCAGAAAGCAGGTGAAAATGTAGGTCAAGCGTTCAGCTCTGGAGATAAATGGGAAATTCAATTTTATAGCTGGAAGTTGGAAACATGGCAGTAGACTAAATTATACAGAGAGGGTGTGTAGGAGTAGAGCTGGTATAATGAGTAGTATTAATGTAACAATTAAGGGTAGTACAATGAGTACTATTAATATAATGAGTACAGAATAGAATGACATTCATGAGGTGAATCAAGAAAGACACTCTCAACACTGATACTCCTTGCAAATGAAAGGACAGTGAATCTAGGAATTATGAACAATAAAGATCTTAAAGATGTTAAAATGGAGGATTATCAATGCTGCTGTAGATCAATAAGGACAGGAAGTCAGAACATGATAATTATCATGAAAATAGATGAGTTGCTTATATTCAGGTGAATAACAGTGGACCTCTTGGATGAGACAGAGACACAAGGTGGCCTTTAAGGATACATCCCTAACCACCAAGGCCTACAGAGAAAGTGGTAGATCATATCTCGGATGATATAGGCTGGTGTTCCTATTCATCCGATGCCAGGTGATTGGCAATGGTTCTTGTTATTAGGATGTGTTTTTACTTCACCATCTACATCATTTAGCTAGCCAGACCAAAACAGAAATTATTGTAAGTTAGTACCCAACTCAGGAAGGAGTATTTCTCCAAATACAACCAATTTGGGAGCCTCTAGGCCTTATGGTTGCTTTCAAACTATCAAGTAGCAAAATTGTGGTGTTCTGTCAGACGGACGATAGAGCTCTTTCACAGAAAATGCCCTAGAGTCAATTTCCTCTGAACAGTCAAGGAAACATTTTCAGGTCTTACTGCTTTTGCATAACAGTTTAGCTTTAAAGCAAACTGAAAGCTGCTTTCTTCTCAGTCTAAATTAGAGCTCTCTTCTCTACCCAGCCCCTGCCTGTGAACTCTAGGTGCCTGGGGCCCTGCAGGCATTCAGCAATGTCTCCTCAACTCAAGGAGACTCTTGGACTCAGCCAGGTTTCCTTCCCTGCCCCTGCCCTGAAGCCTGGAAATGCTCTCCAAGCAGTAAGCTGGGGCAGACATAGGGCCCACCTCTCAAAGATCACTGTCATTTGTTACCTGAAGTCCTAGGTTTTAAGAACCTTTTTTTTTATATTCTTGGCCTATTATTTTCAATGTTTCTGATGGGAGGGTATATCAGACCCCTGTTAGTTCTTCTTGGGTAGAATTATAAGTTGATTTTATTTACTTTTAGCGAATTATTTTCCTTGTCTAAATAAAAATTTAAGAAATCCATTAGGATGGATATAAAAGTGTTTATTTTACAGCCATGATCAGCAGAATCTCCTGGAAAATAGAGTCTTTCTGATTGTGTTTTCTTTTACAAAACAGCATTCAGGCCGGGTGTCGTGGCTCATGACTATAATGCCAGCAATTTGAGAGGCTGAGGCGGGTGGATCACTTGAGATCAGGAGTTCGAGACCAGCATGGCCAAAATGGCGAAACCCTGTCTCTACTAAAAATGCAAACAAATTAGCCGGGCGTGTGGTGGTGTGTGCCTGTAATCCCAGCTACTCGGGAAGCTGAGGCACAAGAATTACTTGAATCCAGGAGGCAGAGGTTGCAGTGAGCTGAGACCATGACGCCATTGCACTCCAGCCTCAGTGACAGAGTGAGACTATGCCTCCAAATAAAATAAAAAAACACAAAAAACCCCAAAACAGCATTCAAACAGCTAAGACTTCAGTTTAATGAATTGACTCAAGCAGGATAAATCTGACTTACATTTAACTGGCTAAAATAGCTGAAGTTAATTAAAAGTTTAAAAATTTTGGAAGGGCATTTTCTTAGACCACTGGTAATTGTCATCATAGTTGTTTTTCAGTTGTAGAACCAAAAGTTTATATAAAATAGGCCATTAGAACAGAGAAAAAAATTAAGAATACAGAAATACTATGAGGACCAGGACATTATTTTGTTCCTCACTGTATTCTCAGGCCTGATCATAATTGTCTAGTAGATTGTAGTGCTCAATAAATATTTGTAAAATAAAGAATGGGCAGTCGGGTGCGGTGGCTCATGCCTGTAATCCCAGCACTTTGGGAGGCCAAGGCGGATGGATCATGATGTCAGGAGTTTGAGACCAGCCTGGCCAATATGGCGAAACCTTGTCTCTACTAAAAATACAAAAATTAGCCAGGCGTGGTGGTGAGCACCTGTAGTCCCAGCTACTCAGGAGGTCAAGGCAAGAGAATCACTTGAGCCTGGGAAGCGGAGGTTGCAGTGAGCCAAGGTCATGCCACTGCAGTCTAGCCTGGGCAACGGAGTGAGACTCCATCTCAAAAAAAAAAAAAAAAAAAAAAAGGTGTGAGAATTAATGCTGACTCCTTGAAGGCAGGGGCTGTACTTATTTTGCTGAATTTATAACACCCAGTTTTGAGTATAGCATCTTGTACTCAAGGAATGCTTTATTAGTTGGATTAATAAATGAATAAAACTCCATGGGCTACAGATAATACCTCATAGCTTAAAAAATGTATTTTCAGTTCTGGAAATTTTTAGTCTCCGTATCACTAAGAAGTTATACTAAAAAATGGGAGTCCATCCAAATAAATGATGATATGGCCATCATGGAGTTTAAACTTAATCATTTCCAATCTGGTAATGAAAAAATTTATGTTGAAAATATGAATTGTACTGCAAAAGCTAGACACGTGAAAAAGTTTATCTGTTGGAAATACTTTTTTCCATTTCTGGTTGAAGCTCATTCCATGGAGAAGGAATGGTAAGATATGCCAAAAAGCAGACACAGGCATTTAAAGAGAAAGGAAAATTAGCGACAATGTACCACAAATCACCACTGGAACAATGAAGACTCGCAAGATCAGAAGGATGTTCCAGACACAAGATGCTGCGGGGCCAAGAGCACCTTTATACCTCAGGGGAAGAAAAGGGAGCCAGTTCCTGTGTCTTCCTCCTCCCTCCGCCACATCCTAAGCTCTTTGGTCATTATAAATAGGAGTGCTCAGTTTTCTTCATGCTTTTCAAAACCAGTTGTGGTGTAAGCGAGGGCCTCTTAATGCTCCCAGGCCAGTATGGAGGCCTAACTGAAATTGGCAAGCGAGGATGTGTAGAGGGAGCAGGACAAGTAAACAGCACCCTACAAACAGCCTTTTCACTAGTTTTGTTCCTATTGAGGACATGTGAGAGGCTCTATGTGTACCCCATCAAGAAGGATAAAAAACTCAAATTGCCACAAGACTGCCCCCCGTTAATTTTGCTAATGCTAATTTTGTCATTGGACATTTAAATCTTATGATTCACTGATGTTGGACCCCAGCTATTGGTGGAGATACCTATGGACAGTTAAGTTGAAAAACAACTGCCCCCACAGCCTCCCTTCCGTTGTGCCTGGAATGCACTGCAGGACTGCAGTACATCAACGGCTCTCCTTCCTTCAGTCCTTTGGACTCCTAAACGCACAGTAAGGCCTAGTTCTTCAATGACTGGTTTGTGGGGGCTTTGCCATTCCTCTACTCGGCAAAAGACAATCTCCTCTGTGTTGCAACTCTGTATCTGGCGAGAGGATAGGAGGGTTGGCGCGACCAGAGCTGGCTACTAAAAGCAGGCACAGTAAAATCCCACAATGATTTGCCTCTTTTTCAGCTTGGCACATCATGTTAGAAGCTGGAATAGAGAAACATTTGTAATGACTTGCAGTTGGGAGGAGGTTGATGGCGCTTCTGTAGAAGTCCTGTGTGCCTCCCCCCACCCCTTTCATGGCACCGTCATGAGCCGCACTTTTGCTTTTCATATTTTAAATTCAGTCTCTACAGAACTTGCCACAGAAATAGATCTGCACTGACACTCCCACTCTCAAGCTGCCGGCGCTGCAGTCACAGGTTTTGACATTGCTTAAGCCAACCCAGAAACTAGGAAGTTGAAGCAGAATTAAAGAGGTAGCTACATGAATAAACCCACTTCCGGGTTGGAAAACCTGGATCATATGCTATTTCCATCTCTGACACTGTTATAAATCTTTAACATCAACACTATGCTCATCACATAGCGATTGCCTGCATGCTGAAGGTCTTGCTAAAAAAAGGAAACTGTTATACGAGACAGGCATATTTTTGCCTAAGTGAAGGGGCACAGTGGGGATTGTCCTCACTTGGCCCATCTCTGCTGTGGATGCCTGGGCCCTGAAAGAGATTGATGGAACCAGTGGGTCAGGGCCAGCTTTCAGGGTGGGAGGCGGGCAACCGGGTGGCCTAGTGGGAGGTAAGAGGAGGTGCTGGCAGGTTAGTGGGGCTGAGCAGCCAAGATGGAGGTCTGGCAAGGTAGCCCAAGGTGTCAGCCTGGCATCAGGAGCCTCACTGTGGGTCTGAAAACCACAACAGCCCTTAAGCACTTGGAAGAATGCTAGGTTGAGCTAGGGAGAAGGAGAGACCCAGATTTTTGTCCCTAGAGACAAATAATATTAGTTGTTATTTCTTGAGCAACTGTCAGGAGCTAGGCATTAGGTTAGAAATGTTCTCTATACCCATAACTGTTTATATCACAATGCATTTCATGTGCTAATTCACTCTTTCATATCTCTCACTGGATTGTGAGTTCCTTGAGGGAAGGGCCTATGTCTTGATGACCATCAGCAGGGAACATAAGAGGGAACTTGTTCCATCATTGATTGAATAAATGAATGAATGGCCCTACATCTTTTGACAGCCCTGCAAGGAATTCTTATTCCCATATTCCTGTTGATGAAACCAAGTCCCTGAGAGATTAAGAGGCTTGTCCAAGGTCATACATGATCACTAATGGCAACACTATGATTTGAACTCTTTCCATTAAGCTGCACTGCTCAGGAGACCAGATCAGAATTGAGGAATAATGGGCCAAGAGAGGTTCCAGATTCTGGAAATGGAGTTCAATGTGGAGATTTTTCAAGAAGGATTATCTTACTGAAGTTGAGTGAATGGTGAAAATGGAACCAGCACCAGAGCTGACAGTAGCTCCCTTAGCTGCTGCTACCACACTCCCTCTGCCCCACCCTCCTGTCCTGCCTATCCCTGCATATGCAAGAGGGGTAAGGTTGCCAGAAGAAATCTAGCAGACCCAGTTAAATTTGGATTTCAGATAAACAACAAATAATTTTTTAGTATAAGTTTGTCCTATGCAATATCACTGTTTATCTGAAATTCAAATATAACTGGCATCTTATATTTTTATTTGCTAACTTTAGCAACTCAAGGTGGGGATTGGTTTTAAAGATGCATGTGGAAGTCAGGAGGAAGTTTAAACCATCTCAGCACCAAAAGCTGCTTATTAATACATACCATTCCAGCATTGCCATGACTAGGATATTCAGTAAGGAGCGAGGAGTTCTGGGATGATAGCCCACTGGGTTCCAGATAAACAGCAGTTGTGGTGACCTCTTGTTATCATCTCAGAAATGAAGTTCATTGTTCCTGCTCCCTTCGCCTGTGCATCTTCCCATATCATGCTTCCCAAGAGAGGACATCTAATTGGGTTAGTTTGTCACTATACCATATGGAGGGTCTGGCACAGAATAGGTACTTAATAAATATTTATTAAATGAATGAACAAGTTTCAAAATGTGTCATCTTGTAAATGGTTGTATTAGTCCATTTTCATGCTGCTGATAAAGACATACCTGAGACTGGGTAATTTATACAGGAAAAAGCGGTTAGTGGACTTAGTTTCACATGGCTGGGGAGGCCTCACAATCACGGTGGAAGACAAGGAGGAGCAAGTCATGTCTTACATGGATGGCAGCATGCAAAAAAAGCTGGTGCAGGGAAACTCCCCTTTTTAAAACCATTAGATCTCGTGAGATTTACTATCATGAGAACAGCATGGGAAAGACCTGCCCCTGTGATTCAATTACCTCCCACAACACATGGGAATTCAAGATGAGGTTTGAGTGGGGACACAACCAAATCATATCAATGGTTAATCTCCCTTATGTCCAGACTATCCATGGACAACTTTGACTGCATATTCTTAGGTCTAATCAGTTGGGGCTAGGGAATCATGATGGAAAGGCATAGTTTTTTTTTTTGTTTTTTTGAGGTTTTTTTTTTTTTTAGCCTTTTGGGCTGCTTTCTTCATAGGGAGCTGGGTGTGCAGGCCATCTTGGACATGCTGGTCTATCTGGAACACATGGTCTGACCAGTACATACAACCATGTGATAAACATGGCCTGTCCAGTAGGCCATCCTTAGCTATTAGCAGCCCGTAAGCTCTATTGTTGTTAGAGTGATAGCATAATTTGTCATCTAAACTGGGATACGTTGATGCAGAAAAGGAGATTCTATTGATAATGCCACCAAAACAACCAATATAAACCTGAGCTGTTCTGGGTAAACTGGGACATATGGACATCTTACATTTTTTTCTTTTTTTTGGTTTTAGAGACTGGATCTGGTTCTGTTGCCCAGGCTGGTGTGCAGTGATGTGATCATAGGTCACTGCAACCTCAAACTCCTGGGCTCAAGCGGCCCTCCTACCTCAGCCTCTCAAGTAACTGGGATTACAGGCACACACCACCATGCCTGACTAATTTTTCCCCCATGCCTGGCTAATTTTGCCACCATCCCTGGCTAATTTTAAAATCATTTGTAGAGATGGGGTTTCCTGTGTTGCCTAGGCTGGTCTTGAATTCCTAGGCTCAAATGATTCTCCCATTTTAGCCCCCCAAAGTACTGGGATTACAGGTGGAGCCACTGTGCAAACTCTACATCTTAATTTCTGTGAATAACAAATAATACACTCTAGAATCCTCTGAATTCTATAATCTTCAAATGCCACTCTTTGGATACAGGGACCATGTTAGCCAATCAGCTGCAGTGTGCCCTTCTACTGCATTCCCTTAAGGTAAGTTTATCAGGAGAGATTCTATGCAATTTGCCTCGCAAATCTGATTCATATCATATTTTGCTGAGTATATTTTTGCCTCCATCACTCAATCAGTATCTCTTAAAATAAGGGTCTGTGCCATTTGCCTTTGTATTCCTAGCACCAAGCACACTTCCCTATGCTTAGAGAGTATGCTTGTATCAATCTAATAGGTTATGTTATGCTGCAGTAGCAAACTACCCTAAAATTTTGGTAGCTTATGAGAAAAAATGGTTATTTTCTTGCCTATACCAGGTGTCCACCATTGGCCAGCTTGGCCTCTGCTCTACATCCTATTTAATGTGGGACCCAGGCTGATGGGGTGGGTTTTGTTTGTTTGTTTTGAGGCAGAGTCTCACTCTGTTGCCCAGACTGGAGTGCAGTGGCGTGATCTTGGCTCACTGCAACCTCCACCTCCCGGGTTCGATCGATTCTCCTGTCTCAGCCTCTGAGTAGCTGGGATTACAGGCGTGTGCCACCAGCCCCAGCTAATTTTTGTATTTTTGGTAGAGAGGGGGTTTTGCCATGTTGGCAAGGCTGGTCTCAAACTCCTGACTGCAGGTGATCCGCCCACCTTGGCCTCCCAAGGTGCTGGGATTACAGGCATGAGCCAGCGTGCTTGGGCTGATAGAGTGGTTTTTATCTGGAATGGTACAGATCTCATGGCAGAGGAGAAAGGGATAATATTAAGCCATGAACTGTCTCTTCAAGCTTCTCTCAGAAGAGAGAGTTACTTCCACTTGCATTTCATTGCCAAAGGAAACCATACTGCCAAGTCTGCCTCCTGTGAGGAAAGGAAAAATAATTCTCCCACAGGGAAGAAGAGAAAATATTTTTGAACAAGAGTAAAAAATCTACCACAGTACCTAGTAAATGTGAATGAAATTAAACTTAGCATTATTATTTAGCTCCATAGCCCAGACTTTTCTGCCATGAAGATGGGGTGAGGTAGGATGAGGTGGCTATGGGATGGGGAAGAGAGCTCACTCTTGTGTATAATATTTGCAGAGCCAATATGTATGCTCATCTTTCTGTTTTCTGTTTGGGCACATTTACACCTGGGAGAGACAAGAAAAGCTTCAGTGCTGGATTTCCTTCCTCATCTATAAGGATTATCATTCTCCTTTGCCAGGATCATGACTGGTAAGAGTCCAGTTATCCTAGCAGGAGCAGTGAATAGTAACTCTGATTCTTCCAGCTCTGGGGCTGCATGATGTGAATTCATACTGTTCACTGACACCTATCAGTACCTGGTACCAGGCACTGCATGGGAGCCGGGAAGGATTATAAAATGTCAAGGTCCTTGTCTTCAAACAGCTTTCACTTAAATAGAAGAGCAGGACATGTGAATCTATTTCTAGATGAGGTGGAATACATCAAGTCCTTGCTACTTGAAATTCCTGTGCTACAGCCCACTTGGGCCTCTCTGATTTCAAGTCCTGACCAGACATGCCAGCAGCAGATGGACCCCAATGGTTATTGCAGTAATGCCTGCTTCCTCCAGAAAGCCATTCCCACATCAGGTGGAGAAGGTTTGATTCCTACTAGACTGGTTTGACTCCTTCCTTCCCCCTCCTATGCTGTATACTTTATAATTGTGAAGATAGATTTGGGGATATCATGGCTCTTGTGATCCAGTTTTCTGAAATATGATTATACAATTACAATTAGATTTTTCTCAGTGATCCTTTATTGAATGGAGGAGTAAACCTAGTCACAGTTTACAGAAGACTATTTCTGTCTAGAGAAGCTAATTAGACAGGATTGCTATCAGCAGGGATTTCTTAGAATCCATCTCAGGCAGACCACAGGCATTCTTAGCCATGATACTTGCCTATCCCAGGCTATCCTGTAGGCCATGGCACCACCACCTCACAGAGAGTTACTTGGCTCCTAGGTTAGCCTTATTTTTTTTTTTCTTTTGAAATGAGGTCTCACTGTGTTGCCCAGGCTTGTCTCTAACTCCTGGGCTCAAGTGAGCCTCCTACCCTAGCCTCATAAGTAGCTTGGATTATAGGCATGAGTCACTGAGTCCAGGTTAGTGACCATTTTAACCACCATGTCTTACCTTGTGTTTTGGGGAAATTTGAGAATTTTCTAAGGTTTCCAGACATATCTCTTAAAATTATCAAGGCTCAGTTTTATGTCCAAGCACATTTCTCAGTAGGTTCTAGAGCTCTGATCCTTTAATTTTCTGATTCCATGTAGACAACTCAGATTTTTATTTTACCTGTGAAAAACTGAAGTTCAGTTCAGCAATTTGCCTAAAGCTCACATACTTGGTTGATTGAAACACCCTATGATTCATAAAGGTTGATCTTACATATGAACTGGAATCCATTAGGGACAGTTGATGACAAGAATGACTACATTTTTTCTGAGCTCTGCATTTGTGAAAACATACATCTCTTTTTAGATTTTTCATTTTATAAGTGTTCTGTTAAGGTAATTCCCTTGAGCATATATTCCCTGTTTTATGGTAGTATTGGTTCTTTATTTTTTGAGATGTCACCCAGGTTGGAGTGCAGTGGCAGTGACCTTGGCTCACTACAACCTCCACCTGCCAGGCTCAAACTCAGCCTCCCAAGTCACAGACGCACGCCAACACACCCAGATGTTTTATTTTTGGTAGAGACAAAGTCTTGCCATGTTGCCCAGGCTTGTCTCAAAATCCTAAGCTCAGGTGATCCACCCACCTCGGCCTCCCAAAGTGCTGGGATTACAAGCATGAGCCACTGCGCTGGCCTTATAATAGTATCGGTTCTTTAAAAGTCAGATTTCTGAGTTGCTTTATTCACGTAAAGAAAACCTAAATGTGGCAAATTGAATCTCAGGGACAATCACAGTGGCATCACAAGTCTCTTCTATAAAAGGCTGCAGTGACCCAGAGGGGAAGTTTCTCCAGGAATCAGGACAAAATTAAATGCTGTGCATCACCCACATAGGGATAGAAAGCAGATAACCCCTTTCCTTCCCATCTTAATGATCACTGCCGACATCTAAAGACCAGTTAATAAGAGAATCTTAAGGATCACTGCCGACATCTAAAGACCAGTTAATAAGAGAATCTTAAGGATCACTGCTGACATCTAAAGACCAGTTAATAAGAGAAAAGCATAACAAATGTATTTAATCATAGTTTTATGTTACTTGGGATCCTTCAGAACAAAGACCCAAAGATACAGGGAAAACAATCCATTTTTATGCTTAGGTTTAGCGAATGAACACCTGTGTAGAACTGTGACTGGACACAAACACAGAGGTATGATCGAATGCTGTTAGGCGGAGTAGGGAAAGCCAGCAAGGCCCATCTGTCTAGATTCTTGTTGGCCTCTCTAAGCAGCATTCCTTCCTTTGGGGCATGGGGCAGGACCCTTTCTAGAATGGGGGTCTTATGATCTATAATCAGACCAGGTGGTGAATTTCTTAATGGCCAGCTCTTACACACAGAGATGGGCTAAGGTTGAAATCATATTTTTAGGTTTTATGGCTGGCTTTGGGGAAAATGGATTCAGAGTTCTATTACCTACTTGGGGAAAAGGAATTCTTAGCTCCTATGGCTTGCCATGGGGCAGGGGGTGTATGGTGCGAGAGAAGGAGGAGTGAGAGACAAGAGGTCAGGGGAAGAGCAGAGGGAAGCTTTGCTTTTGAGGCTGCTTCTGAGGCCTTCACTCTTGGATATCATTTTCTGAGCCCCAACACCCAGTTACTCTGATAGATAGGAAAGAATCCAACAAAAAAGAGAACCAGGTATGGTGGCTCATGCCTATAATCCCAGCACTCCAGCAATTTTGAGAGGCTAAGGTGGGCGGATCACTTGAGCTCAGGAGTTCGAGACCAGTCTCAGCAACATGGAGAACCCCAGTCTCTATAAAAAATACAAAAATTAACCGAGCGTGATGTCATGTGCCTGTAGCCCCAGCTACTCCAGAGGCTAAGATGGAAGGATCGCTTGAGCCTGGAAGTTGGAGGCTGTAGTGAGCCAAGATTGAGCCATTGCACCACTGTACCCCAGCTGGGGTGAGAGAGCCAGACTCTGTCTCAAAAACAAAACAAAACAAAGCAAACAAAGAAAAAACTCACATCTGGTGAACTTTACAAAATTGAGATATTATCCTTAAGAAGCAACAGAATGCTGTTGATGTGGAACAGTTAAGACGAAGCTGGATTATAAACTCCACTTTCCGGCTTCTATGAATGTCCTCCCACTTCTTGGGTCCTTCCCCGTCCTGCCCTTCTCTAGCTGTCAAAATACCAATTTTTTAGGACCAACCCTTGCTCATGAGTTTCTTGATCCCTCTGGTTGGAATTAACATCTCTCTCTTCAGCGATCTCATGACATTTTGATTGAGTGTCTTTTATAGCTCTTATATTCTAGCCAAGCGCATATAATAATAATCTTCATGTTTCATTTCCTCTGCTCTAGAGTAAGTCACCTGAGGACAGGGATTGTGACATTCCTCCTTTGTGTCCTCAGAAGGCCTAGCACTGTGCCAAGGATGTATTCCATGTGCTCCATATGTTGATGCAGTGAAATGAAACGGAATCACATTTGAATGGATAGGGCCAGAGCTGGGACAAAGCCTGAAGAACATTTTCTATTGACATAAAATAAACCAAAGGAATGTAGAGAATTTTTTAAACATCAGAGTTAAGATGGGGGACATATACTTTTCAAACTTCGAAATATTTTTCTTTTTTGTGCTTGTGTATTTTATATATTTATATACATTACCAAAAATGAGTTTATGATATTTTATGTTTTTAAGAAAGTATCTTTTCTTGTGAAAACAGTACAATGACTATGAAATATCACTTTTCTCCTTTTCTTTGCTTATACCATCCTGAATAACACAGAGGTCACATTCCTGATTTGTTTTAGAAAGTTGGCTTTTTAAAAAAATGTATCAAAAGATGCTATATTTTGGCCAAGCTCAGTGGTTCATGCCTGTAATCCCAGCACTTTGGGAGGCCAAGGTGGGCAGATCACCTGAGGTCAGGAGTTCCAGACGAGCCTGGCCAAGATGGTGAAACCCTGTCTCTACTAAAAATACAAAAATTAGCCAGGCGTGGTGGCAGGCATCTGTAATCTTAGCTGCTCAAGAGGCTGAGGCAGGTGAATTGCTAGAACCTGGGAGGCAGAGGTTGCAGTGAGCCAAGATCGTGCCACTGCACTCCAGCCTAGGTGACAGAGCAAGACACTGTCTCAAAAAAAAAAAAAAAAAAAGACACTCTATTTATATTAGAATTTCATGTATGGGCTTAATAGTGCATTTACTACCTCCTCCATTTTTAAAGAGATCCTCCTTATTTAGTGGGGGAGTAGAAGTTTTGACCACATGGAAATACTAGCAAATTTTGTGAGTAGACAAGACTGAGGCCAACTCAACCTAGGGTTTGAAAAAGATGGAAGAGACCAAGGCAGCCCATGACAAACTGTCAGCCTGTGCACCCTGGATAAATGCCTGGCAGAATGTAGTGAACACCTCTCCACAGTAGATGCTTTGAGTAGGCACATGACTCTAGTGCAGGGTAACATTTTGTGTAGTAAAATATATACTGTGCTTGTCTTAAGAGTTCGCACAGACATTTGAAATCTATTGATATTCTAGGTAGTGTATGTATGTGTCATAAAGAACCAATACTCAGGAGGAATGGACAAAGGAAATATTTGTTGAGTACTGCCATGTACTGGGCAATGAGCCTTTAAATAATAATAGTAGTAGTAAAAATGGTAACAGTTATCATTCTGAATGAGTGCTTATTCTGTTCATGCATTGAGCCATTCAATCCTTTTGGTAAATCTTATAATGTGTTCTCTCCATGTTACAGATGAGTCAAGAAGCTCTAAGATTACAAGTAACCTGCTTAAGGTCACGCAGCCAGTTAGTGCCAGAGCCAGGTTTCAACCTGGTCTAGCCAGGGATATTGTTTGGTCGTAGGGTCAGATCTTGTCTAAGTCTAGCTCAAAGAAAAAACATTTTTTGAATATTTTTATTTTAGAACAGTTTTAGATTTTGAGAAACATTTTAAAAATAGTACAAAGAACACCCAGTGTTGGCCGTTGTTAACATATTAAATTAGCATAGCTTATTTTTATAATTAATAAACATATTCACACATTCTTAAAGTCCATAGTCTGATCAGATTTCCTTGGTTTTTATCTTAAGTCCTTTTTCCATCCAGGATCCTAGCAAAGATACCACATTGAACCTAGCATGTCTTCTTGGGCCTCTCTTGGTTGTGATAGTGTCTCAGATTTTCCTTGTTTTTGATGACCTTGACAGTGTTGAGGAGTACAGGTCAAATGTTTGTAGAATGTCCCTCAGTTGAGGTTTGTCTGATGTTTTTGGGGTTCTGTGTTTTTGGGAGGAGGACCACAGAGGTAAAGTGCCACTGTCATCACATGATATCCAAGTTACCCACCTACAATAAACAAGACTTATCACTGTTGATGTTGACCTTGGTCACCTGGCTGAGGTAGGATTTGTTAGTTTTTTCCACTATAAAGTTACCTGAAAAAATTTTTTGTTGTTATAATGCAGAGAAATCACACACTATGAATTACAGATGGCTCCACAGGAACTGAAAATCATCAGGAAGTCCTCGTCTCCAGTATTCTCTTTGGGACTGTGTAGTCTCTCATTTCCTTTACTTTGGGTGTTTTCTTCATTCTCTCTTCTCACTTTTTACTGCCTGGTGATAGATTTCTGGCTGCAGGTCACTCTGTTTCCTGGTTTCCTTATTCTCTTCTCTCTCTGCTTTTCGATTCGGCTGGCAACAGCTCACTCAGCATCCCTCTCACTTTTCCCTGGCCAAGGACTGCATGGCATGTGTCTCATTTTCTCCTAGTTTCTTTTCCCCATCATGAGTGCCACTGTAACCCACCTACTGCCAGTTGCTGTGCCAAACACTTGTCCCTGAATTAATTTGATCTTTAATACAACCCTGTGGGATAGGTAGAATTATCTCCATTTTACACATGAGGAAATTGGGGTCCAGAGAAGGTTAAGAAATTGTCCCAAGATCTTGTAAGTGATAGACTTAACCTTGAAGTCAGGTTTTTCTGACTCCAAAGCCAGTCCTCTGAAATCTGAAATCACAGCACCGTCCTTGTTGTCATTCTGTATTTTCAGATTCAAAACTCCCAACAGTCCTCTTAGGTTAAGTAGTTTGCCTGACATTACCCAGCTAGTAAGTGGGGGATCTGGGCTTAGACCCTGGTTTTTCACAGCCCATAAGTCCATTATACCAGTTTGCCTTCTAAAATACTGCAACATATAAATCAACCTGATGAATGTCATTGTTTTAGGCCTGTTCTGAAGAGGTGGCAAAAATAAAGATGTGAAATCTATACCTCACTATCTATAACTAAATCTATTCAGGTCTTGACTTTGGCAGTCATCGGCATTCACCTTGAGCAAGTGCTGAATAAATATCCCATTAAAATAAGAGAGCTGTAGATCTTGACCTTGTGATTAAAATTTGTACTGGGAAGTTTGAAAGGCTAGGTGGATGAGAAGAGCAGAAAGATAAATAGTAAACAATACTGAACTTGCTATAGGTGGCAACTATGCTGTGATGTGAATAGCATGTGTATGTGTATATGTGTATGTTGGTCTAAGGTATAGGTGTAAATGGTTGGAAGCTATACAAATTGAAAATGTTTTCTTACCCTGATGTCCTGGGGTATTGAGTAATTGCAATGGCCCTGAACTTGTAGGGCATAGCCCCATTTTAACTTGACTTTTCTTAGTATGTCAGTGGATATAGTGAAGGCAAAATAATACTAGGGGTGAGAGATGATGGCATCTTGAAGTAGGTGATACCAGAGAAGAGTGAAAAGATAGTGGTTTCAAGATAAGGGGAAGGTGTAGAAATTGCCAAGGATAATGTGTAGGTGGTACTGTCACTTATTGAGATAGGGAACACTGGAAGAAAACCATATTTGGTTGGGGTGAGGTGGGAACATTAAGATTATGGATTCTTCATATGTCCAATCGGAGAGGTCAAGTGTAAACTATTAGATGTATGGCTAGAACTCAGGGAGACGTCTGGTCTAGAGACATGCATTTGTGAGTCATCTGTATACAGGTAACTAACACTGTGGATAGCGTCCAAAGCTCCCAGAGAGAGCACTGAGTGAATAGACAAGAGGGCCCCATGGCTAGATAATAATTAATTTGTGAAGGAGAAGGAATAAGCTATAAATAGGAGACATACTGAAAAAAATCCAGTGTTGGGAAAGAGACTTTTGATAAAAGAAAAATTGTAAGAGATAAATTATAGATTAACAGATCATGGAGTCATTAATTAAACAATCAGTGAACTTTTTTTTTTTTTTTTCCTGTGCCAGGTAACATTTGAAAACGGAGACTGTAAAGACTATTAAGACTCCAACAAACTTACCTCTTTGACATAACTTTCCTGAGTTGAGTCAGGAACTGGTTGTAAATTATCCATGTTAGCTATTTCTTCCTCATTTCTTCTAGTCTTTTATTTTCGTCATTTCTCTGCTTCTAACACTTTTATTAGAAATGAGCCAGGAATAAGGAAAGAAAGTTATAGCAAAAGTGCTAGTTTTTCTGGTTACTCCTTAGTGCTAATAAATACTTCATGGCATAGAAATAAAATTCTGGGGAACCTCAGTGGCTTTTAAAAGTCTGGTTTTTTTTTGTTTTTGTCACCAAATATCATAAGTTGGTGTTAACTTTAACTTGACTACAAAATATCTAGCTATAGTCTACACTAGATATAGCCAGATACATCCGTCTTTAGGAAAAGGAAAAGGGGCAAAAAGACGTTATGAACAGTTACGTAGTATTTTAAAATAATTCAAGCAAATATAATGCATCAAGAACAAGTAAAGAAGCTAGTATTATTGAGAAAGCAATATACACTTGCCAACTATTTAGCATTTCAATGCGTTTTTATGTTCAAAACCACCTGACATTTAGAAGACAGCAACAATGTAAAATTAAATATAGGATCATATACAACAATGTCCCATTAACAAAAACAGTTATTTTACATCCTCAAATGATTGTTACCCTGGAAGAAGAAAAGTCTCAATACATCATCAATCTAGTATTGTTTCACTGGGATAGAATAATGTATAAACTCAGATTGACTTGAAAATTCTTTTACTTAGAGAGAAAACAGGATTCCTTTTCTGAGTGTTCCTTTTTATTATTGAGAAATGACTTCTATTTTAATGTATCGACTCATTGACTAAACATTATTTAGAATTATGGTTTTCAGACTTTCTATTGTATCGTTTGGTATGAAGTGACATTATGCAATAAAAAAAAAAAAACAAAACTGTCAAGCATATGACCTACATAAAATACACCATCTTGCTGTCCCTACAGCGACAGAGCCAGGTCTAACATTAGGTGCCATGGAGGTGGCAAAAACCTCTCTTCTGGGTGGAAGGTTTACCCAAATGCTCTATGCTCCAAAATATCTCCATGCTCGACTCCTGTCCTCAACCAGCTGTTGAACTATACATTTTCCTTTACTCACTCCTTTGAATTAAAAACACTAATGTATGAATATTATCTTGGAGCGATAACACATAAAGTATTTTTTTAAGGTAAGGTACTTCATTATTTCCTGGGAATGAGACAAGTGAATATAGGAAATAGCCAATTAAACACTCAGCACTAGGTAAGGCATCTTGGATGATACATAGGTAATGTATTTGTTTCATGTCCTCGGGCAACTCATATTCTTATTATAAACTATCATATTAAAAAAGAGGCAGGCATTCATCTTAACATTGTGAAGATACAGAAGAAACTAAAACCTAGGAAAACAATGTGCTGTAAACAAAGAGGAAATTGATGAGACAATATCATAAGTTTGAGCTAGATATTTTAATGACCTCTTAAGGAAAACAAACAAAAAAGAAAACATGTACCCTATTCAGGAACTTCAAAATTCCACCCAAGTAGCCCGTGGATTTATCTTCCTTTGTGTTTAGCAATATTATTACTTTTTTCCTCTGGACTAGTCATTTATTTTTTACGTTTCACTTGTTTTCATCCATGATTTGGCTATCTGAAAAGCAGACTCCCAGGTGGAATATCCTGTGGAGCTTTTTTCATCTTGATGCTTGTCACATATCAGAAAACTGTCCAACCAAGAGTCTCAGTCAACCTTGACCCAACAGAAGTGTTAGAACTCTGTACTTGGGCATTGCCCCTGTGCATGGGCCTGTTTGTACGTTAGCAGAAAGAGGCCTCCTTGTCAAATAATGCTTTTTCCTATGCTCTCAGCAAGTGGGAATTTACTTCAGCCTGTCTAGATGAGCTATAGACTCTGATAAATAAACAACTTCTTTTTTTCTTTTTTTACCCTCCTCCCCGGCGCCCTGAGCTCCATCATCTGGTGCTCCTAACCAGCTGTGCTTTGGTTCATTATCCAGCGGAGTCTTATACTTATCTGCAAGACGGACTCTTAAATGCTCTGCACAGTGTCATTTTGGATGTCTGCAGTTACTAACAAGAAGTCAGACAACCAGCGAGTCCAAACATATCAAGAACACTTGGAGAAAAACAGTTAAAGAAAAATCACTTGGGTAGAAGATAGAAGTTCACTATGTTTTGATTTGATTTGGCTGAGATAGTATGCTATTAAATTATCCAGCCATCCATATTTGAAGCCAAAAAGTTATTTTTTTGTGGTAGCTAAATCTAAAAGGAATCTGTAATATATAGACATCTTTAAATAAAATCAGCTGCCTTATAATTTTTATTGGCTTCAATGAGAGGATAACATAAATAGTATTTTGTTTCTATCATAGCATAGTTATTGAGGCAAAATTGTCACAAGTATTGTAGTTCCTCCTAATTATATAATTGCTATTATATAAACCAATTTCCTTTCTGCTGGTTAAAGAAGAGACTATTCTATAGCAGTTCAACTATGTCACTTGTGTGTTAATAAAGCACTATTTATATCATTCAGGATTTACCCATCATTTTATACTCACAAAATTTTAAGCAACATGACCATTACCTCTCTATGTAAGGTAAGAATTTGACCCTTGAAGGAAACCACACAAGTTTGCCTTATTCTTAGAGCAAATTTTTTTTTTTTTTGAGACGGAATCTCGCTCCGTCCCCGGGGCTGGAGTGCAGTGGCGCGATCTCGGCTCACTGCAAGCTCTGCCTCCCCGGTTCACACCATTCTCCTGCCTCAGCCTCCCAAGTAGCTGGGACTACAGGCGCCCGCCACCTCGCCCGGCTAATTTTTTATATTTTTAGTAGAGACGGGGTTTCACTGTGGCCTCGATCTCCTGACCTTGTGATCTGCCCGCCTCAGCCTCCCAAAGTGCTGGGATTACAGGCGTGAGCCACCACGCCCGGCCGCAAATTTTTATTAAAAACCTATTTTCATATTCAAATTAATTGATGAATATTCTTTTTAGTTAGAAAAGATGCTTGTATGTATGTATTTTTTCTTTAGGGAGTAGGCATGTCTGGCTTTATTCCCTGAATTGATTTAGAATACTTTACCTGTTTTGGACGGTCTATTGCCTTGAATCTGGGTAAATCTAAGATATTCTTAGGCCATCTGTAATCTCCTAGGTGGAACAGGTTATGTTTTTAAAAAGTAGCACGCCTGTGATTCTTGCTCACAGCACTTCATAACTAAGACTACAGATTTTCTTCTCTTGACTTCTCGGACATGCTAGGAAAGGCAACTTGTTTTAGTGGGTGCAAAAACCCTGATTCTGTGACATTGGGGAAAATATTGAATATATTTGAGGCTCAACTCTTATTCTGCAAAGTAAGATATTGAGTGAGATGTTCTTTGAGTTCCCTTTAAATTACATAAACATTGTAAAGAGCTAATTAAGCTGAGTTTTAATGCTTATTTATGAGGGTTCTTTGAAACAGATGACAGAGGAAAAAGCAGCAAAACAGTGGAGGAAGAAAAACCAAAAAATGGAGAAAGTGTGGGCAGACCTGAGGGCTGGCTCCTCATGGCAGGCAGCCTGGCTCTTGTTCTTCCCTCTGCTTCGGATAACTTTCCCCATGATACACTCTGAATGATCTCACACCAAGAGGAAAATCTGGGTGTGGGCTGAAAAGCAAGGGGGTGAATTTTACTGGTTGAGAATGCCAAGCTTAGTCTGAAATTCATTAGTTACTTGAGTAATAGTTAAAATGAGGGAACAGTAGGTCAGAGGGACAGTAGAGAAGGCAGGCAGAGGTGTCTGGTCATCCGCAGTTCACCTTTAAGGTCAGCTAATGCAAAAGTTTACCAGAATCAACAACCAACCAAGGTTTAGTTATATCATTTATATGGTTAACATATAATCACACCCCTAGAACATATGCCTTTCCCTAAAAAGCTGTTCAGAGAATTTTATCTCTTTTAAATTTGTATCCTAACCACTTTTTCACTGTGTGTGTGTGTGTGTGTGTGTGTGTGTGTGTGTGTGTGTGTGTTTATCTCTTATAAAACCACCTGGAGACCAATAAAGTCCCAAATAGGTCCACCTGCTAGCTTAGGCACATCTCCTTCATGGCTCTATGTCTCCTTTAGCTCTGTGTTTGCTACAGTACATTGTGGTGGTTTATCTTTATTTCACTGCCCTTCAACAAGAGAAGTCCCTTGAGGACATAAATTAAACCATATTTATTATGCTTTCCCAGAACTAAAACTGCTCCCAGCTCAGCATGGGCCAGGCATGGAGCTAGGGGCAGGAGATGGGAAATGCAGGTCCAACCTTAGGTGCTTATAGTTGAGTGGGGGAATCAGGGTAAAAATGTATACGATGTTAAACACTGTAGTAAATGTGGTTCAGAGTTCAATAAGGAGTCAAAAAAGATTTGGTTGTAAGGACAGAAGAATGAGAGAGGGTGGTTGTAGAGGAGCTTGCTTAATAATCACTAAGCACTAGACTTTTTCCATCATCACAAGATATGACAACACCAGGATGAGAAATGCCAAATTAGAGAGTCAATTTTCTTACTTTCAAGGTAGTGATGAGGCCCTGTAGTTCCTGCACAGGTGCAACACAAAAAGTATTTAAGAAGTTGAACAACAGGCACTAGCCCACTCAACCCTGCCTCCAACTATGTGCCTTATAGTCCAAACTGGGTCCACCTGTAGCCTCTGTCCACACAGTCTGTTCTCTCTAGCTGGAAATGCTTCTCTCCAGTTCTCTAAGGATTTCCCACACATCTGTGATAGATTAAAGATGGCTGCAAATCTTTGCTACCCCTTTCATTGAGAGATGGGGTCTGTATTCCTTCACGCCAAATCTGGCTAGGCTCTGTGACTGCTTAACCAATAGAACAGGACAAGCCCAAGCCTCAGAGACTTGCAGCTACCCCTTCCTACCACTTGGAAAGCATGCACTGGAGGAAGCCAGCTGCCGTGAATTGATCTGACTACCCTGAGACTGCCATGCTGGTGTGAAGCCCAAGCCACGTGGAGAAGCCCTGGAGAATGAGATGCTGTGTGAAGAGAAGGAGAGTCCGAGGAACACTGAGATACTGGACAGGCAAGTGAGGGGCCTTCTTGGAAGTGGATCCTTCAGCCTCGACTGTCTCAATGGATACTGTGTGGATCAGAGGTGAACCACCCATCGGAGCCCTTCCTGAATTCCTGACCAACACATCAGAAGCAAAATAAGCTGAGTGTTTTAAGGCTTTAAGTTTTGTTTGTCACACAGAAATAAATATCTGAAACAATATCCTTTAAGACCCTTGTTCACATATTACTTCCCCCAAGCAGTAATTGGTCTGTTTTGGGGGTAGAATGATTTTTTTTGTCTTATTTTCTCCAAAGTCCCTATGTCCAAAGCAGCAGCAGTGGCTTCCTTTTGTTAAATATCTCCTACATCTCAGGCATAGCACTTGCTTTTCTGCATATATTTCCTCACTGATTTCTCAAAACACATCTATAAAGATGTTCTCATTATATTGATCAGGAAGTTGGGACTCATAATTATTGAAGGTTACACAACAGTGAGCTGTGGAGCTGGATTCTGGACCCAGTTCTGCCTGGCTCTTTCCACAGCAGTGCACTGTGTTTATTCCACCACTTTCATTCTAGATTATAACTATCTGCTTACAGATCTTTCTCCCACACTACACTGTGCAAGGGAGAGTTTCTATTCACCACAATGCTTCCCAGCATCTGGCATAGTGTCTCATGCTCAATAAATGTTCATTGAACGAGTAAACGGCCTGCAGGACAATTTTTAGAGAGTCAAATACAAGGCCCTATTCATGTAGAAACAGGATTGCTTTCCAGTGAAAAGGTAATAAGTCTCAGCAGTCCTCTGAAATCCAGATGGCAAGGCCTACCTCCTCCATCCTGAGAATGTCAGCAATGGTAACAACTGGGTGTTTGGCCAAGGGACTGGCCTATCTTTACTTGGATCTTGAACAGACAATACCTCAGCAGGTTCACAGGGAGCTAATATTGTTATCTGCTGTTGGTGTGAGACAACATCTCTTTAATAAATGAGTCAATTGCTAAACAATAGTGAACTCAGTCACCTCTGTGGCGAGTGTATTCTTCTATCTTTTACTGCTAAAGCTATGGGAATCAAGAATGCAGGGCAGGTCCTTACTTGAAAGGAGGGAGACAGATAAGCCGCATTAGATAATGCCGCACAGCCTAGATGGAGATAAGATGTTGCGGAGGCTGAACTTTCCAATTTGCTGGTGCTCTCATCCTCATTTCTTATGGACAAGAATTTTCCCTGGATCCTCTCAATCTTGCTGTTGTTGACATTATATTCTGACACTTTATTGGGTGGACTCCATAAGCATTTGCTTACCAGGATTCAGTATAGAATATGTAGGAGAAAACAGCACAGCCTGACTCCTTTTGTAAAAGCAGAACTGATGTGAAGGATTTCCAAGTAGAGCAAGTTAAATAAAATGCCAGTTTATAGCTTCAATCCTGCCAGATGATCTGAGATAACTTACAAAATGTGCCCTTTTCACAAGAATGTTTACATGGAGGAATAGCTGCAATAAATAATGAGCAACTATCTGAAAGAGAGATTAGACTTTGGGGTGTTACTTTCTGTGTTGTGTGGGTATCCCTCAGTGTGAAGTTAGGGACCTGTGAATCATTTAGGGAAGGGTAGAGATTTAGTTAATATTATCTTATATTGAAAGAGAAAAATAAATTCCCATGATAGGATCTTTACATTTGTTAGCATATTTAATGAAAAAGAAGGATTTTGTGATGGACTGAGTTTTTAAATTAGCTTTCTGTTCCATTCTCTGAATACACTGAGGTTTAATTTGAAAAAAAGTATAGACTTGTAGGGGCGAAGTGGCTATAATCTTGTGGGTTTTCTGATGTGCAGACACTCTTTTGCTGGCCATCTGAAGGCCTGTACTGTTGTCAGTAACATGTCAGCATTGTACATCGTCTGAGGAATGTGTTTGAAACTCAAGGGGAAAATATGGATCATCCACCGCTCGTATTATATTTCTTTCTTGCATGTCTGTCATTTTCATTGGAACATTCAGTAAAATGAGGTCAGTTATGGTTTTAGTTAGCAATGCAGCTCTTGTGTTGTACACAAATCATATGATGATTCTAATTATCCCCGCTTTTTAACATTGATCTGAAACCAAATCCTTAACTATGCATGGCTTAGAGGTGTTTCCCTTTTCCCCTCTCCTTTTTGTTTTGACTTCTTTCTGGAACTAAAAGGAAACTTAATCTTGAAACAGCAAGATATAATAGTTTTGGCTTTATAGGCAGCCTAAAAGTCCAGGGTTAAGAGGAGAAGAAATGAATCATTATTAGTTACCCAGTTGTAAGTGGAAATTTTTGAAGTAATTAATTGGGTGATCCATGGCTCTTTTTCTAAAAGTTAGTGCTGTGCTTATCTTTGAACTTTAGAGCTACTCAGATGGAGCTTTGGAAATCTCAGTGGTCTGTCTCAGGCCAAGAACTCTAGATTATCTCCCTCTTGAGCTGTGTTCGGTTTCCAAGAGGAGGGAAGCAATTGGAAAGGATTTCCTAAGGTCTCAAAATGTGAGCCTCTATGTTGGCAGAGGGATGAAAGCCTGGGACATGCAACATTATGTGTAAGGAGAAATTGGGCATTAAAAAAAAACGAAGTGACAAAGGGAACGGCATCACAAAGGGACATTTTAAAAAGCAGGATGGATTCCCCGCAGTCTAGTTTATCAGATGCTACATCGACCTAACTGTACAGAGTGACTCAAGGCAGGAACTGAAGACTTCCAAATGCTTTCAAATCTGCCGCTCTGTGAAAAGACAGGAAAACCTTCAGTGTCACTTTGGTGGCCCTTTGGGACTGGTTGTTGGTAGTGTTCTCGTTAAGGGTATTGTGCATGGAAGATTCTTGGAAGCGGAGAGAAGCTGCATCAGAGGAAAAGAGACAATTTCATTTATGATCCGTCTGCGTTATCCCTTCTTCTTCACTAACATTTATTTAATATTTAGTAGATGCTGAGTGCTACGACAAGCTGTAGCAATTAGCGAAGAAAAAAGAGTAGGAGATAGTTGTTGCCCTCAAGGAGCCCCCACTCTGGTGAAGGAGGTATACATGTGAAAAAATTACGATGATAAGGTCTGACACAGATACTGTGCTGGGCTGAACTGTGTCCCAAACAAAGACATGTCCGAGCCATAACCCCAAGTACCCATAAATATAAACCTATTTAGAAATAGGATATTTGTAGATGTAATGAGGGGTCTCATGATGAGATCATCCTGGATTTAGAATAGGTCCTAAATCTTTATCCTTATATAAGAAAGGAGAGGAAAATTTGAGACACAGAGACACACAGAGAAGGTTATGTGATGATCGGGGGAAGAGACTGGAATTATGCAGCCCCAAGCCAAGAAATGCTAAGGTGGCCAGAGGTCACAAGAAGCTAGGAATTGGCAGGGAATATTCTCCCTCAGAGCCTGCAGGAGGAACCAACCCTACCACCCCCTTGATTTTGAACTCCTGGCCTCCGGAACTGTGAAAGTATTAATCTCTGTTGTTTTAATTTGCTACAGGAGCCCCAGGAAATTATTATATGTATACATAAAATACTATACCAGAAGGAGCAAGGAGCAACTGTGTCTAAGTTTCAGGGAAAGTGTCCCAGAGAAGGTGCTATTTAGGGTCTTGACAGAACAGCTTGCCAGTTGCACAAAGGTGTGAAGGACAATACAGGCGGAAGGGACGTAATGGCAAATTCAAAGTTAATAAGCAGATGTCTTCAGGAAATGCTGTGTAGTTCAGTGTCACGGGAGTACAGGATGTGATACGGAGAATAAGAGAAAATTAAAAATTGCAGTAGGCTGGGTGCGATGGCTCATGCCTGTAATCCCAGCATTTTGGGAGGCCAAGACAGGAGTAGCATTTGAGTCCAGAAGTTCAAGACTAGCCTGGGCAACATGACGAAGCCCCATCTCTACGAAAACAAAAAATAAACAAACAAACAAACAAAAAACCACACACACACATTAAAAATTAGCTGGTGTGGTGAGGCATGGTGGCTCATGCTTGTAATCCCAGAAGTTTGGGAGGCTGAGGCAGGCAGATCATTTGAGGTCAGGAGTTTGAGACCAGCCTGGCCAACATGGTGAGACCCCATCTCTACTAAAAATATAAAAATTAGCTGGGCGTAGTGGCATGTACCTGTAACCCTAGCTACTCAAGAGGCTGAGGCAGAAGAATCGCTTGAACCCAGGAGACTGAGGCTGCAGTGAGCCGAGATTGTGCCACTGCACTCCAGCCTGGGCGACAGAGTGAGACTCTCTCAAAAAGAAAAAAATTAGCCCCAATTTATATGTACTACAGGTGAAATTTGGTAGAAAATGTATTGGGCTCAGTTTCCTGACGTTAGGATAGA